>NC_041730.1:72645588-72961132 GCF_004115215.2 Ornithorhynchus anatinus
GAAACTGTCAGGTAGACTTTCTGAAGTGGGACAGAAAGACCCTTAAGTCTATGACTCAGCTGGATTTCTGATCATTGACTCCTTGGAGACTTTTACCTGCCAAAGTCCTAAGTGTAACATGATGATGGTCAACACGTTCCCAGCAGCGATTCACTGCCACATGGACTAAAAGGGCAGCTCTCGTCAGAACTTCTTTATCCATTCAAGAGGCCCCACGGTCATGTGAGACCGTGAGATCCACTCAGAAGAATGGCCACAATGCGCATCTGCTGAATTCATTCAGGAAAAACGTAGGAATTATCAGGCATCAGAAAGGACCAACAGCACTTCCTTCTGGGGACAAATCTGTGACAAGAAGCAGTGTGGCTTAGTGGAAAGAACATGGACCTGGGAATCACAGGATCTGCGTTCTAATCCCAACTCCATCACTTATCTGCTGTATGACCTTGGGCAAGTCACATAACTTCTCCAGGCCTCAGTTACCTCATCAGTAAAATGGGGATTAAAGCTGTGGGACATGGACTGTGTCCAACCTGATTATCTTGTATCTACCTCAGGAATTCCCCTACCTCAGGAATTCCCCTCTCAGGATCGCACCTGGAGGGTTTCCAGTCCTCTACCAGACTCGACTATGTGAGGGAGAGTCAAGCAGAGGCCTGTCCATTCCATTCCATTCCTAGCTTGGGCAGTGGCTAGCGAGTGGAAGGCAATCTGCTATAAATCAAAACTCACCTGTGCTGGGCTTCAGTGGCATGGGAGAGAGTTGAGGGAAGAGACTCGAGTTTACTGTTTGGAAGGAGGTAATGGTAAACCACTTCCGTATTTTTACCAAGAAAACTCTAGAGATACATTACCAGAGCAATTGTTGATGGAGGCAGGATGTTCTGGTACAAAATACCTCTTCCATTTTAGAGTCAGTAAACCCATAATGCTTATATTCAGTACATATTTAGGATAGAATATTATTGGAGAATTAGGAATGTTCTTCTGACAATTGATGGATGGAAAAGTGAGGTCAGAAGAAACAAATAATGCTTTGATGTACAACAAGGAAGGCGTAAAGTTTTTTTTTTCTCTGTGGTACTTGTTAAGTGCTTACTATATGGTAAGCGTTATACTAAGTGCTGGGGTAAATACAAAAGAGTCCCCATTGCAGACGGAACTCACACTCTGAATAGGAGAGAGAGCAGGTATTTAATCCCCATTTTACAGATAAAGAAAATGAAGTATGGAGAAGTTAAGTAATGTTTCCAGAGTCCTTAGCAAGCAAAAGGCAGAGCCAGGATTCGAACCTCTCCTGACTCCCTGGCCCATACTCTTTCCATCAAGCCACACTGCTTCTCTGATCACACAGACACAACCAGAGTTATTGGTGGACAGACTATTGCTCTAATTTATTAAACATTACTATCTGTTCATTCTGAGGGTGAGTCTGTTCATCATAAGGCCCTCCTTATGGTCTAACAGCCTGAGATAAAAATCCTGCCAAAATGAATTTTCCTTTCCTCCCAGTAATCCCTTAAGTAGGCCAAGATTATGATTTGACATGTGGTGTCTAAAAATGTTCAATACTGGGAGGCATTCATTCATTTTATTGTCTGAGCACCAAACTGACTGCTATAACATGTTACACAAAAGGAGACAAAACACTGTAGTGGCTCACAAAGGCCTAACAATCTAGTAGACTGTATAAGAGGAGCACAAATGGCAAACATATAAATGATGAGATGTGGCACTTACAGGGCTGAGGTCATTCAACCTCCCTTTACTACTCTCATGGAGAAGTTGCCCCTTGCCTCCTGCCACAATAATAATAATAATAATAGTAATGACAGTATTTGTTAAGCACTTACTATGTGCCAAGCACTGGGGTAGATACAAGGTAATCAGGTTATCCCACATGGGGCTCACAGACTTAATCCCTATTTTAGAGATGAGGAACTGAGGCCCAGAGAAGTGAAGTGTCTTGCCCAAAGTCACAAGGCTGACAAGTGGCGGAGCCAGGATTGGAACCCATGACCTCTGACTTTCAAGCCCGTGCTCTTTCCACTAAGCCATTCTGCTTCTTGTAACAGATTTCCAGTACTGCAAACTCATAAAAATAATTATGGAATTTGTTAAGCACTTACTATGTGTTCTGAGCACTGAGGTAGTTACAAGGTAATCAGGTTGGACACAGTCCCTATCCGACATGGGGCTCACAGTCTCGATCCCCGTTTACAGATGAAGAAATTAAGGCACAGAGAAGTTAAATGACTTGCCCAAGGTCACACAGCAGACATGTGGCGGAGCTGGGATTAGAACCCACGACCTCTGACTCCCAAGCCCGGGCTTTTGCCACTGCTTTTCACCGACAGCTGTGAGTGCCCCTCTGCCAGTCTCCCTGTTGTAGCTGCAGTCTCCGTGAGGGCTGAGAATGCTGTGTTTCATGCTGAACCAAAAGCAGTCAGTTTGCCATGGGACCCGGTGTGCCTTCTGAGGTGTGGGTTCCTGCCTTCCCTTGATTTTTATCTGATGCACTACTGTCGCTTTCTCTTTGCGTTCTGCGTACAGATCACAGGCCCAAGTTGTTTAGCTCTGATTTTCGCTAAACTTTGAGGTAGAAAACAAAGCTCTTTTAATTTGTTATTTCCTATCTAAAAGAGAAGGAAACATTTTTTACTCTCTAGACTTTTTCCCTGCTCCTACAGCCCACCCCTCACACTCCGCTCCTCTGCCGCTAGCCTCCTCGCTGTGCCTCGTTCCCTCTTTCCCACCGTCAACCGGCCCATGCATCCTACCTATGACCTGGAATGCTTTCCCTCCTCACATACGTCAAACTAACTCTCTTCCTCTCTTCAAAGCCTTACTGAGAGCTCACCTCCTCCAGGAGGCCTTCCCAGATTGAGCCCTCCCTTTCCCTCTGCTCCTCCTCTCCTCCCCATTGCCTCTACTCTCTCCCTCTGTTTTACCCCCTTCTCTTCCCCACAGCACTTGTATATATTTGTACATATTTATTGCTCTATTTATTTTACTAATGATGTGCATTTATCTCTGGCTCTATTTATCTATTTTGACGATAGTGATGCCTATCTACCTGTACCTGTCTACTTGTTTTATTCTGTTGTCTGTCTCCCCCTTCTAGACCATGATCCTGTTGTTTGGTAGGGATTGTCTCTACCTGTTGCCGAATTGTACTTTCCAAGCGCTTCGTTCAGGGCTCGGCACACGGTAAGCGCTCAATAAATATGACTCAGTGAATGAATGACTGAATGGATGAATAAAGGTCCAGGTCATTCCACTGTGCGATATGAGCAAGGGAAACAATAATAATAATATTAATAATAATTGTGGTATTTGTTAGCACTTACTATGTGCCAGGCATGGGGTGGATACAAGGAAATCGCGTTGGATGCAGTCCCTGTCCCACATGGGGCTCACAGTCTCAGTCCCCATTTTACAGATGAGGTAACTGAGGCACAGAGGAGTGAAGTGACTTGACCAAGGTCACCCAGCAGACAAGTGGTAGAATCAGGATGAGAACCCATGACCTTCTAATTCCCAGGCCCATGCTCTATTCACTGCACCATGCTGCTTCTCTAAATGGGGAGCAGGCCAACAGCCACTAGCTAGCACAGCACAGGCTGTAGGGTTTGCATCTAGACTGCAAACTTGTTGTGAGCAGGGAATGAGAGGGAAAAGACTTAGTCAGGCAAGACTTCTTAAAGGAGATGTGCCTACAATAAGGCTTTGAAAATGGGGAGAGTAATTGTCTGTGGGATATGAAGAGAGATGGTGTTTCAGGCCAGATGCAGGATGTGGGCAAGAGGTTGATGGTGAGGTAGGTGAAATCAAAGTACAATGAGTAGGTTGGCATTAGAGGGCAAAGTGCGTGGGTTGGCTCACTGCAGGAGAGAAGCGAGGTGAGGTGGGGGGGGGGGGCAAGGCGATTGAGTGCTTTGAAGTCGAAGGTGGGGAGTTTTACTTTTATGTGGAGGGGGAGCAGTGCAGTGAAAAATAATAATAATAATAATGGTATTTGTTAAACACTATGTGCCAAGCACGGTTCTAAGCCCTGGGGTAGATACAAGGTAATCGGATTGTCCCTCGTGGGGCTTACATCTTTATCCCCATTTTACAGATGAGATAACTGAGGCACAAAGAAGTTAAGTGGCTTGCCCAAGGTCACACCACAGACAGGTGGCAGAGCTGGGATTAGAACCCACACCCTCTGTCTCCCAAGCCCATGATCTTGCCGCTGCTTGTTGATCTAAACTTAACAGTGGTTGCAGAAGCAGTGTCTCAGTCTTGACCAGAGACAGATACGCCAACTGGCAACATTTGGTGTTCCAACCTTTGCCGCTGTTCTTACTTTACAAAAATTTCTCTGCTTCTTCCATGGTGATCTAACCCGGGAATTCCATTTTTCTCCCCTGCCCCATCAAAACTTGCTCACAGACAACTGTTGGGGTAGCTGATCATGTAAGCATTTAATCAATCAGTGGTGTTTTCCGAGTCCCTTAGTACTTCTCATGCTGTGCACTTGACAAAATACACCTGAAGCAAAAGCGATGGTCCCCAACTTTCCACCCTCCCCCATATCCTTTTTCTACCAATGTCTTGCACGGGTTTCTCCACTTCTCACATATTTTCAGTGGCTGCCCATTCATCTCCACGTCAAGCAGAAATTCATGAACATTTGCTTCAAGGTGCTCATCAGCTCTTTCTCTTTTTTTATGGGATTTGTTAAGCACTGTACTAAGTGCTCGGGGAGATATAAGCTAATCAGTTTGGACACAGTCCATGTCCCACGTGGGGCTCATAGCCTTAATCCCCATTTAGCAGATGAGGTAACTGAGGCACAGAGAAGTTAAGTGATTTGCCCGGGGTCATGGAGTAGATCCGTGGCGGAGCCGGGATTAGTGCCCAGGTCTCTCCATCCTACCTATCCACTCCCTTCCCTTCCCACTACACCCTAGCTCATACTTTTCACTCTTCTCAAGCTAACATTATGTGTGTCTCTCTCCCTCCAGGTGAAGTGGGAGTCTTCATATCCAACCATCCATAGCTCTCCCCATCTTCCAAACCTTTCTGAAATCACATCTCCTCCAGGAGGCCGTCCCCAAGTAATTTCCTGTCTCCCTAGTTTATATCACCCCACATATCACTTCATCACTTCCAAGCTACCTAACCACTTGCCAACTCTGAACGTCCTGTAGCATTTAAATATTTACCTTACCTACGTTATTTATTAATTAATAGCACATGTACATAGCCCCCTGTGCCTTCTCCTTCCTATTTGTAATTTATTTTACCGTCGCCTCACTTGCTAGACTGCAAGCTCCTTGTAGTCATTCGATCGTATTTATTGAGCACTTACTGTGTGCAATGCACTGTACTAAGCCAGGGATGAGGTCTACTAGTTATAGTGTAATCTCCCAGGTACTTGACAGAGTGCTTTGCCCAAAGTAGTTGGGCAATAAATACAATTGATTGATTGATTAATTGAATGAATGGATTGTTGTGTTCCCCCAGAGCAAATTCACTGGCAGGTTAAAAATGTCTTCCTAACACTATCTGACTCTCCAGGGAGCAAATGAGGGGGGTGTTTGTAGTTGCTCTAGTTATTTTTTATCACTATTTAGCATGAAAAGGCTGAAATAAGTGGTGAAGTTGGGTTTGGACAGACAAGGGACCCTTGTTGTGAGTTTGCAGTCTTGTATGGATCCCTGACAGATGGAAGGCTCAGAGGAGGAACATGTGACAGGAATGAATCTTGGTTGGCTTGGTTCCTTCAAATGCTAGTTTTGTTCTTAATGTTAGGCTTTTGTTCTTTGCAATTTCAGGTGAAAAATGGGTTTTTCTACAGAGAAACTGTCTTTCCCAAATATGCTTCCATGAGGCAGGCACAGACCTCATTTCAGTTTTCAACTTTGTAAAAGTTTCCTCTGTCTACCTAGGTAAAGTTGGGTAAAAAATTGACAAGGATGGATTTGGGGCAACTAATAGAAATAAGTTTTGTCCATTGGAAAGCAGAGAAAAGCCTAGAGAAAGTCAGACAAGTCCTTGGCTAACAGTTGCTTAGCATAGCTGGAGGAGCTGAAAGAACAGTCACCCAAAACTCACACACAGTGATGATAAGATTGTTTTGGTGGGAAGGAGCCCTTCGGAATAATCTGGGTTTTGTGGCTTTGTGATAATAGGAAAAAAAATAAAAAGCCAAAGAGGATGATCTTTACACTCATGGATGACAAATCCAGGCCCTAAAAACATTTCCGACTGTATAAAATGTAATTCATTTTTACAAACTGTTGCATTCAAAACACCAACTCTACGTGAAATAAATTCACTCAAATGAATAACTAGATCAAAATGGGATTAATGTATGCACAATAATGTTACTTTCAATGTACTCCAACCTTAGTGCCGAAGAGTTTATAGTGTTTCCACAAATGTTATCTTATTTGCCTTCTCATCACTCTTACATGGGCTACCCATAAATGGCTTGCAGTCTGAACTGAGACCTCAGATCCCTTTCAAGCATCTTTCCTTAATCATGTACGCATGCATAGGGGAATATGAGGAGCTTTCCTCCAGGCACATGGTGGGGAAAAGATTCCCATCAGACTGCTCCTAGGGAATAACCTTGCTCAGGCACTGCCAGCAGAGAGTAATTAATGTGGAGCATCTTTTAAAACTTGTCATTTTCCCTACTCCCACCATAAAAGTGATTAACGTTGCTAAAATGTTTTGTGGCTGTCAGACAATGTTTCTGTTCAAATATGCAGCTGTGCCCTAGTGGAAAGAGCACGGGGCCTGGACGTCAGAGAATCTGGTATCTAATCCCAGCTCTGCCTCTTAATAATAATGTTGATATTTGTTAAGAGCTTACTTGGTGCTGAGCACTGTTCTAAGCGCTGAGGTAGATAAAGGGTAATCAGGTTGTCCCACGTGAGGCTCACAGTCTTAATCCCCATTTTACAGATGAGGAAACTGAGGCACCGAGAATAATAATAATGTTGGTATTTGTTAAGCGCTTACTATGTGCCGAGCACTGTTCTAAGCGCTGGGTAGACATAGGGGAAGCAGGTTGTCCCACGTGGGGCTCACAGTCTTAATCCCCATTTTACAGATGAGGGAACTGAGGCACAGAGAAGTTAAGTGACTTGCCCACAGTCACACAGCCGACAAGTGGCAGAGCGGGGATTCGAACTCATGAGTCCTGATTCCAGGGCCCGTGCTCTTTCCACTGAGCCACGCTGCTTCTCTAAGTTAAGTGACTTGCCCAAAGTCACACAGCTGACAGGTGGCGGAGCCGGAATTAGAACCCATGACCTCTGACTCCTAAGCCTGGGCTGCTGTGTGACCTTGGACAAGTCACTTTTCTTCTCTGTGCCTCAAGTTCCTCATCTGTATAATGGGACTGTAAACTCTGAGTATGTGGAACATGGACTGTGACCAACATGATTAGCTTGTATCTATCCCAGCTCTTAGTACAGTACCTGGCACATAACCAATCAATCAATCAATCAATGAATGGTATTTATTGAACACTTACTATGTCCAGAGCACTGCACTAAGCGATTGGAAAAGTACAGTACAACAGAATTAGCATAGTAAGCACTTAACAAATACCACCGGAAACAAATAAAAAAAGAATGTCCCCAAGTACCCAACCCTCAGCTCATGGAAACCCAAATGCGTGAACAAATGGAGCAATTTTGTTAATGGCAGGGACAGCCCTGAGAATATATCGCTTGCTAGACAAGCACTACTGGTTTAACCCCATGTCCTCAGAACTGCCAATACCTCACAGACCACGAGAGTACACTAAAAGGCCCAGGGTGATATACTACTTACCTATACAAGTGCAGTATGTGAATGAACTGATCTTCCAAGATTTCGTAATTGGAAACGGTGTCTGATTCAGTGATATCTTGACCATTTTTATACCAAGTTACCTCTGGTTTGGGGTGACCTGAAAAGTGGGGGAAAGATATGTTATTTATTTTTGAGAACTATTTTAGGAAATACTGAAAAATCCACTGAGAGTGTGTCAGTTGAGAGGGTGGCGCTGGGGGTTTTAGTCTTTTTTTTTTAATAAATGAGCCTTAAAGGGGTTGACTCACAGATGAATCCATATTTAATGGAGATTTCTGGGGTGGAAGCAATGAGACCAGACCAACTAAACTGGTTTAACAGAGATCATTTTCCCCCAGGGGATGCAGGCCTAAGAATGTATGGTAGTCTGGTTAAGTGTCATGCTGTCAGTTTTGTCAGTTTTTATGAAATCGCAGACATTCCCCAACACCTTCCACCCTCAGCAGGATGTGCACGAGAAATGATTCTGCATTCTTGGGAGGGGTAGCTTAGTGGATCTGATGAAATACTGGGAATTCCACCTCCTGTTTATGTGAAAATAGCAGCCTCCCTTTGGAGTTCCTCCTCATTCATCACATTATTCGATAAGTAGGGCTTGTCCCCTGAAAAACCCCAGGGGATTTTACTAAACACATTTATGTAAACTCTGTGGAAAAAATAGTAGAGTTATCCTGTTGTTCACTCTTCGTTTTTACTTTTTAACAGCTAACCTGGTGAATTTATTCAGATTGCATCTTTTATGTTTGTTTCTTGTTTTTGCTTTTCCTCTGGCATCAATAAGGAAGGAGAAAAGATCCCCACCCTCCTATAAACTTTTACTAAACCACTCACATGCTACAAAAATTGACCAAAAGGGTAGGGCACAGTAGGATCTGTTACTGCTGCTGAGATCTCACAAATAGTCTGTTCTGCCTACCACACTGTCTACCAGAGAAACAGCATGACCTAGTAAATACAGCATGGGCCCTGAAGTCAAAAGGACCTGGGTTCTAATCCCAGCTCTGCCACATTTTTGCTGTTTTACTTTGGGCAAGTCACTTACCTTCTCTGGGCCTCAGTTACCTCCTCTGTAAAACAACGCCTAAAACTGTGAACCCCATGTAGGACAGGGACTGTGTCCAACCTAATTAGCTTGTGTCTACCCCAGCACTGAGAACAGTGCTTGGCACACAGCAAGCCCTTAGTGAATGCTATTATTATTAATATTATCACCAGATGTCATGCAGTGGATGCCTCTGGGCTCAGGTTGACTAGTGAGAGGATGTGAATGGCTCAGGGCAAACCACCCCTAACTACTACAAAAACAACTTGAGCACTGTCCTATTGGAAGTAGGATATACCTTTCCTCTCTTAACCTTTGATGTTCAAACAGCAGAATGACAAAGGACCATTCATTCAATAGTATTTATTGAGCGCTTACTATGTGCAGAGCACTGTACTAAGCGCTTGGAATGAACAAGTCGGCAACAAATAGAGACAGTCCCCGCCATTTGACGTGTAATATGTTTTCATCAACAAAGTTTTCCGTAGGTGCTCTGTGCCCAGAAAATGCTCAGCAACTACTACTGAATGAACAAAATAGAAGGTGCAGTAGAGAAGAGAAGAAGCAGGTTCAATGTTTTGAAAAGGAACAGCTGACGCACTCTCGTAATCCCAATGGATCATATATCCTGGAAATTTTTGCTTCTTAGGTTAAGGTCGTGATCCTAGATGTTTCAGGCCATAAAAGGGGTAGAGTGGAAAGAGAGCAGTGACCTGACCAGATTAAGAAGTAAAGTGGACTCGTACAGTGTGGACCGGACAGTAGGTCTCAATAGGGTGCATGAAGTCACTCTTGGCCGCTCTCTGGGCCTCGTTCATTTTGGGTTTCCGTTTGACTCATCCCTCTTGGCAGCTGCTTGGTTACCACTCTGCATATCTTGGGAATGTGCTTTGGCAGCTCAATTGCATTTCTGCTTTCCTTCTCCCTCAGGTTGGAGCTTCATCAATTGATCTGCTGAGTGAGGAGCAGACAGGCCGGAAGGAAATAAATCGATAGTAAAAGGTCACCAATGACCTCCTTCTTGCCAAATCTACCGGACTAACAGACTCCTGATCTTCCTTGACTTCTTGGCTGCTTCCACTCTCCTGTAAATACTATCTAACATTGGTTTTTTTGACACAGTTCTCTCCTGGTCCTCCTCTTACCTCTCTGGCCCATTCTTTTGAAGCCTTTTCACTGATTCTTCCTCTACCTCCCACTGTCTAACTCTGAGTGCCCCTCTAGGTCTCCATCTCTTCTCAATTTACACCGGAAATCATCTGCTTTCACACCTTCCAACTACCACCTCTATGTGGATCATTTCCAAATCTACCTAACTAGCCTCAATGTCTCTCCTTTTCTGCAATCCCACAATCTCATATCTCTCCTTACCTCCGGAACATTTTTCCATAGATGTCCCACTTGGCACCTCAAGCTTAGCGTACCCAAAACTGAACTCATCTTCCCTCCATATCTTCTCCTCCACCTAACGCTCGGTCAGTCAATGGTATTTGTTGAGTGCTTTCTATGTGCAAAGCGCTGTACTAAGCACTTGGGAAAGTACAATAAACAGAGTTAACAGACACATTGCCTGCCTACAAGATCTTACAGTCTAGAGGGGAGACAATCATTAACATAAATAATTTGTAATATATAATTTAAAGATATGTTCATAAGTCCTGTGGAGTTGAGGGTGAGGCAAATATCAAATGTCACAGATCCAAGTGCATAGGTGATGCAGAAGGCGGAGGGAGCTGGCAAAAAGAGGGCTTAATCAAAGAAATCAAAGAGGAGGTGTGACCTTATAATGATTTGTAGTTGGGGAGAGCAGTCATCTGGCAAATATAGAGGGGGAGGGAGTTCCAGGCCATAAAACTATGGGAAGTCAAGGGAGGCGGCCAGCGATGAGATAGACAAGATTCTGTTTAATGCATAAATGGGTGGGCAGTCACTGGAGGTTCTTGCGGAATAGGGAGACATGGACTGCATATTTTCTTAGAAGAATGATCCATGCAGCAGAGTGAAGAATGGAGTGGAGTGGAGAAAGACAGCAAGGAAGCAGATGCAAAAGTGAAGGTGGGATAGGATAAGTGTTTTAATCAGAATGGTATTTTCAAATGGAGAGGAAAGGAAGGATTTTAGCAATGTTGTGAAGGTAGAACTGATAGGATTTGGTGACAGACTGAATATGTGATGGAATGAGAAACATGAGTTAAGGACACCGTCAAGGTTACTGACTTGTGTCGTAGAGAGGATAGTGGTATTATCTACAGTGATGGGAAGTGCAGCAGGAGGAGAGGGTTTCCCATTACAGTCAGAAAAACACCAACCTCTTTGTTTTGCAAGTCCATAAATGACAAGAGCAACTCAAAGAAGTTGCTCACCCTGATGGAGGAGGTACTGCTGCTGGACCCCAAGGACCCCAGGCCCTCGACCCCGGGGACAAGGTGACCTGTAAAAAGGGGTGTCTACGAGCCCTGGGATGTCAGTGTGGGGTGTGGGGTTTGTGTGTGTGTGTGTGTGTGTATGTGTGTACGGGGGCTGGACGTGAAGGCCACCCTCATTATTTCTAAATCTTTCTCCACTTCCACATTCCTTCCTGCTGTGTTCACCAACCCTCTGAGCCCCCAAAACACCCTCCTCACCTATCATCTTTATTGCTTCATTTCTTCCCTGGAGAGCCAGTCAATCAAACAATAGCATTTATTAAGTGCTTACTGTGGTCAGAGCACTGTACTAAGCAAAACATTTTGAAATAGTAAATAGAGTTCGGGCCTCGGAGTCAGAAGGTCATGGGTTCTAATCCTAGCTCTCCCATTTGTCTGCAGTGTGGCCTTGGGCAAGTCACTTAATTCCAGAACTAATGTTAAAAATTTCAAGTTTTTTTATATGTGTTTGCCAAAATTGTTGTTATTACCATCTAAAAAAAGGAAATAATTGTCCCATGCAGTGGCTAGTTGAGAAGTCTTTTGGAGAAGCAGCATGGTGTAGTGAATAGAGCACGGGCCTGGGAGACAGAAGGTCATGTGTTCTTATTCTGGCTCCCCCACTGGTATGTTGTGTGATCTTGGGCAAGTCGGCTTACTACTCTATGCCTCAGTTACCTCATCTGTAAACTGGAGATTGAGACTGTGAGCCCCATATGGGACTGTGTCCAAGCTGATTTGCTTGTATCCACCCCAGCGCTTAGTACACATATTTGTTAAGTAAGCGATTAACAAATACTACTATTATTATCATTAATTTGGCATTATTATTGCTTCCTCCTTGACTTTCAGCCCCTAGTCAGTTACCATATCCTGTTGGTTTTTCCTCAACATTTTTTTGGAATCTGCCCCTTCCTCTCCACCCAGATGGCTTCCACCCTAGTCAAACCCTTATTTTCCTGGCTTTCTCATGGTTTCCTTGCCTGCCATCTCCCCACACCTCAGGCCATACTTCACCCTGCTGCTCAGATTATTCTTCCTAACCTTGGACATCTCCCCAAGCCACAAAATCTCCAGTGGCATCTCATTCCTCTTTGCATCCAGCATAAGCTCCTCATCATTGGCTTTAAGGCACTCAAACAGCTATCTACTTCCTACTTATCCACCTTCTTCTCACACTGCATCCCAGTCTGCACTCTTTACACTCTCTCCGGCTAACCTACTCACAGTGCCTCATTCATGTTTCTCCATTTTACTCATTCCCTCCCTGCTGCTTGGAACTCCCTCCCCTTTCATATCTGAAAGACCAGAGCTCTCCCCATTTTCAAAGCTCTTTTGAAAATACATCTCCTCCAGGAGGATTGTCCTAATTAATCGATAATCCTCCCACCTTATATCACCCGACTCCCACCCAGGCCCATCAGCAACAAGAAGCAGTGTGGCCTAGTGGAAAGAGCACGGGCCTGGGAATCCGAGGACCTGGGTTCTAATCCCAGCTCTGCCACTTGTCTTCTGTGTGAACTTGGGTAAGTCACTTAACTTCTCAGTGCCTCACTTCCCTCATCTTTAAAATGGGGAATAAGACTGTGAGCCCCACATGGGACGTGGACTGTATCCAACCTGACTAGCTTGTATCCACCCCAGTGCTTAGTAGAGTGTATGACACATAGTTAACACTTAACAAATACCATTTAAGAAAAAAAAAGCACAAACAACTCCTAAGCACATAGGTTCGCACAACCCTTGTAGCACTTATGTAAATACCTTATATACTCTATTACTTCCTCCTATTGCTGAATTCTATACTCCTTGAGGGCAGGGAGTGTGTCTACCTACTCTGTTGTATTCTCCCAAGGGCTTAGTACAGTGCTAAGCCCATAGTAAATGCTCAATAAATCTTGCTGACTGACTGATCTATTGATAAGTCCATTTCCCAAATCCTTAAAGCAATACAGCAGTCAGTGTTTCTTTCCAAGAAGCACTTCCTTAATACATTGGCTTCTTTGAGGAGTTTAGGCTTTATTTGGTGCTCTCTCTCTCTCTCTCTCTCTGGGCAGGGCTGACTACCTACCAGTACTACGAAACCTTCCTGAATATATCAGTTGTATTTATTTTTCTTTAATTATCTTTATTCTCCAGTTTTTCCATTCCTTTCAGTGAAGCTACAGTTCTCTTCAGTTATATCTACCCACACCAGAGTAGAGCATTAAGAAGAATAGAATAAGTTGAATTTGGACTGCAGAGGCAGCCTTTGAAGACAGTTGAGCACACGGATGGCAATCTTGTTCTCAGTGACCACAGTTGCCCGTCCACATTCCCCATATCTGACAGGTCATCTTTTCACATTCTTCAGTCTGGATCTAAATGATCTCACTTCAGTAGATTTGTTCTTCGGTTCAAAGACAATGCCACTGATTGTGGGTGTCTTTGCTTGCATGTGAGTGGTATTGAGAATCCCTTACATACTGACCATGAAATACAAGCAGCGTGACCTAGTGGGAAGAACATGGGCCTGGAGTCAGAGGAATTGGATTCTAATCCTAACTCTGCCACTTGTCTGTTATGTGAGCTTGGGTAAGTCATTTCACTTCTCTATGTCTCAGTTACCTCATCTGTAAAATGGGGAGTAAGACTGTGAGTCCCATGTGGGACATGGACTGCATCCAAACAAGTGCTTAGTACAAATGCTTAGGGAAGCAATGTGGGTCAGTGGAAAGAGCCTGGGCTTCGGAGTCAGAGGTCATGAGTTCGACTCCCGGCTCTGCCACTTGTCAGCTGTGTGACTGTGGGCAAGTCACTTCACTTCTCTCTGCCTCAGTTACCTCATCTGTAAAATGGGGATTAAGTGTGAGCCTCACGTGGGACAACCTGATTACCCTGTATCTACCCCAGCACTTAGAACAGTGCTCTGCACATAGTAAGTGCTGAACAAATACCAACATTATTAATACCTGGCTCATAGTAAGTGCTTAACAAATACCATAAAAAAATGTGGGATAGGAACTGTGTCCAACCTGATTAGCTTGTATCTACCATAGCATAAAAGTACTTTACAAATATCATTTTAGAAAATACAGTAGTAGTGAGGTTTTCAGAGAATAAACAATCTAAACTTTTTGGATGGTTCAAGGAACTGCACATCCTCTTCATCCTCCACCCGCACCTCCAGCCTTTTGAGAATTTGGTCATTTGTCTGAAAAAGAGCACTGATTAAGATCCTTCTTCTTTTAGTGTGTCTGGGTCCTCCCTTTTCTTGTGAGAAGCTGTGAGTCTATTTGGTGAGGCCTGATCTCTCAGATGTCTTAGCAGGGTGTGGATGGCTGACAGAAACTGAGAACCGCAAACTTAATAACACAAGGTCAAGTCTGGCCCAGTTCCGTCCAAAACCTGGGAGTTTGGCTAAGCACTGGTCTGGCCTGGGCCTCCACAACTCAGCACCTATCAGTGGCAGTTTCAAGATTGCCTCTGGTCTGACCTTGGGAATAAAAGCAATATAATAATAATGGTACTTGTTAAGCACTTACTATGTTCTAAGCACTGGGATAGATACAAGTTAATCAGGTTGGACATGGGGCTCATACTCATAATCCACATTTTACAGATGAGGTAACTGAGGGCTGGAGATGTTAAGTGCCCAAGATCGCACAGCAGGCATGTGGCGGAGCTGAGATTAGATCCCAGGCCCTCCTGGTTTGCAGGCCCATGCTCTATCCACTCAGCTGTGCTGCTTGTGGAAACCCCTCCCACACCTTCCCATTGATGTGAATACATTGATTTAAGCCCTTTTAAGAGCCAGTGCTATACTTCTAAAACAAAATGCAGTAAACACTTGCATATTTTCAGGATGCAAAAGATTGTCTCTCAAAGACTCATGGATGCTGTCTCACCATAGGCAGGGTCATCACTGAATCAAAAGAACACTTTACCACCACTATACATGGGGTGTACATCAATCAAGCAATCAATTGCATTTACTGAGCTCTTAGTGTGGGCAGAGCACTCTTCTAGGTGCTTGGGAGAGTACAATATAGCAGACACATTCCCTGCCCAAAGTGAGTTTACAGCCTAGAGAGGGGACATGCATTGATATAAATAAAATAAATTACAGATGTGTACATAAGTACTATGGAGGTGAGAGAAGGGTGGAAGAAAGAGTGCAAGTCAGGGTGATGCAGAAGGGAGTCGAAGAAAAGGAATGGAGGGCTTAGTCAGGGAAGGCTTCTTGGGGGAGATGTGCCTTCAGTAAGGCTTTGAAGTCAGAGAGAATAATTAATTGTCTCTCGGATATGAAGAGGAGGGAGTTCCGGGCCAGAGGCGGGATGTGGGCAAGTGGTCAGAAGTGAGATAGAGATCAAGGTACAGTGAGTAAATTGGCATTAGAGGAGCAAAGCGTGCAGGCTGGGTTGTAGTAGGAGAGTAGCAAGGTGAGGTAAGAGGGGGAAAGGTGAATGAGTGCTTTAAAGCCTATGGTAAGGAGTTTCTCTTTGATGTAAAGGTGGATGGGCAACCACTGGAGTTATATCCAGTTGTCCTTCATGATTGAAGGACCAGCACTACTACGCTTGGAAGCAGTGTGGCTTAGTAGAAAGAGCAGGAGTCTGGGAGTCAGAGGACCTGGGTTCTAATCCCAGCTCTATCTCTTGTCTGCTGTTTGACTTTGGGCAACTCATTTAACTTCTCTGTGCCTCAGCTTCCTCATCTTTAAAATGGGGATTCAATCCTACTCTTTCCTATTTAGACTGTGAGCCTCATATGGTCAGGGACTCTGTTCAACTTAATTATCTTCTATCTACTCCAGCGCTTAGTACCGTGCTTGGCACACAGTAAGTGCTTGAGAAAAACCTCCATTATTATTACTACTCCCCCCATTTATCACCAGATCCCCCAACACAGAATGACTAGGGTGGACATTTTATATTTGGCTCTGAATACAGATCATTCATAAGAACACACATTTTCTTTTGTTTGTTTTTTTTCTATTGCAAATACTTGTGACCATACGAAGTAACAATGTATTCTATTATTCAGGGGTTGATTATCCGGTCTGTGAACTACACATCCTTTGGTACTCCTGCTTTTACTTGGCACATCCCACCAGTTGGTCACTTCACTATTTATGGGGGCCCCAACTGGAGATTGAAAATTGGGAACATGATAAGATTAAGCAGATTGCTTATTTTTGTTGCTTTATGTGAAAAGCTTGGGCAAGAAGGAAATGTAAATCTTTGTCTAAAGTGATGGATGTGGATAACTTGGTGAATTTCAATTAGAAACCCAGTTCCTGTCTGCTATCATCTTGGAAAATTGGGAATTGATCCAGTGACAGGGCAAACTCCGGGATTATTGTCAGAGAATATGCTCCAAATCGCTTCCAAAGAAAAGAGTTATGCAGAGTTTTGGTGAAATATGTAATAGGTGTTGTTTGGGGAGAGCTGTCTGGAGGAAAACAATGCATAAGTAAATTGTTCAACTATTTCCTCAATAAGCTAGTGAGAAGCAAGTGGGTCATTTTCTTGATGAAACTGGAATAATATGTGGCTGAGACAAAATGCTTTCCTCACAGTAGGTTTCAGAAACAGATTACAATAGTAACAGTTACCCGTTATGGTGCAGCAGAGGGTGATGTCTGAGTTCTCTAGAACAGTCTGGGAAGGCAGTGTGGACAGAAAGCAAGGAGTACTCCACACAGGGGATTTGGAATCGGTCATTTTCTCATGCCACATGAACCTGAAAGAAAACATAGTCTTGGTCAGTGCTTTTTATCACATAGATCTATTTGGATTTATGCAGTCTTCTTTGAAAAATCGTTTAAGGTCTCTGGGGCAGGGTCATTGTTCCGCCACCCAAAGTATAACTGGCGAAACCCTGTGGGATCCCGTTTATGCTCATTATAGGCAGGGAATACTGTACTCTCCCAAGCACTTAGTTTAATGCTCTGCACACAGTAATAAATCAATAAATACGACTGAATGATTGCTGCCATTTTGACTGTGGCCATGGGCTGCACCACAGAGATCACAATGGAAATTACGGTGGAAGCCAGAAGCCAACGGCACTAAGTATGGCTGTGACAGGAGTGGTAGGTGGAGAAGCAGTGTGGCCTATTGGAAGGAGCAAGGAAAGGCCAGAGATTCAGGGCACCTGGGTTCTAATCCTGGCTCTGCCACTTGCCTGTTCCTGTGTGACCTTGCGCAAGTCTCTTAACTTTTTCTCTGTACAGTAGGGATTAAATACTTGATCTCCCTCCCTGTTAGACTGTGAGCCCCACATGGGACAGGGACCTTTACAATATCTCCAAGGTCCTCCCTTTCCTCTCCATCCAAACGGCTATCGTCCTGGTATAAGCTCTCATGATATCCCGACTGGATTATTGTGTCAGCCTCTTCTCGGATCTCGCTTCCTCCTGCCTCTCCCCACTCCAGTCTATTCTTCATTCCGCTGCCCGGATCATCTTCCTACAGAAACGCTCTGGGCATGTCACTCCCCTCCTCGAAAACCTCCAGTGGTTGACTATCAACCTTTGCACGAAACAAAAACTCCTCACTCTTGGCTTCAAAGCTCTCCATCACCTTGTCCCCTCCTACCTCACCTCCCTTTTCTCTTTCCACTGCCCACCCCATACACTCTGCTCCTCTGTTGCTCACCTCCTCACTGTCCCCTGTTCACGCCTATCCTGCCGTTGACCCCTGGCCCACGTCCTACCGCTGTCCTGGAATGCCCTCCCTCCTCACATCCGCCAAACTCTCTTCTCCTTTTCAAAGCCCTATTGAGAGCTCACCTCCTCCAGGAAACCTTCGCAAAATGATTCCCCTTTCCCTCTACTCCCCTTCCCCCCCACCCTCTGCTCTTCCCCCTTCCCCTCCCCTCAGCACTGTGCTCATTTGTATATATTATTTATTACCCTATTTATTTTGTTAATGAAGTGTACAATCCCTTGATTCTATTTATCTTGATGATGTTGTTTTGTTTTTTTTCGTTCTGTTTTCTTTTGCCACCTGTCTCCCCCGTTTAGACTGTGAGCCTGTCATTGGGCAGGGATTGTCTCTATCTGTTGCCGAATTGTACATTCCATGCGCTTAGTACAGTGCTTTGCACATAATAAGCGCTCAATAAATACTATTGAATGAATGAAGTGGATCTAACCTGATTATCTCGTATCCTTTAACAGGGCTTAGTAAAGTCCTTGGCACAGAGTAAAGCACTTAACAAATGCCATAAAGAAAAAAAGAAGATGTGGAAATTGCACCATATTAGCTGTGTCCCCTTCTTATCTGTTGCCACTCCTATTCTGTCACCTCTGCTCAGTGTTGCTGCCTGAACATTATCCTTGGGACTTGGTATGTCTATGTGTGTGAGAGTATGTATTCCTTTGAATGCATGTTTCTAGTAATAATAATAATAATAATTGTGGTATTTGTTAACCACTTATCATGTACCAGGAACTGTACTAAGTGCTGGGATGGATACAAGCAGATTGGGCTGGAGAGAGTCCCTGTCCCACATGGGGCTCAGAGTCTTAATGCCCAATTTACAGATTAAGGAACTGAGGGACAGAGAAGTGGTGACTTGCCCAAAGTCACACAGCAGGGAAGAAGTGGAGCCAGGATTGGAACCCAGGTTCTTCTGTCTCCCAGGCCCAGGTCCTATCCAGTGTGGGTGTGGGTGTGCGTGTCCGTGCACGTATGTATCTATGTCTGAGAATGCAGTTGTCTATGGGTTGTGCCTGGAATTGCATATGCCTGCATTAGTTTGACTACATGTGGTTTCAGTTGCTTGTCTTATGCCGTCGCGTCATCTCCGACCCATAGCGACGCCATGGACATATGTCTTCCAGAACACCCCACCTCCATTTGCAATCGTTCCGGTAGTGGATCTGTAGAGTTTTCTTGGTGAAAATACAGAAGTGGTTTACCATTGCCTCCTTCTAGGCAGTAAACTCGAGTCTCCACCCTCGACTCTCTCCCGTGCTGCTGCTGCCCAGCATGGGTGAGTTCTGTTGCTACTTTGTGCATATCTCTATTTACGTCCACTGGCTCTTTCTTGCTCTTTTTGGCTCCGGTGCTGTTTACCTCACTCTGCCTCTAGTTGAATATTTGTCTCTCTCTGGATCTTTCTAAGCCTCTATCTTTCTTTTCTACCTTTTTGGAAGGCCTCATTAGAGACCTTACTTCCTAGATGCTCTACTCTGCCAACTTTGCCAAAATTCTTCCAGAAACTTGAACTTATCTGCACGCTGTGCAGTATGATGTTGAAAGAAGTGATGGTGGACATATGGGTGGCACTGGACACTGTGAGTACAATACATGGGTTTTCCTTAGCTCAGAGTTATGCAAGAATGTAACATCCATGTTCTATGAGAACTGGGTGTATTCCCAAAAGTAAAGTGGCACTATAAAATGTCTAACAAGAAATGCAGTGGGCTCTTCACCATTTTTTTTTAGTGGTATTTGTTGAGGGCTTACTCTATGTCAAAAATTGTTCTAAGCCCTGGGAGAGGTACAAGTTAATTAGTTTAGACACAGTCCCTGTCCCTCATAGGACTCACAGTCTAGGTAGGAGGAAGAAGAGGTATTTAATCCCCATTTTACAGTTGAGGGACAGGTAAGTGAAGTGACTTGCCCGAGGTCATACAGCAAGCAAATGGAAGAGCAACTGGCCAAGCCAGGAATAGAACCCAGGTCCTCTTACTCCCAGGCCCATGCTCCTTCCACTAGGCCATGCTGCTTCTTTCACCTAGAAAGGAAACAAATGGAGAATAGGTATATGCAGAGCAAAAGAAAAGAATAAAGGGCGATTTTTTTAGGTGCAATAGACTTTGGAAGCCCTGATCCCTGAAAGTCTATACGCTACAGTGGGGTACTTCTTCTGGTTCTACTTCTGGGGAACCACCCGGCCAGGGGCCAGGGCCGCTTCCCAATTTGGTGGAGGAAGAGGAAGAGGAGGAGGAGGAGTTGTCTGTAGTGATCTGTGGGAAGGCTACAGGGCTGGAGGAGACACTGCTCCATCACAGCCCCTGGGGACCATCTTGGCCTGGCTAGAGGAGTCTTTCTGCTACCCATCTCTCCTATCACCTTGAGCACAAGTGACGCAGCATGGCTTAGTGGATAGACCCTGGGCCTGGGAGTCAGAGGACCTGGGTTCTCCCACTCTAGGCTGTGGGACTGTCACAGTCTAGAGCACCTTGTGGGCAGGGAATGTCACTACCTATTGTTGTACTGTACTTTCCTAAGCACTTAATACAGTGCTCTGCACACAGTAGGTGTTCAATAAATGCGACTGAATGATTGAAAGAATAATCCCGGCTCTGCCAATTATCTTCTGTGCAAACATGTGCAAGTCACTTAACTGCTTTGAGTCTCGGTTACCTCATCTGTAAAATGGGCATTAAGAATGTAAACCCCGTGTGGGACAGGGACTGTGCGTCCAACCTGATTTACCTGTATCTACACCAGAGCTTAGAACAGTGCTTTGCACATAATAAGTGTTTAACCAGAACCATAAAGACTGTAAGCTCGTTGTGGTCAGGGAATGTGTCTGTTTAGTGTTATATTGTACTTTCCCAAGCTTTTAGTACAGTGCTCTGCACAGGGTAAGTGTTCAATAAATACAATTGACTTACTGAACCTGGTGTAGGCTGCCCAGTAGACTCCCTGATTCTGAGTAGGGAGAAAAGAATCCTTTCACACACAAACATGCAACGTGGAAACAGCCTCAGAGGCCGTGCTTTCCTCCCACCCGACTTCTCACTCCTTAAGTTGTGATCACTGGATTCTCTGCCATCCTGGGATGATGACACCACCCACTGACTGGAATATCTGTCATGGATTCTTCCCTGGATGCCCTTGAAAAGCGTGACTGATCTAACATCACGGATTCAAAAATGTTACACACCAAACGTAAACCTCAACTAGAAGAGTAAAAATAAATCTATTTTGAAATTTTATTTTAACAACCTAAGGACCCACAGATAGCCATAACCTCTGTGGACAAAGTGCACAGTGGGGGAGAATGCCATAGAACAATTATTTCTGTATAAATTTGTGTTATCTCTATATAAAAGTTTAACAATATCACAGCCAGGGGGACCTCAGTAAATACTTCCCATCCCTATACTAGCTTTCTGGATAGCTAGAAAAATGTGACCTCAAAATGCCCAAAACTACAGTGCTCTGCACAAAGTAAGCACTCAATAAATACAATTGACTGACTGAGTGACTGACTGGATGTTTCCCACCAGGTATTAACCTCACAATACCTTGGCCTTCCAAGTATTGGTCAGTGTTGTGGAAATTGGGGAAAGAAGAGGAATCCTAAGACTGCCGAGAATGGGGGATGAACTTAAGGGCTATGCGGCTCATCTGTGACTCTCTTCCTCTGGTGACTGATTCCAAAAGTAGCTACTCTACATGCTAAAATCTCAACAAACTCCCTAGAGTGGACTCTTCCCATGATCTCAGTTACCACATTTTGCAATCACTGTGCACTGCCTGCACTCAGAGATAGACTGGCTTAGTCAGCTAAATAGAGCTACAGTTCACTTTGTGTGGCTGCCTCTAAGGAAGCAGTGTGACCTAGTCAGAAGAGTGTGGGCCTGGGGGACAGAGGATCTGGTTCTAATCCCAGTTCTGCCACTTGTCTGTTGTGTGACCTTGGACAAGACACCTAATTTATCTGTGCCTCAATTTCCTCATCTGCAAAATGTGGATTAAGATTGTGAGTCCCAGGACAGGGACAAGGACTGTGTGTCCAACCTGATTTTCTTGTATGTACCCCGGTGCTTAGTACAGTGCTTGGCACATAGTAAAAGCTTAACAAATACCAAAATTATTGTGATCAGGGTACATTGCTTCCCAGACTGGATTAAAATGAATAAGAAATTAATTCCCAACTATTAATCCAAAACAAAGGACCCTTGTCCTCAGCTACACTGGCAGCTTTTCACTGAGGGCAAAGAAGACAGACCCTGATCCAGGAACTGCTCCATTTCCATCTGAGCAGGCATAGTTAGAAATTTTGTCTCTCACCCACTATATCTTTGCTTTAATTAAGCAGATCTATTTAAAGTAATAAATCAACAGTATTTATTGAGCACATTCTGTGTGCAGAGAAATGTACGCAGTGCTTGTGAGAGTACAATAAAGTAAGAAAAATATATTATGGTATTTGTTAAGCACTTACTATGTGCCAAGCACAGTTCTAAGTGCTGAGGTAGATCCGGGGTAATCAGGTTGTCTCACATGGAACTCACACCATTTTACAGATGAGGTAACTGAGGCACAGAGAAGTTAAGTGGCTTGCCCAAGGTTACCCGGTAGACAAGTGGTGGAGCTGGGATTAAAACCCATGACCTCTGACTTCCAAGCCCATGCTCTTTCTATTGAGCCATGCTCCTTCTCTAAGAAATGATCCCTGTCCTCAAGGCACTTGCAGTTTAGCAGGTAAGACAGACCCTGAAGTAAATTTCAGGTGGAGAGAGGAAAAGTTTAAAGATACGTTCATATCTGCTCTCTGAGGCAGAGGGTGAAGTGAGTACTGAAGTATTAGGAGGTGCATACTCAAGTGTATAGGTAGTGATGCAGTAGAGGCGGAAATAGGGTGGAGAGTTGATTGATTAATCAGGAATGTCCTTTTGGAGGATAAGATGTGATGATGATGATGGTGATAGTGTTTATTAAGTGTTTATTATGGGCTAGCACTGTACTGAAGGGCTTTGAAGATGAAGAGAGTAGTGATCTGCTGGATGTGGAGGGGGGACGAGTTCCAGGCAGAAGGAAAAGGGGTGAGCAATAGGTTACTGAGTAGATGGGCATAAGAGGAGTGAATTGTACAAGCTGGGTTGTAGTGTGAGAGAAGCGAGGGTAAGTAGAGAGGAAGATACTCAATAAATGCCTTAAAGAAACTCAATGAATGCTCCTTTCGATGGTCAGGAGTTTCTGCTTAATATAGAGAGGGATGGATGGCCATGGATGGATGAGGAGTGGAGGGAGGTGCCCAGAATGATGTTTTAGAAAAACTGATCTGGGCACAGAAGGGAGAGGCTGGAAGCAGAGAGGTAAATGAGGTGTCTGGTGAAGTAAAGCCCCTGGCCTGGAATTCACTCCTTCCTCTTCTCCCAAATTGTTTCCCATTCCTTTTTCCTTTAACAGCAGCATTGCCTAGTGGATAGAGTACAGGCCTGGGAGTCAGCAGGACCTGGGTTCTGGTCACGCCTCTGCCACTTGTCTACTGTGTGACCTTGGGCAAGTCACTTCACTTCTCAGTCCTCAATTACCTCATCTGTAAAATGGGGATAAAGACTGTGAACTCCATGTAGGATCTGGACTGTGTCTAACAAGATTACCTTGTATCTGCCCCAGAGTTTAGAACAGTGCCTGGCACATAGTAAGCACTTAACAAATACCATAAAAACACTCTATTGAAACCATAATAATAATAATAATGACGGTATTTGTTAAGCACTATGTGCCAAGCACTTTTTTAAGTGCTGGGGTCGATATAAGGTCCAACAGGGTGACTCAGCAGACAAGCAGTAGAACTGGGATTAAAACCCACATCCTCTGACTCCCAGGCCCATGCTCTGTCCAGTAGCCCATGCTGCTTCCATTTTACTTCGTACTCCCCCAGGCACCTTGCACAGTTCTCTGCACACAGTTAGGACTCAGTAAATGCAATTAAACAAGTGAAGATTTACTTCATGTGGGCATAAAATGGGATTAATATGGAATCATTCACAGTTTACAACTGGAGAGATGATGTAGGCTTGGGAGTTATCGGCCACTTCAACCCCATACTTTTATCTGACAGGATATAGTAGAATATACCGCAGACCATGAGAAGCAGCCTAGCCTAGTAGACAGAGCATGGGCCTGGGAGTCAGAGGTCATGGTTTTTAGTCCCAGCTCTACTACTTGTCTGCTGTGTGACCTTGGAAAAGTCACTTCACTTCTCTGTGCCTCAGTTACCTCATCTGTAAAATGAAGATGAAGACTCTGAGCCCCACATGGGACATGGACTGCTTCCAAACTGATTAGCTTGTATCTACCCCAGCATGTAGCATCATGCCTGGCACATACTAAGCACTTAACAAATGTCGTAAAAACAAATAAAACAAAACCACCTCAGCCTGTCGTCCCACAAAAATCTAAGCCAAAAAAACCCAAAACCAGATCTGGCCAGTACCATGGTGAACCCTAACTTCTCTGCTTAAATTTTTTATTCTTACCTGGGTTGAATTTATTAATCTTCCAAATGGCAATTTCTAATGTATTCTAGAACTGTATAAGCCAAGGGGTTTCTCCATTCTGTCAAATGGGGGCAAACCATTCTGGGGTACCACATGGAGGAGCTAGGGTGGATATTTGTCTGGTTTTATGTGGGACAGTCCAATTTTTAGTTTGTGTATCCCCTGTACGGTATTGATATAGCAGCAGGTGCCCTTATGTCCAGAATTTTCAATCAGTTAATCAGTGATTGCTGTGTAATGTGCTGCACTATAAGTATTTGGGAGAGTACAATAGAACTGGTAGTCACAATCCCTGGCCTAAAGGAGTTGGCAAGCTCATTCAATTTATATTTTATCAATATATCTAGCCAAGGAGACAGATAGTAAAATTAAAGAGAGCAGGGAGTAATAGAGTATATGAGATATACCTTTTGGGTGTTGTGAGTACTTAAGTGTTTAGGTGGCATGGAAGTGGTGAAGTAGCAGTAGGGGAAATATTGGTTGGGGAGATGACAAATTAATCAGGGAAGGCCTCCTGGAGGAGATGTGACTTCTGAAAAGCAGTGGTCTGTTGAATACAAAGGAGGAGGGAGTTTCAGACTGAAAGAAAAAGTCAGAGAGAGTAGAGAAGAGAAGAAATGAGTAGGCTGGCTTAAGGGGATTAAAGAGTGCAAACTGGGGACTAGTGGGAGAAGAGAGTGCATAGTCAGAAGGAGAGAGTTTATTGAGTCAATCATTCAATCGTATTTATTGAGCACTTACTGCGTGCAGTTTTTGGGAGAGTACAACTCAACATACAGGCACATATGATTGTGTGCCTTAAAGGCAATGGTCAAGAGTTTTTGCTTCATGTGAGGATGAATGGGCGACCATTGGAGGTGTTTGAGAAGTGGGGAGACATTTGCAGGATGATGTTTTTGATCAGGGCTGCAAAATGAAGTATGGTATGGAGAAGGGAAATTTTGAAAGCAATGAGGTCACTGTGAAGAGGCTGAGGCAGTAAAGCCAGAATATGACAAGTGATTGGGGCCAGCTTGGTGGCTACTTGGGCGGAGAGGAAAATGTACCTTTGGAAATACTGTGGAGGAAAAATTAATTTATCAGTCATTGGTACTTATTGAGTGCTTACTATGTGAAGATTACTGAACTCAGGAGAAAGCAATACAATAAAGTTGGTGAACAATCCCTGCTCAATAAGATCCTACAGTGTAGTTAAGGAGACTGACATTAAAACAGGGGACAGTACATGAGTGTAGTGGGAGTGGGATGACTATCAAAATCTTAAGGGGATAAAGACCCAAATACATACAAAATGCAGAAGAGAGGGTGAATAGAGTTGGGGAAAAAGGTTTAGTCAAAGAAGTCTTCTTGGAGAAGATATGATTTTAGTAGGGCTTAGAAGATGTAGAGGGGGCAGTCTGTTGGATAGTTAGGAGCAGAAAGTCCAGGCCAAAAGAAGGACATGGACAAGGGGTCAGTGGCAGGATAGAAGAGATCAAGGTACAGAGAATAGGATGGCAAAGTGTGCAGGATGGTTATACTAGAAGATTAATGAGGTTACATAGGAGTGGGAAGAGCTGATTGAGTACCTAAAAACTGATGGTAAGGAGCAGAGATGGATTGATGGAGATTTTGGAGAGGTGAGATAGATGTGCACAGCACTTTTTTGGGGGAGCAGCAGAGTGACGTATGGACTGAAGAGGGGAGAGAATGGAGGCAGCAATGTAAGCGAGGAGGCTGATGCAGTAGTTGAAGCAAGATATAAGTGCTGGAACCAACAGGGTAGCAGTTTGGGAGGAGAGAAAGGGGTAGATCCTAGATATGCCAGCAGGATTTTGTGCCAGATTGAATAGGTGGGATAAATGACAAAGATGAGTTGAGGATAATGTCAAGGTAATGAGCTTGTGAGGCAGGGAGAATAATGGTGTTTTCTATAGTGATGGGAAATTGGAGGGGAGGAGAGGGTTTGGGTAGGAAGACAAAGAGTTCCATTTTGGACATGTCAAATTAGAGGAGTTATGGGATATCCAACAGAAATGCCCTGCAGAGAGGGAGAGGGGTTGAGGTTGGAAGGTAGAGAAGTAGATTTGGAATCATCTGCATAAAGATGGTAGTTGAAGTCATGGAAGGGAACTGACAGGATCTGGCAACTGGGTAAATATGGAAGTTGAAAGACAGGAAGAGACAAGGATAATGCCAAAAGTCAAGAATGTGGTCTTGAGAGACAGGCAGAATTGTGGTGTTATCAACTGTGAAGGGAAAGTTAGGTGGAGGAGCAGATTTGGGAGAGAAGATGAGTTCTGTTCCGGACATACTGAGATTGAAGCGCTCATGGAACAACCAAGTAGAAATGTTCTAGAGGCAGAAAGGAATGTGAAAATGCAAAGACTGAGAAAGGTTAGGGCTAGCAAAGTAGATTTGGGAGTCAGAGTTTACTTTTATGTGCCGGGCTTCCCTCCATCCTGGCTTCTGCCACAAAGTTTTGCAGTTTGGAAATGGCACTGGGACTGGGGAGAGGAATTCAACGGCTCTGGAGCCAGGGAAGAGGACGGGAGTTACCTCAGAGAAATATTCTAGTCTGGCCTCAGAAAGACATTAGAAAATTGAAACTTGTACCATCATTACCTTATGCTCCATCTCCAATGCGAGTCATGTTGCACTGGGATACAGGTGGGCTAGACTCCAGATTCTTCCAAAACTGACAATTCTAGGTGGGCTAAGCCAGTTCTAGGTGGGGCTTGGGTCTGGCTGTTTTGGGTCCTGATAATCTGTACTAAACTCTATTATAGAAGTCTCAGATCTAGCCTTCCTAGAAATAATTTGATATTATTTACTCATTGAAATACTTTTTCTAACTTTGTAGCTAAAGGAGCCTCTGAGGGCCCCTTCCAATTCCAGTATTCCTTGATAATTTCTATTTAAACTTCAGAGGTTAAAGAAATCCTTTTTATTTGGTTAGCTAGATCAGTACTGTGAACATTATAAGATCATTATTAGCTCTTAACGTTGAAGTATTTTCAATATATTGGTCTTCAAACCCAAATGATATACACGTGAGTGTGCCTGTGTGTGTGTGTGTGTGTGTGTGCATATACAGCATTTTAAATTAAAATTGTGCATTTATTTTTCCAGGAATTGAATATCCACCTTAGTCATATGTGTTGTTGAACTAATATTCTATTTTCACTGACTCATTCTTCCTTTTGTTTCATTTTATTTTTAAATCACATACCAGATTTGCAAAAATATACAGTCTGAAAATATACCTATATTGCTGAGTAAATTTGTCAGATTAGAAAATCAGACCACATCCCTGAATATGTAAACATGATATTATGAGAGTATACATATTGACTTTTTGAAAATGAATTAGCCCTATTTTTAAAGTCGATATGATACTTCATAAAAAAAACTTCCCCATGATACATTGTAGTTCAAAGGATTACTTTTAAATGCTCAAAAAATCTCTCACAACAATATACTTGCGTGATATTTAAAATTCTTTCCATTTATATTTTATCAATCTATTTCAACACTCTGAACAATCTTTGATTAACATATTTATTCATTAACACTACCATATGGTATTTATGTTAATATAGGATATATTTCCAAATGGCAGTTATCCCTGATTTTCATTTCTTAAAGATCTATTCTTAAGGCAGAATTGTTGTTTTTCAAATTGCCTTTACCTTTCTCTGATGTACTATTTTAAAATATATTCCACATCCCTTTTTAGTAGTACAAATGAATCACCATCTCCGGGATGAGTAGTTTAATCCTGAAAGAGTGAAGCATACCTTTTTTATGAAGAGGTAATGGAAAGAAAGCAAATAGACCAGCAACCTTAAATGCTGTTCTTGCTTTTATCTATTTTTAAATGTTTGCCAGGTGACTGAAGCTGACACCTTTAATCAGTGTGGTTTTAAAGTTTAGATGTATACGTGAAGGAGCAAGGTGCTGACTACCATTTTATGGAACTTTTTGGTGGTTCTGTAAGTAAGGCTCCTTCCACAAATGCAGAGTTTATATAATAGTAGCACATTTATCTGTAGCTGGCCAGTTCAGATCCTCTGAGAACTTTCTGTCATTTTGCCTCTGATTTAAGCCAGAAGATTATGCAGTACAAATCTTCCAAAACGTTTTTTCTCGTCATTATTACTGAGCAATCAGTAATCTTCCCATTAGGAACACCAAAGCAAGCAAGGCCAAGCAGGAAATAACCTCGTTAAAATCAAATCAGACTGTTGGATAAGCGAAGAGTATAAAATGTTACCTTTTAAATGAGCGTCACCTTCGTTTTTCGTAATCACCTAATCTGCTTCTCCTCTAGACTCAGAATCAGCAATAACTATATTTCAAAAGCTTAAGCCATTTCTTGAATGAAAACAAAAGCATGCAAACTTACTTTTCCACGCTTTTTGCCTAGGAGATTTTATAGGAGGGCTGGTTCAGTGGAGGGCTCTCAAGGCTGTGTGGACACATGGGTTGTATGTTTGACTTGCTGTGCTCTGTTTCAGATTGGAAGTTTCAGTGTCGTTTTGCAGGGTCTGGACAAAGCGCAGTTATGCTTATTTTCAAGAGAGATAATATCTTCATGGCAGGGGCCCAGAGAACTTCTGCAGGAGAAGCGATTTCCCTGTCCTTGAATTCACAAGGGAATTCTCTAACCTAGAGAGCACTTTTCAGCATCACCATGATGAAATCAGAAGGGTTGTTTTTTTTTCTGCTCTTAGTTTGACACTTGTTACTGACACTGCTGAGGCTCTGGCATGGGAAGAAATGTGAAACACAGTCCTAGCAAACCGATGAAACTCTGGGACACACTGTCACTGACAGAAGACGAAGCAGCACTTTGTAAAGTTCATCCCAAACCTTAGGCAAACTCATATGAATCTGAACAAAATATAGATACAGTAATACAGTCCTCTTAGGGATTGAAGCTCGAATCACACAAGCAGTTTTTGTAAGGTGAGTTTCAGAAATTTATAACTAAGAAATGCATGACATTGAGTGGAAATCAGTCTCGTGTGTATTTTCTCTCAGCGCTTAGAAAAGTGCTCTGCATACAGTGAGAGTTTAATAAATACTATACTACTTGTGCAGCACTTGGGAGTCTGTTGAAGTCACCCGTGGGCAGGAGAAACCAATGAATTGTACACTTCACCACATTACTCTCTCACACCTTTTATAACCCAGTGGGGGAGAGAGAGAGGAGAAGAAGGTGCACTGTCAACTCTGGACCAGAGGAGGTTCACTGAAGGAACCAGGTTAGGTGTGTTATTTCCTCGAACACTCCAATCGATAGCCTCTCTGTCGGAAGAAACTTTCACATCAAAAGCCACCCTGTGTTAGCGGCAAAGGAAGTTTTCGGATGTCCGCGATTATTTACTTGGAACATTTCTGAGTCTGCCAAAGAACCACCACATTGTTCACTCTTTGCATCACTACAGTGATATTTTAGTGTCTGGTATCTGGACACTGACAGCATAGAAAAACAGCCCTGGGAGACCAATGGCTAAAATTAGTAGGCTGGAACCGGTGACCTTGAAAGGGTGTGCTGTAAACGGTAATTCCAGCGTGATTCATGTAATACCCAAAGGCAAATTGTGCAGCTACTAAACAGGACATTCCACACTGCAGCTTGAGGAAATGTTTCTTGTGTAAAATACAGAAAATTTACCATGAGAAAGGACCACTAGTCAAGACCTGAAGAATTTATTTAGTTTTTTTCCTTCCGTAATCTCAGTGTGAGTAGAAAATCACTGAAACCCTTGGGTTTCTAAACTACTGACAGAATATCTGAGACAGATATTCCCACCTTCATTATTCAGGCATGCCAACTCCTTATTTTGAAATGCTACTAGCCCTCCCCTGAGTAACTCTTTTTGTGTCAGTGGAGATTACCACCATAAGTAGACAATGAAGAGTGTGACAGTGTGATGATAAAAGAGAAAACAAACGGTCTCTACACTCAGCAGGAGTGGCAAGAGAGCTTCACGAAAACCAAATATGGGCAAAATTCCCAGCATCCTAGATAAGCAGGAAGAAGGTGGTTGGCTATAGGAGTATCAAACCCCTCTTTAGTGGATGGTGCAGCTCATTTTAGGTCCTTGCTTTTTGGGGCATCCAAATCTTAAGAGATTCCAGTCTTCTTGTTTCTCGGGTTGTACTTACTCCTTAGGGAGTCAAATCCAAACAAAGAAATTTGCAAAAGAATTTAGAGCCTGGAACGGGAAGGAGAATTGATCCCAATCAGTGTTTGGGATATCCAACCAAAATGTTGGCAGTTCCTCAGCTGTTTGGGAGTCCCTGGCAGCCTTGCCCCAAGATTTAACTGATTGTCATTTCCTAGGCTTCATAAATGCCTTTGTGCAGAGCGGATGAAGCATAATCTATCTTGCTACTCAATCCCCTACCCATATAATAATAATAATGATGGCATTTGTTAAGAACTTACTATGTGCAAAGCACTGTTCTAAGCACTGGGGAGGATACAAGGTGATCAGGTTATCCCTCATGGGGCTCACAGTCTTAATCCCCATTTTACAGATGAGGGAACTGAGGCACCAAGAAGTGAAGTGACTTGCCCAAAGTCACACAGCTGACAAGTGGCAGAGCCAGGATTGGAACCCATGACCTTTGACTCCTCAGCCCGGGCTCTTTCCCTGAGCCACGCTGCCATATCTAACAAGCCATTCCTAGCTAATCAACTGTACCCCTTGAAGCAAATTAATTACACTCAAATGTCTGCTTTTGCTTCATAGCTTGCACTTGTGGAAAGAGCACGGGCTTTGGAGTCAGGGCTCATGAGTTCGAATCCCAGCTCTGCCACTTGTCAGCTGTGTGACTGTGGGCAAGTCACTTAACTTCTCTGGGGCTCAGTTCCCTCACCTGTAAAATGGGGATTAAGACTGTGAGCCCCACGTGGGACAACCTGATTCCCCTGTGTTTACCCCAGCGCTTAGAACAGTGCTCTGCACATAGTAAGCGCTTAACAAATACCAACATTATTACTTTTCCTGAAGCATTTGGGTGTATCTGCTTCTTTCATTCCTCATGGCCCAAAGAGGTCAGGCCTATTGATGTAGAATGATATGCGTGATATAATGCTCCACCCAGGAGAACACATTTTTGGCTTAGATTTTAGTGCAAATCACATGTCAAGAAAGAGCTGCCAGCATCCTCAGCCTGCGCCAAGGTTTGCGTGTTCACATTTACTGTGAGGAACTGCCAGCATTTGGTAGGTCATTCTGAACACTGCTTGGGATCGACTTTCCCTCCTGCTCCAGACTCAAAGCCAGCCCTGAGGATGACTCTAATGATGTTCTGCTCATCCCTGTGGCCTCTGAATTGGGTTAATGGCTGAGAGAACCAGGCTCACAGTCAAAACCTAATTCCTGAACCCCAGTCACAAATCACCCTTTATCATTATTATCATTGAGATATTTGTTATGTGCTTACTACATATCACACAGTGCTCTAAGCGCCGGGTTAATCAGATTGGACACTGTGCTATTAGTGCCAATAATGTCTATACTCGAGGAGAGACGTCTTCTTTCTAACGGAGAGATACCGAAACTCAAAAATGCCCAGTCCTCCAGAAATGTATTGTTATAGAGATGTCTCTAAATCAATCAATCAATCAATCAATTAATGATATTTATTGAGTGCTTACTATGTGTAGAGCACTGTTCTAAGTACTTGAGAGAGTGCAATACAACAGAATTAGCAGACCACTTCCCTGCCCATAATGAGCTAAATTAAGGGTCCAGTGTTGGAGGAAATAACACTCCAAACTTCCTGGTGTTTCTTTATTTCTTAATAGATTCCAAAGTCCTTTTATTATCTACTCTGAAACCATAAACTTGGAACATGTAAAGTGTGAGAAGGCAATTAGATCTATGTTCCATTTGGAAATCCAGTATGTGTGAACAAATCCAATATTACAGTGATAGAAAATACTGTTTATCCACTCCCAAATCCTTTGGGATTCATTTTTGATTTGGTCACATTTGCTGGGAGATTTGTCCAAAATGCTAAACCTCTCTGTATCAGCTTTTTTTTTAATGGTATTTATTAAGCACTTACTATGTGCCAGGCACTGTTCTAAGCCTTAGGGTACAGTCAAGCTAATCAATATGGACACTTTCCATGTCCCACATGGGGCTCACAGTCTTAATCCCCATTTTACGATAAGGGAACTGAGGCACGGAGAAGTTAAGTGATTTGCTCAAGGACACACAGCAGACCAGTGGCAGAGCAGAATTAGAACCAGGTCTTTCTGAGTCCTGGGCCTATGTTCTATCCAATAGACCATGCTGCTTCTCCAGTTTCTTTATCTGTAGATGGTTTCATCCCTGCTTCTTCTTACTCCCCAGAAAGTGTATGGGTAACAGAGTGTAAACACCACCTCAGTGGACGTAAAGCCCTTTATAAACCCAAAATATTCCTGCTCGTAATCCTTGTGAGTGGCTTAATAGATGCCTAGGTCAGCTGCATATTGTTTGGAACACATTTAGATTTGGGTTGAAGAAGTGCTGTCTTCAAGAATATGAAATTAATTTGAAATCAAATTTATTCACCGAGGAAACCTACTGAACTTGTATTCAAATACAGTATTAAGTGTATGTGATTCACTCATTTTTTTTAATCAAGTGATATAAACATATATAAATCAAACAGTCATTGTTACTTATGGAGCACTTACTGTGTGCAGAGCATTATAGTTAGGAGAGTACAATACAACAAAGCTGATAGTTACATTCCCTGCCCACAATGAGCTTTCAGTCTAGCTTAAACATTAAGAAATGGGGTAAGAGGGAGAGAAACAGAGAGCCAGAGACACAGAGAGAGAACCCATCCTTCGATGAAAGAAATCAACCCTCCCTTTGGGAACCCTAGCCTAACTGCAGTTCTAAGTGATCCCAAATATTTCCTACTTCTCTTGGCAGAATTGTTGAAACGCTAGAAATGAAAGCTAAGGAGATGTCAACTTATGCCAAAAGGAGGATCCTGCTTATTTTATCTGTGTTTCCCCAAAGATACTCAAAGTACCAATATAATATACTAAAATAGCCAGACTGTCGAACTGTAGTTTTCTTCTCTAGGCTGTAGATTTGGATCTAAGACATCTGAAACACGAGAACAATTACCTGAGTGGAACCGAATCTACCAATTTGCTTCCAAAGACACCATAATTATGTAGACTAAATTGGAAGAGAAAGAAAAAAAGGCAAGCGCTTTGCACTTTCCCTGTGAAATCAGAAAATGAACTTCTGTGACTGTGCAAAACCTTCCTTTCTTCTTGCTAAGTGTTCCAAGTCTGAGGAGGGATCCTTACCTTTACCAGTGTTTCTGAGATGAATAAGATACATGAGAGGCTTGGTGAAGGTCAGACTATTTTTCCCCAGCAGGCCAGATAAATTCCAATAATGTTGTTAAGGCTTTGAGGGAAGCATCTGCAGGAAAGCCTGGTGGAGATTGGTGATAATCCATGTGTCGATGCCAAGGGGCTGGGATCGGAACAGATGGTGCTTGATGGTTAGCTGCTATGGCAACACTTCACAGTCCTTGAAGAAATGGCCACCGGCCCACAGCACCCTGGGGAAGTATCCAAACATCTCCCCGTAACACAGTTGCCAACTTGCTGAGAATGATTTTTACAAACAATATGAACAAAAGTGGTGGGTTTTCACAAGTGTTTGCTGACAGATCAAAAGGGATGGAGAGCTGGTGCTTTTAGGGAGGGCAGGGAGAAGTGGAAGTTCACAGGGTCTCTGTAAAAATCATTCCAACAGCAAATGAGTCAAGGCACTAAGTGAAGAAACTGGAGCAGAGACACATATGAGAGTGTCAGCAGTAGAGGTAATAGTAGCATTTATCGAACCTCTCAGTGCAATGCACTCTATTAAATGCTTGGTTGGTATAAAATAAAGAAATTCATTCAATAGTATTTATCGAGCACTTACTATGTGCAGAGCACTGTACTAAGCCCTTGGAATGTACAAGTCGGCAACAGATAGAGACGGTCCCTGCCCTTTGATGGGCTTACAGTCTAATCGGGGGAGACAGGCAGACAGAACTGACACATTCCTCTCTCATGAAGAGTTTACAAAGGGATGATAGACACAAAAATATTTATAGAATGGTTGTGATGAACAACTGAATGAGATGGCGAGGTAGAAATGTATTGCATGGCCTGGGAGTCAGAGGACCTCTCTGTGCCTCAGTTTCCTCAACTGTAAAATGGGGATTCAAATCCTGTTCTCCCTCCTACTGAGTCTGAAAGCCCCATATGGGACAGGGATTGTGGCTAACCTGATTAATTTTCATCTATAATGGTGTTTAGAACAGTGCTTGACACATAGTAAGTGCTTAACAAATACCATAAATATATATAGACATATATGTATACAAACAAAAGGGCTTAAGAGGGGATTAGATAAGTGTCTAAGTGGTAGGAAAATGCATTCAATTGTATTTATTGAGTGCTTTCTGTGTGCAGAGCACTGTACTAAGCCCTTGGGGAAGTACAATGCAGCAGTAAAGAGAGACAATCTCTGCCACAATGAGCTTCACAATTTAGAGGATAATAATGGTATTTATTAAGCCCTTACTATGTTATAAGCATTGGGATAGCTATAAGGTAATTAGGTTGTCCCACATGGGGAATCACAGTCTTAATCTCCATTATACAGATGAGGTAACCGAGGCAGAGAGAAATTAAGCAGATTGCCCAAGGTCACACAGCAGACAAGTGGTGGAGTTGGGATTGGAACCCACATCTTCTGACTCCCAAGCCCATGCTCTTTCCACTAAGCCATGCTGCTTCTCAATGGTAATTCTTCCTGTTACTCCTCAAACATTTCCCATGCCCGCCCAACTCCCTCTGCCAGAATTTCCAGGGATCAACTTCTTTACCCTTTCATCCCGTCTAGCTGCTCCCCAGCTGTTTCAGGAATGCCCCATCTTCAAACTTCTAGTTGAATCAGATTAATCTCTAAACTCTTGAGTTTGTACTGGGAAAGGACAGGGAACAAAGAATGGGATTTTAAGGCTTGGCTACTCAAGGGAGCTGGAAAATACATAACTGAGTTGGTACTAAAGCTTTTTATTCTGGTTTTTGTTCTGCTTCTGAGATAGGGTTAGAACTAGGCAACTTTGCCCCTTTGGCAATTCCCCCGGTCCCCGAAACTCACAGTGTCTTAATATGTGTGTTGATATAGGCACAGGTCTGTGGTGAAAGTAACTTACCAAAATTGCCCAGAACTCCTCTCCAGTAGAATAATAAGTGTAGGTGTGGCCGCTCCAAGATAAATTATTTCCCAGTGGACGCTTAATTATTTTTCCTCCAGAAGGTGCCAACTTGGTCCAGCCTGAGGTGTTAACTTGGAGCCCAGGCTGCTCAGGGCCCGGTGGGGATGTAGGAAACCACCCCACGATCCCACTGCTGCGGCTCTTCCTCCCACAGGACACGGTTCCCAGCCCAGCCCAGTGGCTTTCAGGGATTCTGCTATCCTCCCCGGGCTTTGGGGGAGCTGTGGCTGCTCTCCCTTCCCCGCCTGTCTTGGGTGCCTTGGAAATAATTTATCTTGGAGCGGCCACCCCTACACTTATTATTTTACTGGAACGGAGTTCTGGACAATTTTGGCAACTCACTTTCACCTAGGACGTGAGCTTTGACAGACACATGTATTGGGACAGTATGGGTTTTGAGGACTAGGGGAATTGCCAAGGGAGCAAAGTTGCCTAGTTGGTGTGGTGGCTGTGACAGGGGCACTTTTAAATGTCTGTCCATTTCAGAGAGAGAAAATTATTGCTTTAATCCCTGGCATATAGACTGAGCTTCCCCCCAGACTGAGCTTCCCCTTTTCCCTCTGCTCCCTCTGCTGCCCCTCTACCCCCATCCCTTCACCTCCCCTCAGCTAAGCCCCCTTTTCCCCCCCTTTCCTTCTGCTCCTCCCCCTTTCCCTTCCCCTCCCCTCAGCACTGTGCTCGTTTGCTCAATTGTATATATTTTTTATTACCCTATTTATTTTGTTACGGAGATGTACATCACCTTGATTCTATTTATTGCTATTGTTTTAATGAGATGTACATCCCCTTGATTCTATTTATTGCTATTGTTTTTGGCTGTCTGTCTCCCCCGATTAGACTGTAAGCCCATCAATGGGCAGGGACTGTCTCTGTTGCCGATTTGTACATTCTAAGTGCTTAGTACAGTGCTCTGCACATAGTAAGCGCTCAATAAATGCTATTGAATGAATGAATATATACATATACATGCACAAATAATGGAACTTCATAGGCCAAGAAGGCTGGGGAATCATATCAGAGTGTATCTAATTCTAATACTAATACTAATGCTCAGCACCTAATAGAGATTGTTATAGAGCAGGGTAGATGAAGCAGTTCATACTGATTTATCTATCTAGTCAATCTATCCATCACTCCATCTGTCCATCTTGCTGCCCTTCAGTTTTAATGATGCTATATTAAACCAGGGATGTGGGTAGACTGTCAGGTTGTAACGGCGTCCCTTGCTCGTCTCCATTTCTCCCCCAACACCAGTAGCAGGATGGGGTTTCAACAGCTTGTCTGAATCCCACTCCACAGTGTATGCATGAAAATTTGCCTCTCCTTGCCTTTAGAGTCAGGGCATTGTTGAATCAAATGGTAAGAAATGTAATCTCTTCCATGTAAACTATAAACAACTCTTACCCTTCTGTAGGTCTCAGAATCCACTGATCTTATAAAGGGATAAAATCTACAGAACCTGGGAACCTGGTAAATCTCTCCTGATTTAAACCCTGGGAGTCTAGACCTTTTAATTCCCTTGAGCCTGAGCAGCAGTTGCTCTATGAATAATGCCTCCCAAATATGATATCCCTCATGACAGATACCCGTGAGCCAAAAGCCTGGGATAAGTCTAGGAGGATCAGAATCCCCCTCTATTTGGACAGTTGCTCATTTGATCGCGTTATGTGGCTGCTGTAGGCAATTGGATATCTTGTGATCCTCTCCACCTATGAAAAGTAAAGGTGGAAGAGAAAACAGTGCAATCTGATGATCTCAGCAAAGTTCAGGAAGTCAGAGCTCCTAGATTCTATTCCTAGCCCTGCCATTTCATATCAGGGAAGTGCTCAATCTTCTTTGGCCCCCATTTTCTCATGAATAAAAAGGGTGTCATAATTTCATTCACATCCGGGTTTCAAAGAATGCTTTTTTTGTACAATGATTTAGGATTTTGTCCCATGTACAAAAGGTCCATTTTTGAGGGTGCATTTTACTTTGAAAAAAAGTCTTGTCTATTGAAGAGGCCTATGGATAAGAACCAACCTAATGTTAATAGTCTGAGAGCTGAGTAGAAAAGACAAGCATTAGGGAGCCTAACACCAGTTCCATGGGGTTGATGGAGGTGACTGCTTAGCCCACATTTCTGACAATAATAATAATAATAATGGTATTTGTTAAGTGCTTACTATGCACCAGGCAGTGTTCTAAACACTGATACAAGATACAAGATAATCGGGTTGGACACAGTCCCTATCCCACATGGGCTCATGCTATTAATCCCCATTTTACAGATAAGGGAACTGAGGCACAGAGAAATGAAGTGACTTGCCCAAGATTCCAAAGCAGACAGCTTAGAACAGTGCTTGGCACATGGTAAGCACTTCACAAATACCGTTAGTATTAAGTGGCAGAGCTGGGATTAGAACTCAGGTCCTTCTGATTTCCAGGCCTGTGACAAACTGTATTTTCCAAACACTCAGTACACTTCTCTCACACACAGTAAGTGCTCAATAAATACGATTGAATGATTTATCTTAATTTTTACAGAGCTTGGTCATCAGAGTTATGTGACAACTCAGGGTCCTGGGCCGGTGAAACAGGATGTTGAATTATTAAATCAGGACTATGATTATTCCACCTCTTTAATTAGATTGTTGTGCTGTTGTTGAATTCTCACTGAAGCTGGTCTTATATATTTGTTTTAATTATACTGAAATCAACCATAGCAGCTTAACAGGTCTACTAGCCCTATCTTTCCCATTACAGTTGACAATACCACTACCCTCCTGTCTTTCAAGGCCATAATATTGGCAGTATCCTTGACTCCTTCCTCTCTTTCAATCCCCATATTCACACTGTCTCTAAATCCTGCCAGTTTTTTGTTGTTTTTTTTTTAAAAAAAGGTATTTAAGTGCTTACTAGACACCAAGGGCTGGGGTAGGTACAGTTAGTACAGTGCTCTGCACACAGTAAAGGCTCAATAAATATGCTTGAATTGAGTGAATGAATGAATCCACTCTCTTCTCCCAGTATTCCTTAGTTCAGATTCTTTGTTGCTCTCAAGCTAATCTACATCCTTGCCTCTTGCTCATGCTCTACACTCTACCTGGAGCTCCCTTCTTCTTTTTATCTGACAGACACAGCTCTCCCCATCTTCTGAATTTACTTCTCTGTGAGGCCTTCCCCAGTGAATAGCTAATCTTCCCAATTTATATCTACCAACTACCATTTCAGCCTCTCCTCAGCATATGGGTAATCAATTCCCCTTACCCCCTAGCATTTATATACATATCTTAATACCCTGATACACCCTCCTAATAGTAATTTACTGTTGTGTCTCCTTTACTAGACTGCTTCTTCAGGGCAAGGATCACGTCTACTAACTCTATCAAACTCTCCCAAGTGCTCATACAGTGCACTGCATACTATAGGGACTCAATAAATCCTGCTGATTGATTAATTTGTGATTACCCCAGGTGGCAAGGTCATCAAATTACCAAACTTCGACCAGGCAGTAGATTTTATGACAATATTTCTAGTGGTTATGGCAATCCTAAACTAGGCCAAGTATCATGTTGGTATGACTTCCCCAAAGGGACTCTACACCTCCTTAAACACTGTCGCATTGTTCTTCTCTAATTGATTCTCACTCTGCTCCTAGGGATCTCCTGTTGAACAGCGTGTACTTAACGTTATCTTTGATGTTATATTTTTAAAGGGTTGTCGCTCCCTGTGGTTGAGGATTTCTCAGGAATCCCTCAGTTTGCAGCCTCCGCAACAGTCAGCGATGACTGAGACATTCCGACTAAAGATAGACAAGAAAACCACAGCTCTCTTGATGAGAGAGATAATTAGCCAGAAGGTCCACAAGCTCACACTGCAATCTGGGAATAATTGATCACTTACGGAAGGTGCCTATGAGAGCACCAATTAGTAAACTGAGGTTTTAGTGTACTGCTGATTGCTCCATTAAGGTATGTCATCTATGCTCCTGTGATATTAATCTGAATACGTGGGACTTGTGAGAACTCCTCTACCACAGGGAAGGCTGCCCACTACAAAACTGAATGCTGAAGACAGTATTATGTGGACACTGTTCAAGGGAGTTTTTTGTCTCAGTTGTTCACAGCAGAAGTGGAGAAATCAATCAGTGAAGAAAAACTGAATAGTGATTGTGAATACATTTAGCATCCATTTGAGGCAGCCACAAAAATCCTTAAGTGCCTTTTCTAGGCCTGTCTTGGCCACTATTTAAAACAGTGAAAGCTACCATTCACTAATCGATGTCCTAGTGCCCTGAAAGAATAAGGGCAGAGTCTAAAAATATCCAGTTTAGTCTCTGCAATCTCAACCACTGGGAAAATCTCGCACAATGTGTATTATCTTTGTCAATCACTCTATTAAAATTTAGACAGTAATGGATATAAACTACCATTCAGCAAGAGGTTTCTAGCTGCTTCTTTAAAAAAGCAGGTGTTGTTGCTAAGGATGAAGCATTGCATATTTTGAAAAGCCATCTTTGAAATTTGAGTTTAGATTTTTCTAGTGATGAGACTCAAGGGCTAAAAAATGATCACGTTTTTCAGAAGTGGTGAGTTAATATAATTCTTGAGCATTTTGCCCACCCCAGGCATATTCATCATCGTTATCATCATCATCACTATCATCATGATCAGAATAACAATAATAGTATTTGTTAGTCGCTTAGTATGTGGCAAATACTGTGCCAAGCGCAGAGGCCTATGCAAGACAATCAGGTCAGATATAGTCCCTGTCCTATAAGGGGTTCACAGTATAAGAGGAAGGGAGAACACATATTTTATACCATTTTACAGATGAGGAGATTGAAATGCAGAAAAGTAAAGTGACTCCCCTGAGATCACGCAACAGGTAAGGGGAAGATCTGGGATTAGAACCCAGGTCTGCTGACTCCAAGGACCAGGCCCTATCCACTAGGAAATGGTGTTTATCATGACATTTATTGTTTTTCCCTTTTCTAGATGATCTGCCATTCTATCATAGTCATAGTGATAGTAGCAGAGAAATTAACAAAATACCTGTTCTCTCTCCCATTTACACTATGAGCCCATGTGGGACAGAGAACACATCCAATCTGATTACCCTGTATCTAGCGCTTAGTACAGTGCTTGTCATATAATCATATATAATCGTAATCATATATAATACATCCATGTAATCATGTATAATCATAATCATAAAGTGCTTAAGAAATATCATTTAAAACAATGCACTCTCTGTATTAACAGATTCCCATGTGGGTCAGGGATAGGAACCAGGCAGAACTTGTGTATATATGTACATATAATCATAATTATATTGCTGGTGGAGGAGGAGTTTGCCCACAATAAATTGTGGTATTTATTAAGTGCTTACTATGTGCAAAGCACTGTTCTAAGCGCTGGGGGATACAAGGTGATCAGGTTGTCCCAAGTGGGGCTCACAGTTTTCATCCTCATTTGACAGATGAGGCAACTGAGGCACAGAGAAGTTAAGTGACTTGCCCACAGTCACACAGCTGACTAGCGACAGAGCCGGGATTAGAACTCGTGACCTCTGACTCCCAAGCCCACGCCCTTTCCACTGAGCCCCACTGTTTCTCTAAAATGGAGTTTCCACAGGCCCCATATTGAAGCACAGATGGGCAGGAGGCTGTACTGTGCAACATGTTGGATGAGAGTCAGGGAACGTGTCTACCAACTCTGCTATATTGTACTCGCCCAAGCACTTAATACAGCGCTCCGCACACAGTAAGTGCTCAATAAATATGATCGAATGAATGAGGTGACTGGAGGCATTGTTGGGTCGAGTGATTTGGGGTGGTGAGAGAGGACAGGGATCTGGTGAGCGGGGGAGGTGGAATGGAGAAGGTTTGAAGGCCGGTTCTACCAACCTCCATACTTAGGAAGGGGAGGAGGAAGCCAGGAGAGGTACTGGGATGTGACCGTCTCTGAGGGAAGTGTAAATAGCGTGGCTTAGTGGAAAGAGCATGGGCTGGAGAGTCAGAGCTCATGGGTTCTAATCCTGGCTCTGTCACTTGTCAGCTTTGGGCAAGTCACAACTTCTCTATGCTTCAATTCCCTCATCTGTAAAATGGGGATTAAGACTGTGAGCCCCACGTGGGACAACCTGATTACCTTGAATCTGCTCCATTGTTTAGAACAGTACTTGGCACAAAGTAAGTGTTTGACAAATACCGTAATTATTATTATTACTATTATCGGAGAGAAGGATTGGGAGGGAAGTAGTGGTGGCAAGCTGTTAGAGAAGCGGCACGGCCTAAAAGAGAGAACACGGGCCCTGGAGTCAGAAAGACCTGGGTTCTAAGCCCGGCTCCCGTTACTTATCTGCCATGTGACCTCAGGAAAGTCACCTCACTTCTCTGTGCTTCAGTTGCCTCATCTGTAAAATGGGGATTAATAATGGTGGTATTTGTTAAGCGCCTACTATGTGCCAAGCACTGTTCTAAGCGCTGGGGGATACAAGGTGATCAGGTTGTCCCATGTGGGTCTCACAGTTTTAATCCCCATTTTACAGATGAGGTAACTGAGGCACAGAGAAGTTAGGTGACTGGCCCAAAGTCACACAGCAGGCAAGCGGCGGAGCTGGGATTCAAACCCATGAGCTCTGACTCCCAAGCCCTGGCTCTTTCCACTGAGCCTCCCTTGAGCCCCATGTTGGATATGGACTATGTCCACACTGTTGTGAGCTCCATGTGGGACACAGACGGTGTCCAAACTGATTGGCTTGTATCTACCTCAGCACTTAATACAGTGCCTGGCATTTAGTAAGAACTTTACAAATACCATGAAAAAAGAAACAAACAACAAAAAAACCCCACCTTTGGCCACCTTGGAGTTTACAAGCTAAATGCCTGGGAGAGCAGGATGTGGGGAAGGCGCGTGCTGTGTTTCTGGACAGACAAAGGGCACAGGGAGGGATCGGAGACGATCGCAGGCGAAGGTTAGGATAACCTGCGGGTTTGGAGTCCAGTGCTAGGACTTCAGAGGAGCAAGGCTCCTGTTCCCCAGGGTTGGGGCCGAGAAAGGAGACCGCATGACCCAGTTTCCTAAGGACTCAGAGGGTGAGATTGGAACCTGAGTGGCCCTGAGAGAAGAGGGGAAAGTTCAGAGAATTATGAGTCCTGGGGTGCCTACAGGGAAGTACAGGGGTCTTAATAATAGTAATGATAATAATAATAGTGGTATTTGCTAACCGCTTACTATGTGCCAGGCACTGTTCTGAGCTCTGGGGTAGATAATAATAATGTTGGTATTTGTTAAGCGCTTACTATGTGCAGAGCACTGTTCTAAGCGCTGGGGTGGATACAGGGTCATCAGGTTGTCCCACTTGAGGCTCACAGTTAATCCCCATTTTACAGATGAGGTAACTGAGGCACAGAGAAGTGAAGTGACTTGCCCACAGTCACACAGCTGACAAGTGACCGAGCTAGGATTCGAACCCATGACCTCTGACTCCCAAGCCCGTGCTCTTTCCACTGAGCCACGCTGCTTCAAGCAAATGGGTTGGACACAGTCCCTGTCCTACATGGGGCTCACAGTCTCAATCCCCATTTGACAGATGAGGGAACTGAGGCCCCTAGAAGTGAAGACCCTTGCCCAAGGTCACACAGCAGACAGGTGGCAGAGCAGAGATTAGGACCCATGACCTTCTGACCCCCAGAACACGGCACTATGTTCTATCCAAGGCACCACGCTGCTTCTTTGGGAGGCAGGGGTCCTGGGGACCGGGGGGGCAGGAGATTAGATCTGGGGAAAGGTGGTTTAATCAGAATTATTTTCATCGTTACTGAATTACAAAACCATTCAACATTACTGAGCTGTCTGCCTGTGGGCTGGAGGAAAAGCTCAGGGGGCTAGGGAATCACGTGGATCTGGGATGCCGTGGAATGGGGAGGAAGGGCTTTCTCAATGAGTTCCCTGTAGCAAATCCCAGGATGTGGATGGTAGGTCAGTCCCTGATGATCTCTTCACCTTCGGGAAGATGGCTGGGCTTCCGGCTAAGGGTGAGGGCAGCAACAAGATACGGGAGGCACTGAGCAGAAAATGTCCCCAGATCTGTGTTAGAAGATCTGGAGAACTGTTGGTTTTTAGGGCTATGCTATGCTTGACACATTGTAAGTGCTTAACAAATACCCCAATTATTATTATGCTAGGAGGAGAGCAGCAGGGTAGAAAGATGTATACACAAGTGCTACTGGGAGCAGGGGGTGAGCGTTGGAGAGAAATGAGTACCCAAGCCCTAAGTGGTGCAGAAGTGCCGAAGAGTCAGTACTTAGTAAATAGGATGGGGAGATGAGAGATTAACCAAGAAAAACCTACTGTAAGAGTTATGATTTCAGGAGGGCTTTAAAGACGGGGAAAGCAGTGGTCTGCTGAAGATAAAGTGGGAGGTAGTTTCAGTTCACTCCAGAGACCAGAGAAAACAGCAGAACCCCTTCACTTTATCTGAGGTTCTGGGGATTAGGTAACTGAACAGGAACCCAACAGATTGCCTTCCCTCAGGGCTACCTGTCCCGAACTGAATCACAGAGTACCCCTAAGTGGATTCTGTAGGCATCCCGAGGCAGCAGCATGGCCCGTTGGATTCTCCAGCTCTGTTTACACCACTTCATAATGTGACTTGAAATGAGGCTTTTCATGCTGGGCCTTAATTTCCCCTTTTTAAAAATACTCTGCCATTTCCCCTCCCTGGTCTCTAGGGCCCACTGTGGCACTTGATGAGTAGATGTTCGGTTCACTATTTTAGACGCCCGTGAAAGCATGAACCACTAGGGCAAATGTGCTATTTCACACAGAACAATGCAAAACATCAGGGGGGAAAAAAAACTATCAACACACCGTCTCAGGAAATCCCCTCCCAAGTGGCAGGCCACAGAGAGAGGAAATACAGCATGGTGAGATGAAACATTTATTATGGAAATACTAGTTTTCGGAATCAGGTCCACCAGAAAGAGAAGAAAAGCAGATTTGAATTAGTGTTCTTTATTTTAAGGATGGAAACGAACATTTCCAGCCTCAAAATGAATACAAAGGTAATAATACCAGGAATGGAGGCATATCCTTGAAATTCAAGACTTGTAAGTCCTTTTGTGAGCGGGAACACTTTTTAAAAATGATCTTTGTTAAGCACTTACTATATTCCAGGTACTATACAAAGCACAGGGGGAGATTCAAACTAATCAGGGTGGACTCTGATCTTGCCTTGCCCAAGGTCACACACAGCAGACAAGTGGCCAAGTGGAATTAGAACCCTCGTCCTTCTGACTCCCAGGACCGAGCTCTATCCACTAGACCACCCTGCTTTTCAACTCACTCATTTTTATTCAACTTGGTATGGGGCAGAGGAGTATGATAGCCCTTATTTCAAAACTGAGAAAATCCAGAGAATGCAAATAGTTTGGCTAAGGTTATCCAACAAATCCCTGGAAGAATTAGCAGTGAAACAAGGAAACCTAACATCAAGTTTCATTTTCTAAGTCACTGTTCTATTTTCAAGTCCAGAGCCAGAGACTAGGGTGAGAGGTGGAATTTTTGAAGTTTGGACAATTCTAAGCTCTTAAAAGCGTCTTTGTGAATGCAAACATGATGAATTTTTGCAGTGACCAGATATTCTCCCCAGCCAAGTGGACCATACTCCTCCAGTGATGTGGGACCTGTAGACAGCAGGTTCAGACATGTGTCTTGGAGGAGGCAGAAAAGGAAAGTAGAGGCTGCCAGAAAAATAGATTACACAGGTGCATACACACACACACACACACACACACACACACACACAGAAACAGAACGACAGTAATAGACCCACAGTAACAGGCATAAAGATGGACACACTGAGGAAGAGGAAGTGAGAGCGCATCATTCTACCCCTCCTGCCAATTCCTCTCCCTTAGCTTTGTCCCCAGGTGTCCCAAATAGAGTTGAAGTGAGGGACATGGGGAAAGACCTGGTGAGTACAGTGTTCTGGGTCTTCTCCTGGCTGGTATCCAGCATGCCACCTGCCTTCTTCTCCTGGCTGGTGTCCAGCATGCCCCTTGTCTGCCCTTGCCAAGAATAATAAAAATTATAATAATAATGTTGGTATTTGTTAAGCGCTTACTATGTGCAGAGCACTGTTTTAAGCACTGGGAGAGATACAGGGTAATCAGATTGTCCCACTTGAGGCTCACAGTCTTAATCCCCATTTTACAGTTGAGGGAACTGAGGCACAGAGAAGTGAAGTGACTAGCCCAGAGTCACACAGCTGACGAGTGGCAGAGCTGGGCTAAAAATATAATTATGGTATTTGTTAAGCACTTACTATGTGCCAGGCACTGTACTAAGCACTGGGGTGGATACAAGAAAACTGGATTGGACACAGTCCCTGTCCCACGTGAGGCTCACAGTCTCGATCCCCATTTTACAGATGAGGTAACCGAGGCACAGAGAAGTGAAGTGACTTCCCCAAGGTCACACAGCAGCTAAGTGGAAGAGCTGGGATTAGAACCCATGGCTTTCTGACTTCCAGGCCTGTGATCTATCCCTTGTTCCGTGCTGATTCACAATAACCCAACACTCTCTGGGATAGGTGCTTGGTTTTTCCAAGACTCGGCTCTTCCCAACTGTTGCTACCTGCCTGATTCCCAAAATCTTGCGACAATGTCCCTGAGCCTCCTCTCTTAACGGGGAAGAGAAAAATCAGGGTACCTCCAGGCTTCCGATGTCATCTTTGAAACTGTTCAGAGCTGGGTGAGCAGCAGGTAAGAAAGTTATCAGAAGGGATGGAATGCACCTACAGAGACATAATCAGAGAAAAAGAAAGAACCTCTAGTGAGAGATAGGGGAAGAAAGAGACATATACGACAGGTGATAGGGATTCTGGAAGACAGTCTTAGAAGCAGATACCATCCAAAAAAATAGATGTATATATAGAGAGAGAGAGAACCTCAAGAAAAGAGGAAAATTTGGGAGAACGTAATAATAATGATGGTATTTGTTAAGCGCTTACTATGTGCCTAGCACTGTTCTAAGCACTGGAGTAAATATAAGGTAATCAGGTTGTACCATGTGGAGCTCACAGTCTCAATCCCCATTTACAGATGAGGGAACTGAGGCACAGAGAAGTGAAGTAACTTGCCCAAGGTCACACAGCAGAGAAGTGGGAGAACCAGGGTTAGAACGCACCACCTGGCTTGTTGATTGCAAAAAAGTGGATGAATAGATACATAGGTGTGAAAGAATGGGAGAATATATAAATAAATAACTGTGATTGTTTCACAGACTTTGGTTACATTTTATATAATCCCATTAAATAGTGAAGCATTCCAAAAACAGAGTTCGTGGGTTTTTTTGTTATGTGTAACTTCTAGCTCCCGGTATAGAGTCGTGTATCCAGTTGGTGCCCAATAAATGTTATTTGATGTTAGTATATCCACATATTGTCAGATACAGTCAGCTCTTTCATAACGTGATTTGTATAGAACACTTGGAAAACAGTCTATCCATAGCAGACTCTCTATAATAGTCTAACCAGGAAAGTGGCAGAGCAGGGATTAGGACTGAGCTCCTCTGAATCCCAGATCATCGATCGTTCCACTAGACCGCTCTGCTTCTCTGACACATGAATTCTGGGTTATAATGCTTATAAAGTTTCAAGACCCAAACTCTCATCTCTTGTTCCCGATGAGAGATTTCATCCAGAGAAAAGAGAGCTGATGAGAAAGAAGGAGAGAGCTGATGGAGTTATTTTGAATTCAGTGGTCAAAAATCTCCACTTGATTCAGAGTGGAAGAGGTAATTAGTGGAATGGAGAGAAATGTGCTGAATGCATTTTGGAAAAACCGTCTGGGCAACCTAGTAAAGTAGGGGTTAGCGAAGCGGGGAGACCAGTGAGAAGTCTGCTACAGTAGTCTAGTCCGGTTAGGATGATCGCCTAGATCACGGAAGTGGCCTCTGGGGTGACGAGGAAGGGGCGGAACCAGTTAACACGGTGGAATAAAAATCAGCAAAATTTAGGGACGGATTGAATGTGAGAAGTGAAAGACAGTGAAGAGTCAGAAATAATTCCAAAGTTACGGGTTTCTGAGACAGAGTGGGTGGTGACGGTGTCGACAGTAAAGGGCAAGCTAGGAGTAGCCGGTTTGGGAGGGAAGCTGAGTCGTTGAAAGGCTGGGGTGGCATCCCCGTGGAGATGTCCTGGAGGCAAGTAGACATGGGGGATTGCTGAGCAGATGAAGTCAAGCAGGCTTCAAACGAGCAAAATCTGGAAATCAAGAAAAGCAGCGTGGCCTAGTGGAAAGACCGTGGGCTTGAGAGTCGGAAGACCAGGGTTCTAATCCCAGGTCCACTATTTGTCTGATGTGTGATCTTGGGCAAGTCACTTAACTTCTCTGTGCCTCAGTTCCTTCATCTGTAATATGGGGATTAAGAATGTGAGTCCCATGTGGGATAGGGACAGTGGCCAACTAAATATATTTTCCCTACTCCAGCACCTAGATGTCCAACCTAATTATCTTTATATCTACCCCTGTGCTTAGAACAGTGCTTGGCACAAAATAAGCACTTAACAAGTACCATAATTCATATTATTAATGCGATGCCCGGTACACAGTATGTACTTAACAAACACCACAAAATACAATAAAAACTGCAAAGAAATGATAACTGAAACCATGGTATCAGGAGAGCTCTCTACTGAATGAGCAAAGCTAGAAGAGAAAGGAAACCCATCCAGACAGAAGCAGTGTGGTTTAGTGGAAAGAGCTTGGGAGTCAGAGGTCATGGGTTCTAATCCCGGATTCACAATTTATCTGGTGTGTGACCTTGGGGAAGTCACTTCTCTGTGCCTCAGTGAGCTCATCTGTAAAATGGGGTTTAAGACTGTGAGCCCCACGTGGGACAACCTGATTACCTTGTATCTACCCCTGTGCTTAGAACTGTGCTTGGCAGATAGTAAGCGCTTAACAAATACCATCATTATTATTATTATTATTTGAGGGATACCCCCAGTTAGAAGATATTCTAATTGTAGCCCTCTTCTTACTCTTTCTGTAAATCATTTATATCTTTCTGATTCACATTAAGCTCTTTAAGGGCACTGGCTTTTCATGTATTCTATGTTCCCAAGCACTAAGTTTGGTTCTAGGCACACAAGAGATGCTCAGTAAATAGAGATTGATAAATATGGGAAAAACACTTTTAAAAAGGGTAGGGTATAATATAAATGCATCATTATAGTGATGTACTTTTTTATATACCACTAATGACTTGAAGGATGACTGGTGATCTTTTGACATCTGGAACCCTATTTATTTTGTTAATGAGATGTACATCACCTTGATTCTATTTATTTGCTATTGTTTTAATGAGATGTTCTTCCCCTCGATTCTATTTATTGCCATTGTTCTTGTCTGTCTGTGTCCCCCGATTAGACTGTAAGCCTGTCAAAGGACTGTCTCTCTCTGTTACCGATTTGTACATTCCAAGCGCTTAGTACAGTGCTCTGCACATAGTAAGCGCTCAATAAATACTATTGAATGAATGAATGAATGAATCAACGTGGCTCCCGGGATACTGAGGCCTGACTCTGAATGACTTCAGGCTCAGGAGCAGCACAGTCTTTGAGGAATACTGCTGCCAAGGGAGTTGTCTTTCAGGAATCCTTGTTGGGAAGGGGAAGGGGAGCAGACATTATGGCCTTCCATTTCCCTTGTATTCCTCATGACAGCCTTCTCGCCACTGGGAGTGAGCTGGAAAAGGATGGAGATATGAGTGGAGATGGGGGAGCTTGATATCTCCATCTCTCGACTGTGAACTTGCAGTGGCCAGGGAACAGGTTCATCAACTCTGTTGTATTGTACGCTCCCAAGTTCTTAAAACAGTGTTCTGCACACAATAAGCACTCAAAAAGTATGATTGATTGATTGATTTGTGCTGCCCTCATAGCTGTTAGGAGATCTAAGGGAACTTTCTTTCACCTCCAGTTATTTATTCTTGTCTTCATAATAACAATGTTGGTGTTTGTTAAGCGCTCACTAGGTGCCGAGCACTGATCTAAGCGCTGGGGTAGATACAGGGTAATCAGGTTGTCCCACGTGAGGCTCACAGTCTTCATCCCCATTTTCCAGATGAGGTAACTGAGGCACCGAGAAGTCAAGTGATTTGCCCAAAGTCACACAGCTGACAGGAGGCCGAGCCGGGATTCGAACCCATGACCTCTGACTCCTAAGCCCGGGCTCTTTCCACCGAGCCACGCTGCGTCTCTGTCTTGTCTTAGGCTGTCGAGTCGTCTCCGACCCATAGCGACACCATGGAAACGTCTCTCCCGGAGCGGCCCCCTCTCCACCTGCAATCGTTCTGGTAGTGGATCCACAGAGTTTTCTTGGTAAAGACACGGAAGTGGTGTACCATCGCCTCCTTCCGCGCAGTAAACTTGAGTCTCCGCCTTCAACTTTCTCCTCTGCTGCTTCTGCCCCGCACAGGGGAGTCTTGACCTGTAGCAGATTCCACTCGCTAGCCACTGGTCAAGCTAGGACTGGAATGGGTCTGCCTCAGCTTGATTCTCCCTCCCACAGTCAAGACTGGTAGAAGAGTGGAAACTCTCCAGGTGGGACCCTGAAAGGGCCTGTTTACTTCTTTTGATGTCTTTCTCCCCGCTTCTAGACCGTGAGCCCGCTGTGGGCAGGGATTGTCTCTATTTGTTGCTGAACTGTACTTCCCGAGGGCTTAGTTCAGTGCTCTGCACACAGTAAGCGCTCAATAAATATGAATGAATGAATATTTATCCTTTCAATATACCTAATAATAACAATTGTGGTATTTGTTAAGTGCTTACTATGTGCCAGACACTGTACTAACCACTGGGGTCAGCACAATCTTGATTCTATTTATTGCCTTGATTCTATTTATTGCTATTGTTTTTGTCCGTCCGTCTCCCCCGATTAGACCGTAAGCCCGTCATCGGGCAGGGATTGTCTCTACCTGTGGCCGATCTGTCCATTCCAAGCGCTTAGTCCAGTGCTCTGCGCGTAGTAAGCGCTCAGTAAATACTATTGAATGAATGAGTACAAGAAAATCAAGTGGGACCCAATCCCTGTCCCACGTGGGGCTCACAATCTTAAGCCCCGTTTTACAGATGAGGTAACAGAGGCACAGAGAAGTTAAGTGACTTGTCTGAGGTCACCCAGCAGACAAGTGTAGAGCCAGGATTAGAAGCCAGGTCCTTCTGACTCCCGGGCCCACGGTCTACCCACTGGGCCATGTTGTTTCTCTACCTGACAGGAAAACACAGAAATGGTGATAGCCACATAGCCATTGGGAGCCCTACTGAGTTTTCACCGCTGGTTATTAATTCGTACCATATCCCTGTGATGTGGGGGGGGGGGGGGGTTGGTGGCGGTGGTTGGGTGGAGGGTGGTGTCATCTAATACTGTATTCCACTTTATAAGTAAAAAAACTCCAAGGCCCAGAAAGATTAAGTAATATCCCCCAGGGCAAATGGCAGGTTGACGGTAAAACCCAAATGGATCCCAGAGTTCCCCGAATCTCAACCGTGCTGTCTGCGAACTAGACTACACTCACATCTTTTAATGGAAAATTAGGAGTAGAGTTCTTATGGAGCTACTCTAGCTCAGGGACCTTTTTTGCTGACGGCCCTTCTCTGTGAGTCTCTTATTTTGTTAATGAGATGTACATCACCCTGATTCTATTTATTTGCTATTGCTTTAAATGAGATGTTCTTCCCCTCGATTCTATTTATCGCCATTGTTCTTGTCCGTCCGTCTCCCCCGATTAGACCGTGAGCCCGTCGAGGGGCAGGGACTGTCTCTATCTGTTACCGATTTGTCCATTCCAAGCGCTTAGTCCGGTGCTCTGCACATAGTAAGCGCTCAATAAATACTATTGAATGAATGAATGAGTCAAATAATAATCATAATAATAATGGTACGTGTTAAGCGCTTACTATGTGCCAAGCGCTGTTCTAAGCGCCGATGAATGGGGTGGATGGAATCATGGCTGTGGCACAGGGCTGGAAGGTGCTCACAGCAGGTCCAGTTCACCCCTTTGTTCTGCTTGTAATAATAATAATAATGGCAATAATAATAATAATAATGTTGGTATTTGTTAAGCGCTTACCATGTGCCAAGTACTGCTCTAAGCACTGGGGTAGATACAACGGAATCAAGTTGTCCCACGTAGAGCTCACAGTCTTCATCCCCTTTTTACAGAAGAGGAAACTGAGGCACAGAGAAGTGAAGTGACAGTGCTTACTATATGCCAGGCACTGTTCTAAGCACTGAGGTAGATACAAGTTCATCAGGTTGGCTACGGTCCCTGTCCCACGTGGGGCACACACTTTTAATCCCCATTTTACAGATGAGGTAACTGAGACCCAGAGCAGTGAAGTGACTTACCCAAGGTCACACGGCAGGCAAGTGGCGGAGCCGGACTAGAACCGGGGACCTCTGAGAAAGATTAGATTTAATCATTTCAGGCAGCAGAACTACGGTGCCACCGGCAAAGGCATCCCAAGAAGTAGAATACCAAATTTCACCCGTGCAAATGACCCTGGCCCAAGAAGATACAGCATGGCAGAGTGGATAGAGCACGGGCCTGCGAGTCAGGAGGTCATGGGTTCTAATCCCATTTCTGCCACATGTCTGCTGTGCGACCTTGGGGAAGTCGCTTAACTTCTCTGTGCTTCGGTACCCTCATTTGTAAAATGGGGATGGAGACTGTGAGCCTCACGTGGGACAGGGCCCGTGTCCAGCACGATTTGCTTGTATCCACCCCAGCGCTTAGTACAGTGCCTGGCACAGAGTAAAAAATACCATTAAAAAAATCAGTCGGACCTGAATAAGGTCGTTAATTTTATTGCCATTGTTCTCGTCTGTCCGTCTCCCCCGATTAGACCGTAAGCCCGTCAAAGGGCAGGGACTGTCTCTATCTGTTGCCGGCTTGTTCATTCCAAGCGCTTAGTCCAGTGCTCTGCACATAGTAAGCGCTCAATAAATGCTATTGAATGAATGAACGAAGCGCTTAACAAATACCACAATTACTGGTAGTAGTAGTATTAAGGGTCCCAGTATTAGAGGGCGAAACTTGGTGTGTAGAGATTTGAACCAGACGAAAACATCTGGAAACTCTATTCAACGTAATGGTAGTCATTCATGCATTCAATCGTATTTATTGAGCGCTTACTGTGTGCGGAGCACTGTACTAAGCGCTTGGAAAGTACAATTCGGTAGCAGGTAGAGACAATTCCTACCCAGCCCCGGGTTCACGGTCTAGAAGGGGGGAGACAGACAGCAAAGCACAACAAAACCAGTAGACAGACGACGTCAGAGGGGTGGTCGGCTTCGCTCCTTCATGATCTCAAAATGACCCCCTTCTGCCTCAGGTGCTCATTGGGCTGATGCGACTCTGCCCCTGAGGCTCTTGCGCCTCTATCTGTTTATTGTTCCACCGGACTCTCCCAAGCGCTTAGTACAGCGCTCTGCCCACAGTCAGCGCTCGATAAATAGGTTTGAATAATGGTGGTATTTGTTAAATGCTTCCTATGTGCCAAGCGCTGTTCTAAGCGCTGGAGTAGATGCAAGGTCATCAGGTTGTTCCACATGGGGCTCACTGTCTTAATCCCCATTTTACAGATGGGGTAACTGAGGCACAGAGAATAATATAATGATGGCATTTAAGCAGCGCTTACTATGTGCCAAGCACTGTTCTAAGCACTGGGGAGGATACAAGGTGATCAGGTTGTCCCACGTGGGGCTCACAGTCTTAATGCCTATTTTACAGATGAGCTAAACTGAGGCAGAGCGAAGTTAAGTGGCTTGGCCAACATCACATAGCTGACAAGCAAGCGGAGCGGGGATTAGAACCCACGGCCTCTGACTCCCAAGCCCGGGCTCTTTCCACTGAGCCACGCTGCTTCACGTTTAAATGTTCATGTTTAAATGCTTCATGTTTTAGAGAAGCAGCGTGGCTTAGTGGCAGAAGCCAGGGCTTGGGAGTCAGAGGCCGTGGGTTCTAATCCTGGCTCCGCCGCTTGTCAGCTGTGTGACCTTGGGCAATTCACTTTACTTCTCTGTGCCTCAGTGACCTCATCTGTAAAATGGGGATGAAGACTCTGAGCCCTATGTGGGACAACCTGATTACCTTGTATCTACCCCAGTGCTTAGAACAGTGCTTGGCACATAGTAAGTGCTTAACAAATATCAACCTTAAAAGGAGGAAGGAAGGAAGGAAGGAAGGAAGGAAGGAAGGAAGGAAGGAAGGAAGGAAGGAAGGAAGGAAGGAAGGAAGGAAGGAAGGAAGGAAGGGAGTGAATGGATGGATGGATGGATGGATGGATGGATGGATGGATGGATGGATGGATGGATGGATGGATGGACTGATGAATGAATGAGCAAATGAATGGATGAATGAGCGAATGAATGGTGAATGAATGAATGGATGAATGAATGAATGGAGGAGCTGATGGATGAGCGGATGGATGGACGGATGGATGGATGGATGGATGAGCGAATGAACTAATGAGCAAATGAATGAATGAATGAGCGAATGATAATAATAATAATAATGTTGGTACTTGTTAAGTGCTTACTATGTGCAGAGCACTGTTCTAAGTGCTGAGGGAAATACAGGGTCATCAGGTTGTCACACATAAGGCTCACAGTCTTAATCCCCATTTTACAGATGAAGTAACTGAGGCACAGCAAAGTGAAGTGACTTGCCCACAGTCACACAGCTGACAAGTGGCAGATCTGGGATTCGTACTCATGACCTCTGAGTCCCAAGCCCAGGCTTTTTCCACCAAGCCGCGATGAGCGAAAGGATGAATGCGTGATGAATGAATGAATGAATGAATGAATGAATGAGTGGGTGGATGGGGAATGAATGAGCAAGCGAATGAATGAATGAGCGAATAAATGAGCGAATGAATGAGTGGGTGGATGAACAAATTAATGAATGAGCGAATGAATGAATGAGTGGATGGATGGATGGATGAATGAGCGGATGGATGGATTAATGAGCGGATGAATGAATGAATGAGCAGATGGATGGATGGATGAGCGAATGAATGAATGAGTGGATGGAGGAGCGAATGAATGAGCGAATGAATGAATGAATAAATGAGCGAATGAATGAATGAATGGATGAGTGAATGAATGGATGGATGAGCAAATGAAGGGATAAATGAGCGAATGAATGAATGAATGAATGAATGAATGAATGAATGAATGAATGAGCAGATGGATGAGCAAATGAAGGGATGAATGAGCGAATGAATGAATGAATGAATGAATGAATGAATGAGCAGATGGATGGATGGATGAGCAAATGAAGGGATGAATGAGCGAATGAATGAATGAATGAATAAATGAGCGAATGAATGAATGAATGGATGAGCGAATGAAGGGATGGATGAGCAAATGAAGGTATGAATGTACAAATGAATGAATGAATGAATGAATGAATGAGAGGATCGATGAAAGAATGAGTGGATGGATGGATGGATGGATGGATGGATGGATGGATGGATGGATGGATGGATGGATGGATGGATGGATGGATGGATGGATGGATGGATGAGCGAATGCATGCATGCATGCATGAATGAATGAATGAATGAATGAGCAGATGGATGAGCGAATGAATGAGCGAATGAACGAATGAGCGGATGGATGGATGGATCCCGCCTCCGCCCCTTGTCAGCTGGGTGACGGAGTCACTTCACTTCTCTGCGCCTCGGTTCCCTCCTCTGTAAAATGGGGATGAAGCCGGTGAGCCTCCCGGGGGACCACCTCACTCCCCTGTACCTCCCCCAGCGCTGAGAGCGGCGCCCTGCACGAAGTAAGCGCTTAACAAACACCAACCCCGTCAGCTGTGTGACCTTGGGCGAAGTCACTGCACTTCTCTGGGCCTCAGGTCCCTCATGTGTCCAAGGGGGATTAAAAGAAACTGGGAGCCCCACGGGGGGACCCCCCTGTGCACCTTGGATTCCCCCCCCCCCCAGCGCTTAGAACAGCGCGCTGCACATAGTAGACACCTAACCAGTGCCGCCATTTATTCATTTATTTTATTTATGATGATCAGGAGCGAATGCTTGCATGCATGAATGAACGAGTGGGAGGAGGCCGCCGCTCCCCGTCCTCCGGGGTGGCTTTGGATGGGGCCAAGCCCCGGGTCTTTCCGCATGACGTCATCAGCCCCGCCTTTACGTCACGACCATCGCCACGCCCCCTCCCGGCCTGTTCATTCATTCATTAATAATAATAACCTTGGTATTTGTTAAGCGCTTCTTATGGGCAGAGCACTGTTCTAAGCGCTGGGGGGGGGAGACCCAGGGGAATCAGGTGGTCCCACGTGGGGCTCCCAGTCTTCATCCCCATTTTATAATAATAATAATAATAACAATATTGGTATTTGTTAAGCGCTTACTATGTGCCGAGCACTGTTCTAAGCGCTGGGGGAGACCCAGGGGAGTCAGGTGGTCCCACGTGGGGCTCCCAGTCTTCATCCCCATTTTCCAGCTGAGGTCCCTGAGGCCCAGAGAAGTGAAGCGACAGTCACCCAGCTGACAAGGGGCAGAGCCGGGATTCGAACCCATGACCTCTGACTCCCAAGGCCGGGCTCCTGCCACTGAGCCACGCTGCTTCCCCAGCGTTCTTCCTTCATTCGGTAGTATTTATTGAGCGCTTACTCGGTGCGGAGCACTGGACTAAGCGCTGGGAAGGGACAAGTGGGCAACAGATAGAGACAGTCCCTGCCGTTTGACGGGCTTACAGTCTAATGGGATTTGTTAAGCGCTTCCTAGGGGCAGAGCACTGTGCTAAGCGCTGGGGGAGATACGGGGTGATCAGGTGGTCCCATGTGGGGCTCTCAGTCTTCATCCCCATTTGACAGAGGAGGGAACTGAGGCCCAGAGGATAATGATACAGGAGGATGGGATTTGTTAAGCGCTTCCTAGGTGCAGAGCGCTGCTCTAAGCGCTGGGGGAGATACGGGGTCATCGGGTGGTCCCCCGTGAGGCTCACCGTCTTCATCCCCATTTGACAGAGGAGGTCACTGAGGCCCAGAGAAGTTTACTGGAGCAGCAGCGGGGCTCGAGCCCGGGGTTGGGAGTCAGAGGTCATGGGTTCGAATCCCCGCTCCGCCACCTGTCAGCTGCGTGGCCGTGGGCGAGTCACTTCACTTCTCTGGGCCTCAGTTCCCTCCTCTGTCAAATGGGGATGAAGACGGTGAGCCCCACGGGGGACCACCCGATGACCCGGTATCCCCCCAGCGCTTAGATCAGCGCTCGGCACATAGGAGGCGCTTCACACATACCAACATTAGTATCTGTAAAATGGGGATGAAGACTGAGCGGCCCAGGTGGGACCACCCGATCGCCCTGTATCCTCCCCAGCGCTTAGAACAGTGCTTGGCGCAGAGTAAGCGCTTAACAGATGCCGTCGCTTTTTCTACTTCTCTCCGGCCCCTCTCGCCCTCGCTCCGCTTCGCCCCGCCCCTCCCCCGGCCCCGCCCCCGGCCCCCGCCTCTCCGTTCTGACCCCGCCCCCTTCCCGCCGCCGAGCCTATCCCCGCTCCGATCCCCGTCCTGGCCCCGCCCCCTTCCCCCTCCGGGCCTATCCCCGCTCCCTCCCCCGCCTTGGCCCCGCCCCCTTCCCGCCTCGGAGCCTCTCCCCGCTCCCTCCCGCTCCTTGGCCCCGCCCCCTCCTCCTCTGACCCCGCCCCCTCCCCCCTTCGGACCTATCCCCGCCTCTTCCCCGCCCCGGCCCCGCCCCTTCTCCCCTCCCCCCTCCGTCCTGGCCCCGCCCCCTTCCCTCCGCCGAGCCTATCCCCGCTCCCTCCCCCTCCTCGGCCCCGCCCCTTCCCGCTCCGGCCCCAACCCGCTCCCTCCCCCTCCTCGGCCCCGCCCCTTCCCGCTCCGGCCCCAACCCGCTCCCTCCCCCTCCTGGGCCCCGCCCCCTTCCCCCCTCCGGCCCTATCCCCGCTCCCTCCCCCTCCCTGGACCCCGCCCCCTCTCCCTTCGGGCCAATCCCCGCCCCCTCTCCCCCCTCGACCCCGCCCCCTCTCCCTCCGGGCCAATCCCCGCTCCCTCTCCCCCCTCGACCCCGCCCCCTCTCCCTCCGGGCCAATCCCCGCTCCCTCTCCCCCCTCGACCCCGCCCCCTCTCCCTCCGGGCCAATCCCCGCCCCCTCTCCCCCCTCGACCCCGCCCCCTCTCCCTCCGGGCCAATCCCCGCCCCCTCTCCCCCCTCGACCCCGCCCCCTCTCCCTCCGGGCCAATCCCCGCCCCCTCTCCCCCCTCGACCCCGCCCCCTCTCTCTCCGGGCCAATCCCCGCTCCGCTCCCCGCCCCGGCCCCGCCCCTTCCCCCTCCCCCCGGGGCGGCGTGGGTGTGTGGGGCGGCGGCGGCGGCGGAAGGTGTGGGTGTCGTCGTCGCGGCGGGCGGGCGGGAGGGAGGCAGCATGTCGTGGCCGTGGGGGTCCTCGCCGCCGCCGCCGCCGCCCTCCTCCTCGTCCTCCCCGTCCTCGGCCCCGTCCTCTTCCCCGGCCCCTTCCCCGGCCCCGTCCTGTCCCCCGGCGGGCGCGCTGCCCCTCCACCGGCTGCGGGAGCCGCTGCTGCGGCGCCTGGGCCGCTCCCTCGACCGGGCGGCGGAGGGCCGGGGCTGGCGCCAGCTGGCCGAGAGGGTGGCCCACCGCGGACGCTGCAGGCTCAGGTGAGGGCCGGCCCCCTTTCCCCCCCCCCCGCCCTCCCGTCGCGACGGACGCCCCGGCGGGGGCTTTCCGACGCCGCGCCGGCCTCGCCCGCTGCGGCCCCCCCGTTTCCCGGAGGAAGGTCGACCGAGGCCCGCGGAAACGCTTCCTCCGTGTGCCGAGCGCTGCCGATGAGCCCGGGCCCGCCTGAAGCGCCCGGGCTTCAGCCCCATTTGACAGATGAGGTCACTGAGGCCCGGGGAAGCGAAGTAATAACAGTAATGGTGTTGGCATCTGTTAAGCGCTCACTAGGTGCCGAGCGCTGTTCTAAGCGCTGGGGGAGATCCAGGGGCATCGGGTTGTCCCACGCGAGGCTCACCGTCTTCATCCCCATTTGACAGATGAGGGCACTGAGGGACGGAGAAGCGAAGTAATAATAACAGTAATGATGTTGGTATCTGTTAAGCGCTCACTAGGTGCCGAGCACCGCTCTAAGCGCTGGGGGAGATTCAGGATGATCAGGATGTCCCCCGTGGGGCTCACCGTCTTCATCCCCATTTGACAGATGAAGGAACTGAGGCACAGAGAAGTGGAGTAATAATCACGTTGGTATTCGTTAAGCACTTACTCTGCGCGGAGCACCGTTCTGAGCACTGGGGAAGATCCAGGGGCATCAGGTTGTCCCACGTGAGGCTCACAGTCTTCATCCCCATTTGACAGATGAGGTCACTGAGGCCCGGAGAAGCGATGTGACTCGCCCGCAGTCCCACAGCTGACAAGCGGCAGATCCGGGATTCGAACCCACGAGCTCGGACTCCCCGGCCCGAGGCCCTTCCCACGGAGCCGCGCTGCCTCCGATCCCGCCTCTGCCGCCTATCAAGCCGGGTGACCCTGGGCGACTCATTCATTCGTTCAGTAGCATTTACTGAGCGCTTACTATGTGCGGAGCGCTGTGCTACGCGCTTGGAATGGACAAATCGGTAACAGCTAGAGACGCTCCCTGCCCTTCGACGGGCTCCCGGTCTAAACTCACTTCTCACGGGCCTCGGTGAGCTCGTCTGGAAAACGGGGCTGGAGGCTGCGAGCCCCACGGGGGACCCCCTGGTGACTCTGTCAATCTCCCCCAGCGCTTAGCACAGTGCTCTGCACCTAGTAAGCGCTTAACGAATGCCAACATTATTATGATTAGCGCCTCCTCCAGGAGGCCTGCCCAGACTGAGGCCCCCCTTCCCTCTTCTCCCCCTTCCCCTCCCTTCCACACTGCGCTCCTTTCTCTGTACTCTTTATTGCCCTATTTATTGTCTTTACGGGGTGTGCTTCTGAAGAGCCAGGGCTGGGGAGTCGCAGGTCCTGGGTTCTAATCCCGCACCGCCGCCCGTCTGTTCTGTGGCTTGTTGTCTTCTTTTTCTTCTCCTTTGCTCTGCTGTCCTTCCCCCCCCCCCCCACCTCCCGCCGTTGAGACTGTGAGCCCGTCACTGGGCAGGGACGGTCTCTGTCGCCCGATTGTCCATTCCGAGCGTTTAGTCCAGTGCTCTGCACGTCGTAAGCGCTCAGTAAGTACTACTGAATGAATGAATGGGCAAGTCACTTCACTGGGCCTCTGTTACCTCATCTGTAAAATGGGGATGAAGGCTGTCAGCCCCACGTGGGACAACCTCATCACCTTGAAGCCCTCCCAGCGCTTAGAACAGTGCTCTGCGCATAGTAAGCGCTTAACAGATGCCATCGTTACTGTCGTTATTATGTCTCTCGATGATGTTGTTTTGTTTTGTTCTCTTTCGCTTTGCCGTCCGCCTCCCCCCGTTTAGACCGTGCGCCCGTCGTTGGGTAGGGATCGGCTCTCTCTGTTGCCCAATTTTCCATTCCAAGCGCTTAGTACAGTGCTCTGCACCTAGTAAGCACTCAATAATAACGATGGTATTTGTTAAGCGCCTACTAGGTGCCGAGCCCTGTCCTAAGCGCCGCGGGTAGACACGGGGTCATCAGATTATCCCCCCGTGGGGCTCACATTTTTTAATCCCCTTTTTTTACAGATGAGGGAACTGAGGCACAGAGAAGTTGAGTGACTTGCGCAAGGTCACTCAGCAGACAAGTGGCAGAGGGGGGATTAGAACCCACGACCTGTGACTCCCGAGCCCGGGCTCTTTCCACGGAGCCGCGCTACTTCTCCAAATACTGTTGAATGAATGAATGATGGCGGGCCTCAGGAAGACACGGGCCCCGGTCACCTGCCCTCCCCCCTCCGCGTCCCTCTGTCGTAGTGAAGCAGTGTGGCTCGATGGATAGAGCCCGGGCTTGGCACCCTTGGCCTACGTGCTGTAAATGATCCTCACCTACCCATCATCGATCGATCCCTTGGTTTACGTGTGTTGCCGACGATCCCCGCCTACCCATCGATCCCTTGGCCTACGGATCGCCAACGGTCCTCACCTGCCCATCGATCGATCCCTTGGCTTACGTGTTGCCGGTGATCCCCACCTACCCGTCGACCCCTTAGCCTACGGATTGCCAACGATCCTCACCGACCCATCGATCGATCGATCCCTTGGTTTACGCGTTGCCGGTGATCCCCACCTACCCATCGATCGATCCCTTGGCTTATGCATTGCCAATGATCCCCGCCTACCCATCGATCGATCCCTTGGCCTACGGATCGCCAATGATCCTCACGTACCCATCCATCGATCCCTTGGCTTACGTGTAGCCAGTGATCCCCACCCACCCATCCATCGATCCCTTGGCTTACGTGTTGCCAGTGATCCCCACCTACCCGTCGATCCCTTAGCCTACGGATCGCCAACGATCCTCACCTACCCATCGATCGATCCCTTGGCTTACGTGTTGCCAGTGATCCCCACCTACCCGTCGATCCCTTAGCCTACGGATCGCCAGTGATCCTCACCTACCCATCGATCGATCCCTTGGCTTACGTCTGTTGCCAGTGATCCCCGCCTACCCGTCGATCCCTTGGCCTGCGGATCGCCAACGATCCTCACCGACCCATCGATCGATCCCTTGGCTTACGTGTTGCCAGTCATCCCCACCTACCCGTCGATCCCTTGGCCTACATACTGTAAATGATCCTCACCTTCCCATCGATCGATCCCTTAGCCTACGGATCGCCAGTGATCCCCCACCTACCCGTCGATCCCGTAGCTACATACTGTTAATTATCCCCACCTACCCATCGATCCCTTAGCCTGTGGATTGCCAATGATCCCCGCCTACCCGTCGATCCTTTAACCTATGTATCACCAGTGATCCCCCACCTACCCGTCGATCTCTCAGCCTAAATATCGTTAATGATCCCCACCCACCCACCGATCCCGTAGCCCACCTGTCGGTAATTATCCCCGCCTGTCCGTCGATCCCTTGGCCTGCGTATTGTCAGTGACCCCCGCCTACCCGTCGATCCGTCTGGCTTAGTGGAAAGAGCACAGGTCTGGGAGTCACGGGACGTGGGTTCTAATCCCGGTTCCGCCGCTTGTCCGCTGTGTGACCTTGGGCAAACCCCTTCACTTGGCCGTGCCTCGGTTACCTCATCTGGAAAATGAGGATTGAGACAGTGAGCCCCGTGCGGGACCACCTGTTAATCTTGTATCTACCCCAGCACTTGGAACGGCGCCTGGCGCGTAGTGTGCGGGTGAGTCGGTTGAGGGCAGGGATCGTCTCTGTCGGTTGCTGAATTGTACTTGTCAAGCGCTTAGTACGGTGCTCTGCATACGAACGGATGAATGGATGAAAGAACAAATACCATCGTTATTATTATTATCCCTTAGCCTACATATTGTCAATTATCCCCACCTACCCATCACCCCTAAGTGTCGTAAATTGTCCCCACCTTGGCGTCGATTCCTTAGCCTACATATTGACAATTATCTGTCCCCTGCAGCGGGGCCCGGGGGGAAGGGAGTGAGGGACCAAGAGTCAGGAGGCCCCCGGGGCTACCGCCAGCCTGCCGTGTCCCCTTAGGAAGGCAACCTAACCTCTCCGTGCCTCCTCTGTAAAATGGGGCCATTGCTTCAACAGCCTGTCAGCTTGGATTCTCACTGGACTGTAAACTGCTCAGGGCACAGGGGCTGAACCTTTTATTTTGGGGACTAGTACGGCGTTCTGCACACAGCCATTCAATCGATTATATTAACAAGCGATATCTAATAACAAGCAGGGCGCCCTAGTGGAAAGAGGACGGGACTAATCCCGGCTTCGCCACTTGCCTGCTGTGTGACCTTGGGCAGGCAACAGTTTTGCTGTGCTTTAGTTTCCTCATCTTTAAAATCAGGATTTTATATAGGTGTAATAGGTGTAACTTGTTTTTTACGGTATATTTAAAGCGCTTACTTTGTGTCAAATACTGTTCCAAGTGCTGGGGTACGTACAAGTTAACTAGGTCAGACACGATCCCTGCCCCGTAGGGGGTTCACAATTTAAGTGGGAGGGAGAACAGGGATCTAATTCCCATTTGACAGATGAGGGAACTGAGATGCAGAAAAATTGTTTCGTGGCCAAGGTCACACAGCAGGCAGTTGGCAGAGCCGGTATGAGAACCCAGGTCCTCTGGCTCCTCTCCTTTCCGTGGTTTCCTCTCCACCACGGTGCTTCTCCAAGTTCTTCCTCCTGCTTAAACTGTGAGCCTCATGAGGGACGGAGTCTGTGTCCGATCCGATCGTCTTAATGTGTGAAACACCTTAATCCGATCATCCTAATGCTTCTGTTAAGCATTAAGTGCGTAAGAAAACTACTTTTAATGATTATTTACTTACTCTGTGCCAAGCACTATACTGAGTATTGGCATAGATAGAATATGATTTTAATACAGGGCTCAGCACACGAGAGCTCAATAAATACCACTGAAGATGATCAGTTGGAATGCATGTAGAAACGAATGGACCGAGACGGTGAGAGGAGCTGGACGACTTAATAAACAGGGAAGTAAAGGACTGATAATAATAATGGGGTAGTGGTTTTATCCCCTTAACTATGCGCCCAACACGGTAAAGAGGAAAGAGGAAACGGCAGTGGCCAGCGGAAGAGTGGTAACGTAATGCCGGGGGAAATAAGAACGGACGGGCTGACGGAGGAGAAGGGTAATGAGAAGAAGAATAGCATAATGTGTAGGAGAGACGAAACACCGATGAGTGACTGTGGTGATGTCGGTGACTGAAGGGTGACGCGAGTGACGAGAGGAGGAGTGGAAATCCTTACGAGAGGGAGAAGCCGAACGATAGAGAAAAAGAGGAACTGGCCAAGTGGGAAACCAGCTTTTGACTGGAGTGATTTGAGAATCGTGACGACGACGATAGGTGTTAAGCGCTTACTATGTGCCAGGCGCTGTACTAAATGCTGGGGCGGATGCAAGCAAACAACAGAGAGGGGAGGCGAGTGGACAAGGAAGCGGTGGAAGTAAGGGTCAGGGGCGGAGTAGTGAGGCAAATGAGTAATGGAAGTGGTATATTACAGAGGTTCCCGGATTGAGGATGAGATTGTTTGTTGTATCTGGGAGGTAGGGGAAGCAGCGTGGCTCAGTGGCAAGAGCCCGGGCTTGGGAGTCAGAGGTCATGGGTTCGAATCCCCGCTCTGCCGCTTGTCAGCCGGGTGACTGTGGGCGAGTCACTTCACTTCTCGGTGCCTCAGCGACCTCATCTGTGAAATGGGGATGAAGCCTGTGAGCCCCCCGTGGGCCAACCTGATGACCCTGTATCTACCCCAGCGCTCAGAACAGTGCTCTGCACATAATAAGCGCTTAACAAAAAATCAGCATTATTATTGTCTCTATCTGTTGCCGAATCGTACCTTCCGAGAGCTGAGTCCGGTGCTCTGCACGTAGTAAGCGCTCAATAAATACTATTGAATGAATGATTATTATTAAACCCAGAGGTTGACAGTGCAACTTAGGCTAGATAGTACAGAGACTCCATTAGCGAATCCAGCAAAACTCCCTATTGCTCATATGCCGTGCGAGTGATTGCGTTTATTGAGTCCTTACTGTGTGCCGAGCCCTGTACTAAGCACTCGGGAGAGTCCAATATAATAGAGTTGGTCGAGATGCTCCCTGGCCAGAGCAAGAGTTATCGATCTTAATCCTAGAGGTCTTCGAGCCAGGGAGTTGTGTATGCTGCATGCATAAACTGGTTCATTATTCATTTATCTATTTTTTTAGAAACCCTAATTGTAGAAAGGAAGGCAGTCTAGTGTTGGACTTCCTGGACCTTTTCATTGTTTACCAGATTGGAGGTCATGGCGGAAATTCAGGGAAGTGATCTTTCCCTACCTCAAGGTTAGCTTCTACGGCGGAAAGTATCGGTTAATTGGAAGTTTGGAGGCGGTGCTACAGTAAGAGCCTAACCCGGCCTGGGTTCGTGTGAGCGGCCGTGCTCTCAGATCTGTGGCTACACTGGAAGGGTTGAGGTGGACACGGAAGAAGCAGCGTGGCCCAGTGGAAGGAGCCCGGGCTGGGGAGTCAGAGGTCATGGGTTCGAATCCCGGCTCTGCCACTTTCATTCATTCATTCAATAGTATTTATTGAGCGCTTACTATGTGCAGAGCACTGTACTAAGCGCTTGGGATGAACAAGTCGGCCACAGATAGAGACAGTCCCTGCCGTTTGACGGGCTTACAGTCTAATCGGGGGAGACGGACAGACAAGAACAAGACCGGGTGACTGCGGGCAAGTCACTTCACTTCTCTGGGCCTCAGTCACCTCATCTGTCCAATGGGGATTAACTGTGAGCCTCACGTGGGACGACCTGATGACCCTGTATCTACCCCAGCGCTCAGAACAGTGCTCTGCACATAGGAAGCGCTTAACACATACCAATCCGGAGACACGTTCGGTCAAGGGGAAGTTTTCCCTATATTCTCTATATTAGGGAAGCAGCATGGTCTAGTGGATAGAGCTTGGGCCTGGGAGTCAGAGGAACCTGGGTTCTCATACCGGCTCTCCTTCTCATCTGCTGTGTGACCTTGGGCAAATCACTTCACTTCTCTGGGCCTCAGTTACCTTATCTGTAAAATGGGGATTAAGCCTGTGAGCCCCCTGAGGGACGGGGACTGTGTCCAGCCCGACTATCTTGAATCTACCCCAGCGCTTAGTACAAATGCCTGGCACATGGTAAGGCTTAACAAATACAATGAAAAATCCCTCCACAATAATAATTGAAATAGTTATTATTATTTTAACTGGGGTATCCCACCTTAATTCCCTGGACCAGAGACATGCATTCTAGTTTGTCTGGCTCTGCATCCTTCGTGCTGACAAATGCAGCCAAAGAAAGAAAGAAAGTTGGAAATTATCCTGTTAATTTGATTCATGTAGACAATTAATTTTAGTAATTAAGAACAGATTCACCTTTTCTCTTGGCTTGTTTGGTCGAGGGGGTCAATCGATGAATGGTAATTATTGTCAATCAACGGTATTTACCGAGTGCTTACTCTGTGTAGAACGCTGTACTGAGTGCTTAGAAGAACACAATAAAGTAGAATTAGTAGAGACACAGTATAGTGGATAGAGCATGGGCCTGGGAGTCAGAAGGTCATGGATTCTAATCCCGGCTCTGCCACTTGTCTGCAGCGTGACCTTGTTCAAGTCACTTCACTGCTCTGTCCCTCAGTTTTCTCATCTGTAAATTGGAGATTCAGACTGTGAGCCCCACGTGGGACAGGGACTGTGTCCAACCTAATTAGCTTGCTCCTACCCCAACGCTTAGAACAGTGCCTGGCACACTATAAGCGCTTGAGAAATACCAAAATTATAATCATTATTATCAGTATTTATTATTATTAATAATCCCTATTCACAAGGAGCTTAGAGCCCATCGGGGGAGGCAGACATTAAAATAAATTACAGATGGGGGAAATGGGAGAGTGTAAGGATATGTACGTTAGCGCTGTGGGCTGGGGTGACTATCAAGTGCTTAAGCGCTACAGATCAAGTACATAGGCAGTGCAGAAGGGAAGGTGAATAGGAGACATGGAGGTCTAGTCAGAGAAGGCCTCTTGGAGGAGATGTGATTTTAGTAGGGCTCTGAAGGTCAGGAGAGCGGTGATCTGTCGGATATGAAAGGGGAGGGAGTTCCAGGTCAGAGGAAGGACACGGGCAAAGGGTCGGTGGCGAGAAAGATGAAATCAAGCTACATTGAGTAGGTTGGCGGTAGGGGAATGAAGTGAACGGGTTGGGCTGTAGTAGGAGATCAGCGAGTTGCGGTAGGGATCGACCTGGTTTGGTTTTGTTTTTTTTTATGGTACATCAGCCCTATGTGTCAATCTCTGTCCTAAGCTCTGGGGTAGATGCAGGTTAGTCTGGTTGGACACAATCTAAATAATCACTAATCACAGTCAATCCCTTAAAGCCGATAAGGAATTTCTCTTTGACGGAGAAGTAGATCAGAAAGGTAGCCATCGGAGGTGACTGAGGAGGAGAAAATGTGGATTGTTTAAACACTTTGGATGACCCAGCTGCTGTGTGACTTTTGGTCGTTTGCTGACATCTCTAAGGGACTGTGTTTATTGTTGTACTCTCCCAAGGGCTTAGTACAGTGCTTTGCTCACAGTAAGCACTCAGTAAATATGATTGAATGAGTGAATGAATCTCTGTTCCCCCTGCTATAAATAGGGTAAATATATCCACCCATTTCCCTGAGAATTTTGGAAGATAAAATGAGATGGTGTATCCTAAGATCAGCATAATAGGGTACTGATTGGCTGTTAGAAATCAGAACTGTTAGATTTGCTCTTGCTTTTTACTCCAAAAGTCTTGAAAAACTTCCATCTCTTGAATATTTTCTGGCTTCTATTTTTCATGATAAATCTTATCTAAACTCAAAATGAAAATTTTATGATTAGCATTGTGCATTCAATAAATGTGACATTGACATCTTCCAAAAACTTCATTCCCCAAATGGAAAAAAGCAAAAAATGAGCTAATTTTTTATATAATTGTACTCTTTTCCTTTGCCATTTCCTAAAATAATGGGTCCATGATTTGGAAGGAATCAATTTTCATCCAGCGGCGTTAAGACACAGAACACATCGCTAAAATTGATCGGTTGTTGGCTGAGAATGTAGACAGCTAAAGACATTAAACCTAGTTTCAAATGGTATCATATAAACTATATGCCCCTCTGCATCAAACAGAAACTTCTTACTGTAGGCTTTAAAGCGCTCAATCACTTTTCTTCTCTCCCCTGCCCCTCTCCACCCCTCCGCCCGCCAAACACACCTTACCTCCCTGATTCCCTACTACAACCCAGCCGACACTTTTCGCTCATCTAATGCTAATCTACTCACTGTACCTTGGTCTTGTCCATCTCACGGCCCATGTTCTCCCTCAGGCCCGGAACGTGCTCCCTCTTCATATCCGACAAACGATCACTCTCCCCAACTTCAAAGCCTTATTAAAAGCACATCTTCTCCGAGAGGCCTTCCCTGTCTAAGCCCTAATTTCCTCTTCTCCCACTCCCTTCTGTCTCGCCCTAGCACTTGTATTCCCACTCTTATTCACCCCTCTTTCAGCCCCACAGCACTTGTGTACATATCTGTAATTATAACTATCAGGCTAGAAGAGACCTTAAGTGGACATTCCTTTTCTCTAGGCTGAATTGCATCGAAAGCTAGACAGACCAGTATCCACATTTTCACCGTTTGTATTCATTGTGTTGCACAATATATCAAGAAATCTACTAGATTCTGGGGAAAATTAGGTGACGATTAACAACATATACAAGAATAAGTCTTTCAAAGCTTTGTAGTAATGGTGGTGTTTGTTAATGATAATAATAGCAATAATAATAATAATGGATATTAGGTATCCCTCCTACTTAGACTGTGACCCCAGTGTGGGATGGGAATTGTGTCCAATCTGATTAGCCCAGGACTAAGTATTGTACTAAGCAATCAATCGGTGGTATTTATTGAATGCTTACTATGCTCGGAGCATTGTACTAAGCGCTTGGGAGAGTACAACATAGCATAATTAGGAGACATGATACAAAATAATCAGATTGGACATAACCCTGTCCCACACAGGGCTCATAGTCTAAGTAGGATGAAGAGCAAGTATTTAAATCCCCATTTTATAGATGAAACTGGGGCTCGGAGAAATTGTGACTTGCCCAAGCTTGCGCAGCCGGGAAGTGGCGGAGCCGGAATGAGAATCCAGGTCCTCGGGCTCCTGGGCCCATACTCTTTCCATTAAGTCATGCTGCTTGTGTAGGGTCCGTGGAGTCCCAGGAACAGTGGGAAAAAAACCAACAAAAAACCTTTTAAACTGTACTAATAGATAAAAGGCCTTACAAAAACAATCCAGAACCTCAAACAGTGCCACTCTATGCCAGAGTGCTAATACAATATGAAGGGCAGCTTCTCTTACCCAGCGATAGTGGTTGGGAATGCTGTCTCATAACCCAATCTTTGTAATTTAAACTCATACTCCCTCTATTCAAGAGCAGTCCTTCTTTAGAACATAACAATCGATACTGGATCAGACTGCTAACCATCCAACCTACTATTTCATCTGTGACAGTAACAACAGGATATCACCTTCTGGTCTGAAAGGTCTTTATAGGTTCATGATTGTGTCTGCCCACTGGCATTGTGCTCGCCCGAGGACTTAGTACAGTACTCTGCTCACCAGTAAGCACCCAACAATTCATTGATTGATTGCTTTTTTGAGGAACGGTATTGCCTTCTTGGCTATCCATCCAAATGGTTAGGAAGATGTTCCATGTAGCATCCCCAACTTTTCCAACCCTGTCTTTCCCTTAAATAACCCATCATTGACCTCTTGTCCATGAACATATCAAACCTCCTTTATACATCTTCTTGACTGATTTTTACCACTTACTATGAGAAAAAATTGTATTCCTTCGTTTGTTTTGAACTTGGCTTTTTCAAGCTTTGGAGGTGACCCTCATCCTGAAATTATGAAATTTAGTGAATGACAATATAGTGAGCAACAAGTACATTTTCATCCTCTCTCACCCATCACAGAGGCACCGACTGTGGAGGAGAAGGGCAAATACCTCTCCCCTCTCTTCCAGGAATAATTACGGTGGAAGTGAAGTTACTAGTTCACTAGTTACTAGTACGAGAAGCGGCGTGGCGCAGTGGAAAGAGCACGGGCTTTGGAGTCAGAGGTCATGAGTTCGAATCCCAGCTCTGCCACTTGTCAGCTGTGTGACTGTGGGCAAGTCACTTAACTTCTCTGTGCCTCAGTTCCCTCATCTGTAAAATGGGGATTAAGACTGTGAGCCCCACGTGGGACAACCTGATTCCCCTGTGTTTACCCCAGCGCTTAGAACAGTGCTCTGCACATAGTAAGCGCTTAACAAATACCAACATTATTATTATTATTAGTTCCATCCTCCATAGTGTTTTGACTCTTTGTAGCCAAATGGGGTCAAGAACTTCTAGTTGAAAACTCCATTCTTAGTAGCGGGGCCCTTTGTAGGAGACTCCCACAGTTTTGGTCTCCCAGCTTCCTCCTGGCCATGTGTTGGTGAGGGCTCTTGTCCAGCTCCATGGGCATGGTAGGAAATGAGGAAATCCAAGCCCCACCGCATCAAATGTGTTTTAGGCTAGATAAAATGTTGGAAGCTCCACTTATGTTTAAATATGTCTTAGAGCCAGATTAACTGCTTATGTATGCTGTTGATTTTAGCGGTGCCACAGTGACCGTAGCTATGGAGCTCCTTTCAGCCATTACAGATTCTCCACACAGCCCCTTCAGAAAGGGTCAGTGTGGCAGGCAGGTCGGGATGGAGCTCCAGGAGACTGAAGCGGTTGTTCCAAACAAGAACTATACCATGGATCCTCAACTGGGCTTCAGTGCCTGAGTTTGAGCCATACAGAATATGGTCCTGTTCCCCCCACGTCTTCCTTTCCGTTCTCCTCCAGTCAGGCCTTAGGAGCGCTAAACTAAACAGAGTTGGATGGGAGACCAAGTTGAACCCTAATCTTGTTTGGCTCACCCTTGAATTTTGGCTCTGTCGGGATTCTCTTACTAGAAGCTTGATGTGCCGGTCAAGGTAGCTGGATGTGACAGCTGAGAGGCAAGAGTTACAAACATCTGTCCTACTGTAAGGATTCCAGGTTCTTGTACTGGAAGTTTGGGGAGTGGCCCCGCCAACCCCTGGCCCATGTCTTAACTCTGACCTGGAATTCCATCCTCCTTCATATCCCATCACCACTTCCCCATCTTCAAAGCCCTGTTAAAACCTTATCACCTTCAGGTGATCTTCCCTAACACCCCATTTCCCCACCCTGTTCTCCCTCTCTTCTGCACTATTTATACACTTGGGTCTCTACCCCTTTGTCACTTTGATACCCCACCCTGAGCCCCACAGCATTTAGTACATATCCTTATACTCTTCCATTTTCCCTAGCTGAAATTTAATGCTTGTTTTTCCTAGTAGATTATAAGCAGGGGTTGTGTCTACCAACTCTCTTGTGCTGTAATAATGTTGGTATTTGTTAAGTGCTTACTATGTGCCGAGCACTGTTCTAAGCGCTGGGGTAGACATAGGGGAATCAGGTTGTCCCACGTGGGGCTCACAGTCTTAATCCCCATTTTACAGGTGAGGGAACTGAGCCCCAGAGAAGTTAAGTGACTTGCCCACGGTCACACAGCCGACAGTGGCAGATCTGGGATTCGAACTCATGAGCCCTGACTCCAAAGCCCATGCTCTTTCTACTGAGCCACGCTGCTTCTCTGTAGTCTCCCAAGCACTTAGTACAGCGATCTGCACACAGCGTTGTTAATACCATTGAGCGTTGGATAGATAGGACAGCACATTCCAGGCTGCTTCCCTTGCCAAGTCATATTAAAATCTTGTTGGGGAGGGAGCATCCTGCATGAGTAGGGAATGGAGGCAAGCACTCGTGCATCTCACTCCCCCTCCTCTCCGGGCCCCGTGGTCAGGGTTGGAATGGGGTTTCTTGCTGTAGCACCAAGAGCGAGAAGTTGGGGGTCCAGCGTCTTAAGAGCGATGGGAAGTGTCAACTCTCAAGTCGTGCCGCTCAAAACAGCTCCTGCTCTCCTGTGGAACTGTGGTGAGCAGGGGTGGACCACCTCTCGAGTGGGGCAAAGAAGGACTTCGCAGTCCAGCCCCTAGACTTTTTAAGGGTTGGTTCAGCCTCAGCCTATTGAGGGTGTAAAATATTAGCCTCTCCTATTAAAATCCATTTATGTGCAGGTCATTCAGTGACATTTTGGTTTACCTACAGGTAGCCGCAAGAGTTCAGTGGCCATCTGGCACCCTCTAAACTGTAAACCCCCTCTAGACTGTAAGCTCGTTGTGGGCAGGGAACAAATCTGTTCATTGTTACATTGTACTCTTCCAAGGGCTTACTTCTTACAGTGCTCTGCACACAGTAAGTGCTCAATAAATACGATTGGATGAATGAATGAATCTGGCCTTGTGACTTTAGAAAACACTATAGATTATCCTAAATTTCTTGCTCAGTCAAGTAGTTGTCTTATACCATGCTCAGTATTTTTTCTCTTTTGGGTAGATGTATTTTTGTAAGCATATTGGAGTAAGGGCTGCTTGAAAAATGATTTGAATGTGGACTGATAGATTTTTCCTGTGATGATTCTGCAGTTCTCTGGAGTTGGAACAATGCTCTCTAAAAGTGCTGGAGCCAGAAGGAAGTCCCAGCCTCTGTTTGCTGAGATTAATGGGTGAAAGAGGTTGTACAGTCATGGAACTGATGGAGGTCCTTCAGGCCATGGAGCACACAGAAGTTCTGCAGTTTCTCAACCCTCCAGGTTAGTTTGTCCCATAAAGTCCTCTTAAATCTATTCAAATGTCAGGTAACATTCTGGGGGATTAATCTAAGATATTTAATTGTATTACAACAAAATGTGCCCATAAGAAGCCTCTGTATTTGTAGAGACCTACGTGATAATGTGCTTGTCCAGCCTCTCAGTTAAAATATTTACTCATATCAATATCTGTCTCCCCCTCTGGACTGTTAACTTGTATTGGGCAGGGAACAGGTCTGCCAAGTCTGCTATATTGTACTCTCCCAAGCACTTAGTCCAGTGGTCTGCACATAGTAAGTGCTCAATAAATACGTTTGATTGATTAAAATGGTTTTAAATTTTTAGAAATTCAGTGAGTTGCAACCAGGCAGTAAGGGGTGTCTACTGAGCTCTCAACTCACTGTGTGCCCAGGGTTGCCTCTGCCAGTCTTGGCCAGGCTCTGCCTAGCTGCCATTACTCCTGCCTCATGATGTTCCTCCTTGCCATCTTTCTCCTGGCTCTCCCAGCCCCTCCATAAGCCCTAGTTTGTGCTTATGTCAGGCTCAGTCATCAACCTCCCGACCCGCGTTTGATCACCCCCACCTGTTTCTTCTAGTCCTGTACCCCCACCATCTCCGGGATTGATAATAATAATGATCCTGGTATTTCTTAAGTGCTTACTATGTGCCAAACACCGTTCTAAGCACTGGGATAGATACAAGGTAATCAGGTTATCCCACATGGGGCTCATAGTCTTAATCCCCGTTTTACAGATGACATCACTGAGGCCCAGAGAAGTTAAGTGACTTGCCCAAAGTCACACAGCTGACGAGTGGCGGAGCCGGAATTAGAACCCACGATATCTGACTCCCAAGCCCATGCCTTTTTCACTAAACCATGCTGCTTCTCTAATGAGTGGTGGTGATCCAGTACTGGTTGATCAGTCATATTTTTAGTCTCTCTAGGAGGTGCATATGTAGAGATAGTGTGGAGAGAGAGAAATTGCCTTTCATTCAAAGTGGAGCATCCCAGCGGAAAAGTGGGAATCAGTCGTTGAGGGTAAAGCAGCATGGTGTGCTGCTACCAAGAAAGAAGTGACACCCTTTGAGCAAAATCTCATTTGGACACAGGCAAGGAGGCAGAAGAGAAAGCAGTGTTCTGCTGCAAACATCGAGCATGACAACACTAGCACGGTGTGTGAACAATGAAGTTGGGATTTGGCTCCAGAACTGGCCTTTTCAGTCATACACACTAATAGATAAACTTCACCATCGGGCTTGCAAATATCAATGGTATTTATTGAGCACAATGTGCAGAGCACTGTCCCAATAAGCGCTTAGTACAGTGCTCTGCACACAATAAGCGCTAAGTAAAGACGAATGAAATGCTAGGGAACGTACGATACAACAGAGTTGGCAGACACATTCCTTGCCCACGACGAGCCTAAAGAATGAAGGACAGTTGTGTGTGTAGAGTGAAAAAAGTACGTTTAAATACTATATGTGGTTTACTTAAATCAGTTGCAGGTACTGCAGGTAGAATACTTTGATGTAGTGTTCCATTTAGTCCAGGAGTGTACTCTCAGGCTCTCAGGAAATCAAGTACTTTATCTTCCTACCCATCAGATGTGTTTTAAAAACGTACTTGTTTGCCAGGAAGCCATGCATTAACATTTTTAAAGAGGTTTTTTTTTTGCATTCAGCAAGTGTTATATGTGTGTGTGTGTATATATATATATCTATGTATGTGTGTTTATTTTTGTGTGTATATATATATATATATATATATATATGGGGGGGGAGAGAGATGCACTGTGCACAGATGTTGCAGTTCATAAGCCAAAATTTGTCCTAGTCAGTTACTTTTGCTCAGCTCCTGTTGACTTCTGTGGGAGTTGTATGTGGGTGGTTGAGGATCAAATGCGGTCTGCGATAGCACAGCCGAATGTGGGAGGGAGGAAGTGCTTGTGGTTTAAAGCACAAGAGTGAGAGTCAGGTGATCTGAGTATTATTCTTTTCTTGAGGCAGTGGGGAAATTTAAAACTGATTATATGCCACAATTCCCCCATCTTTACAGTGAAGTTAATAATAATGTACAGTAATCGTGAATTGTGTTTTGCTTTTGAGGCACAGAAGTTGATGCCAGGGGAAATCTTTAATATGTTATTATGGAAACTACACCGGTGCCTAACATTTTATTCCCTGAGAATATTTTGCAGTTGGTGGCAAGCTAAAATTAAAGTTCTAGCATTATTTCCTCCAACAAATCCAGCACACTAAATATCATTTAGAGCAGTGGTTGACAGTCTACGTCTCGCAAGCCAATATCTGGCTCTTCTTGGAGCCAGTCGAGGCTCTCTAGCCTGGACGCCCAGTTGCCGGTTGCCACACCTCTGGCTTCACCCCTTGGAGTTTTTCGGCCAGGAAGTGATCGTCCCCACATCATCATTTTGAAGGGAAAGGGACTGAGTTGGAGCCAAGATGGCAGTTCCAATCCTTGCCCTCTGCCAGCATGATGTGGCACACGCATCCCCCCAACCTAAGGTTGGGGTAAGGTTCCCATCATCCTTACCAGATGACAGCAGAGCAAATTGGAGGTGCTCTTGCCATCTCACCCCACCATCAGCAAGCGGCAGCAGTGCTAAAGCAGACCAGCCAACTCATGAGGGAAAAGGACCGTTCACCCCCCACGGATGCTCGGGTCCAGAGCAGCCCCCCTGCCGGGGGGGGCATGTACACTGAGAGTGATCCCCTGGGGGGCTGGGGAAGAGGAAATTTCACCCCCTAGAAGCTCCAGGCCTGGAGCCAGCCAAATTAAGCAGTTGTGGTAACACAGGAAGAAGAGGATGAAGACAAGCAGTAGGAAGTTCTCTATTTATCTCTCTCCCCTGTTCTCATTAGCAGGGTAGCTACACGGGGAGTTGGTACATGCTAGCGTTACCACCTTACCCACCCCTTCGTCCCCCAGCTTGACTTCACCGACACTGTCCTCTCCTGGTTTTCTATCTTTCTGATTGCTCTTTCTCAGTCTTTTTTTCAGGCCCTTCTTATGTCTCCCACCCCTGACAGTGGAGTCCCTCAAGGTTCAGTTCTGGATCCCCTTATAGTCTCCATTTACACTCATTCCTGTTTGCTCTCATGGCTTCAATTACCATCTTTACCTAGATGATTCCAAATTTGACCTCCCCAGCCCTGACCTTTCTCCTTCTCTGCATCCTCACATTGTATCCTGCCTTCAGGACATCTCTATCTAAACATGTCCACTACTCCTTTTCTTCCCACCCGAACCCTGATCTGCCTTTTTTCTTTCCCATCACTGTGTACAATGCTACTATCTTCCCTATCTCACAAACCCATAACCTGGGCATTATCCTCAAGTCATAATAATGTTGGCATTTGTTAAGTGCTTACTATGTGCAGAGCACTGTTCTAAGCACTGGGGAAGATACAGGATAATCAGGTTGTCCCACGGGAGGCTCACAGTTAATCCCCATTTTACAGATGAGGGAACTGAGGCACAGAGAAGTTAAGTGACTTGCCCACAGTCACACAGCGGACAAGTGGCAGAGCCGGGAGTCGAACCCATGACCTCTGTCTCCGAAGCCCAGGCTCTTTCCACTGAGCCACGCTGCTTCCCCATGGGTCTCTCTCATTCAACCCACATATTCAGTCTGTCACCATTCCTGTCAGTTCTACCTTCACAGCACCGCTAAAATCCAGTTTCCTCTCCTTCAAAACTGTTACTGTGCTGATCCAGGCACTTATCCTATCCCACCTTGACTACTGCCATCTGCCTCCTTGCTGACCACCCTGCCTTCTGTCTCTCCCCACTCCAGTCTATTCTTCACTCTGCTGCCTGGATCATTTTTCTAGAAAAAACGTTGAGTCCATGTTTCCCCACTCCTCAAGAACCTCCAGTGGTTGCCCATCCACGTCCGTCAGAAGCTCCTTACCATCAGCTTGCCTCCTCCTCTTTTACCTTCTACAGCCTAGCCCACAGACTTTGCTCCTCTAGCACCAGCTTACTCACTGTGCTCTGGTCCCATATATCTCACCACCAGTCCCTTTTCCACATCCTCCTTCTGGCCCAGAACTCCCTCTCTTTTTCCACATTCGTTCATTCATTCAATCAAATTTCTTGAGCGCTTACTGTGGGCAGAGCACTGTTATAAGCGCTTAGGAGAGTAGAACAATAAATAGACACATTCCCTGCCCACAGCGAGCTTACAGTCTAGAAAGGGGAGACAGACATCAGTTCAAATAAATAAAATTACAGATAGGTTCAGTATACCAGACCACCACTCTCCTTGCCTTCAAAGCCTTATTAAGGTTACATCCCCCTCCCAAATACCAACATTATTATTATCAAGAGGCCTTCCCTGATTAAGCACTCTGTCCTTGACTCCCTCTTCCTTCTGCCTCATCTGTGCACTTGGATCTGTACCCTGTGAGCACTTGGTATTCACCCCACCCTCGGCCCCACAGCGCTTATACATAAATCTGTAATTTATTTATATTAATGGCTGGCTCTCCTTTAGGCCGTAAGCTCGTTGTAGGCAGAGAAATATGCAATCAACTCTGTTGTTTTGTACTCTCCCAGGTGTTTAGTACCATTCTGTGCACACAGTAAGCACTCAATAAATTCCCTTCATTGATTGATGAATTCTTTCCCTGAAAATTGGTGTAATAAAAAATTGTTTTAAGAATGATATAACTCTGTGGCCTTAACCCTGTATTAAAATATTTTTGTAGACACTGGTGTTTAAAATTTAAATGTGATAGCATTTCATGGACTAGAAAAAAAATTCACAAAAATGGGAAAAAAACTTTTGTATTCTTGGCAAAAATATTATAAATCATACTTATAATGATTTATAGCCTGATAAATTATCTTGCTATTTTAAGAACATAATATTCCTTACCCCCAAATAAATGTGTCATAGTAAGATGTCATTAAAATATATAACATTCTCTTTCATTATATTTGTCCCTCAAAGTCACCTAGCTCACCAGGATAAATAGTGAAAAATGATCATATGTTTAAATATTTCACCTATCCAGTAAGTTCCTCCTGGTATAAATGTGATCAGTTTAGAGGTAGTGTCTTGAAATTCCGTTATATTATACTCTACCAAATGCTTAGTAGTATTATACACTTCATAAATTCTCAGTAAATGCCACTGAATGCGTGAGTGATTTTAAAAAGTGTGAGGATCCCTGAATATTCATTACTCCAGAGGCAGCAACCAGAACTCCATCATCCTTGGTTGGTGAATTGTTTTGATTTCAAGGAGATTTTACTCCCACTTAAAACATACAGTTTCACAAAAGGAGTGAGCTTGGAATGTAACTGATTTATTATATTAGATAAAAAGCAGATTGTTGAATGACTTAAAACACAAAAGGCATATTGTGGATTTCATAAAAACCAAAGCAGAATAAATTGTTACTGAAGATTGGCAGGAAAAGCCTTTCAGTCCCATTGTGTAAAGAAAGAGACTAATTGTTATGCTTCAGAAAAGGGATGCATAGTAGTTTGGGATGGAGGACCGCCCACAAGTGATATTTAGCAGTCACAATTTCCAACAACAAAATCATTATTCAAGTATTGCATAAAGAACTCAGGAAATACTGGCCCATTTCTGCAAAAATAATTATAATATTTATAAACATGCTAGTAAATTATAGGTATTCTCATGTGTGAAGAAGTTGCATACTATTAATTTGGGGGGGGGCAGATAGGATCAGTTGATGGACTAAATTCAGTTCTGGACAGTATTTTGCCCCCCCCCACCCCTTGCTCGAAATAATTCCCCATTATTACCATTCTGTGGACCTAAAATTCCCTTTCAGGATTTAAATTGGAGAGTAATTTTCATTTCCTGATCTGAAACAGTAACTATTATTCAGCAGTTGACATTTCATGTAAACAGTGACTATTATAAAGGCCGATGAAATTTTTATTTTGATGGGAACCTTTGGGAAGAGACTCAGAGAGTTTAGTGACTTAAAATTAAACGATTAGCCTCCCTTTTTCAAAGAGCGAATCTTCTGTATAGTACCTAGGCCTTTGCAAGAGAATGAAAGTTGAAGTCCAAAGGAAAGAAAACCTTAACTGAGTAACAAAATTTAGAATATATATGGCTACTCCCACTCTTTCCATTTTCTGAGTGATTTAAGCCCAAGCCTGACTAGAGATCAAATATCCAAATAGTTTTCCCACCTCCATGGTACTTAACCCTGACTTCCTAACCAGCTCCCCAAATTAGCACTGACTACCTAACTCGTCTGTGCTGGGCAGCAGCGGAAGGGGAGAGAGTTGAGGGCAGAGACAAGTTTACTGCGTGGAAGAAGGCAACGGTAAACCACTTCCATATTTTTACCAAGAAAACTCTCTGGATACCCTACCAGAACGATTGCAGATGGAGGTGGGGCCTTCTGGAAGAAATGTGTCCATGGCGTCGCTATGGGTCGGAGACGACTCGACGACATAAGATAAGGCAAGACCTACCTAACCACCGCCCCAAGTTTTCAGTGTGAAAATGGGACAGCTAGTTCCCCTCACTATTCCTCCTCCTTTCCCGATTGGTCTCATAAAAGGATTGGGTGTTAGCAGTAGATAGGGTGCAGTTCCTTAGAACTTCAACCAGAGCCGTAGCGAATGGCCAACGTTAGCACATTTGCACTTCTGTAACAGCCGAACCTGAGCTACACCCCGTGACTTAGCTACTGGGAAATCTGTGCTACTTTTGCAGGCCATCTAGTCTTCATAGTTTCTAAGGACATGCAAGTCTGTAAGCTCGTGTGGGCAGGGAATGTGTCTTATTGTTGTTATGGCGTATTCTCCCGAACACTTAGTACAGTGTTCTGCACACAGTACGTGCTCAATAAATATGATTGAATAAATAAATGAGGACAGAATGAGAGAGAGACATTTGTCTCTCTAAGGTTATCTCTTAGAATTCAGGGACCAACACCCAAGAACCCTTATAGATTGTGAACATCTGTTTGCTTTTTTTTAAAATGTCTTTTGCCCATGTATTGCTTTTGTTATAATAATAATAGTATTTGTTAAGTGCTTACTATGTGCCAAGTAAACTGGCAGGGATACAAGGTAATCGGGTTGGCCCACATAGGGTTCACAGTCTTAATCCCCACTTTACAGATGAGGTCACTGAGGCACAGAGAAATTACGTGGTTCATCCAAAGTCACACACCTAAGTGGCAGAGCCGGAATTAGAACCCATGACCTCTGATTCTCAAGCCCATGCTCTTTCCACTGAGCCACGCTGCTTCTCTGTGTTATGGTACTGCACCCAGTAGTCTGTAGTTAGTAAATAATATAGATGCCAGGGTACTAGGAAACCAGTGCTGTGGTCTCCAGACTCATCCTTAGACTGATCAGAGCTGTTAGACCAAGGGATTCAAGGAGTCTTGGTTTCCTGGACAGCCCTAAAGTTTCTTATTAACCACAGAACTGGATTTGCAGTGTCTGCATAATAAGGGTCTGCATAATAAGAGTCTATATTGTTCTTTATTTGGTCGGGATAGGTTTTCCTGTATTGGAAGTTTTGGGAGTGGCCCTAAGATATTACATTTTTGTGTTTGATATCACCGAAGAATAGATCAATACATGTTATTACTTACCGCTTTTCTGTGTTAAGTGAAAAAACCCTATTTTATTTTGGCTTCCCCAATATTCTTTTCACTTGCAGCGTGGCTCAGTGGAAAGAGCCCGGGCTTGGGAGTCAGAGGTCATGGGTTCAAATCCCGGCTCTGCCTCTTGTCAGCTGGGTGACTGTGGGCAAGTCACTTAACTTCTCGGTGCCTCAGTTACCTCGTCTGTAAAATGGGGATTCACTGTGAGCCTCATGTGGGACAACCTGATTACCCTGTATCTACTCCAGCGCTTAGAACAGTGCTCTGCACATAGTAAGCGCTTAACAAATACCAACATTATTATTATTATTATTATTGACAGCAGTACAGATGCTATGCTGATTCTGAAGCTTGTAGCATACACCATGATCCACCAGGTGTAAGTTTTCAAACGTGGGGTTGTGTTGAGCTGCAGTTTGTTTTAGTTGACATCTTTCCCCAGTACTTCCTTCATTCCTGGATTTGCCCACTTGTAAAAAAAAAAAAGATAAATAAATAAATTGGGGAGAATAGAGTTTAGCAATATTTATATTAATGTTCATCTCCTCCCCTCTGGACAGTAAGATCGTTGTACGCAGGGAATATGTATGTTTATTATTATTTTGTACTCTCCCAAAAGCTTAGTACAGTGATCTGCACACAGTTAACACTCAGTAAACACGATTGAATGAATTGAATGAATGAAATTGTATTTATTTAGCCCTTACTCTGTACAACGTTTTGTAGTAGGAGCTGATATTCAACTAGGGTACTAGTCATTTAGGCTCATCTCCAGAGAACTGAACAATTTGGGAGCTAAAAACACTTTCTTGATAGCATTGAACTTGCCATTCTTCCCCGGCTTTGTGAAGTGCATGTATTTGTGAGCCGAGTAGCTAAAAAAAAAAAAAAAAGAGGGAGACCTGAAGTTCTAAATTCGGAATATCCTTCCTGTTCCTCAAGTTTGGAACAGACAGATTACCAGAAGTGCTGTGAACCGGGGCACACTGCCCCACACATATATTCTCAGAAACAGTCAGAATTACTGTAATGCATGATAAGATCTTTAGGAAGGAAAATGCAGCTCTTTCATAGATTTGTTTTTATTTTTCAGTGACTAAACTTTATTTTGATCCGAACACCTGCCATGTTAGTAGTTTTAGTAAAAAAAAAAAAAAATTAAACTTACCGACTGTCTTGGGACTGTTTTTAGCAGGTAACATTGAAGATTTTTCAAAGATTTCCATTTTCACCTCATATGACCATTTTTAACTTTTATTTTTATTCATATATATTAGAACAGTGCTTCACACATAGTAAGCGCTTAACAAATACCATCATTATTATATATATTTTAGGTTGACTATAGTAGTGTTTAATCAGTTATTCAAAACATTTTTCACACAGTGCCTCTGATCTCAAGATCTCCCAATCTGTTATGGATTCCTGGGCATTCTCTCCTTTGTAAGTTGTTGTAAGCTGTGGGCCCCGTGTAGGACAGGGACTATGTCCAACGTGATTTTCTTGAATTTACCCCAGGATTTAGTGCAACGCTTGGCACAAAGTTAAGGGCTTGACAAACACTGCAATTATTATTTACTATTATCACAATAGTATTTGTTAAGCTCTTAGTATGTGCTAAGCACTGTACTAAGTGCTAGAGTAGATACAAGATAATTGGGTTGGACAAAGTTCTATCCTACATGGTTCTTACAGTCCAAAAGGAGCGAAGAGCAAGCGTTGAATTCCCATTTTACAGATGCGGAAACAGGCACAGAGTCTGTTCTGTGACCTTGGGGAAGCCACTTAACTTCTCTGTGCCTCAGTTACCTCATCTGTAAAATGGGGAGCAAGACTGTGAGCCCCACATGGGACAAGCTGATTACCTTGTATCTGCCAGGGCTTAGAACAGTCCTTGTCATGTAGTAAGTGACATGTTCAGGTCATACAGCAGGCAAGTAGTAGAGCTGGAATTAGAACCCAGGACTTCTGACTCCTAGGCCTGTGCTCTTTGCCCTAGGCCATGCTCCTTTTCTGCTAAGTTTGGGTTGAAGCAATCTTTTAGCAACAACTCTTTACTTATGTAGGACCTATACTGACATCATTTTAATTGCAAGTTGAGAAAATCTTAGTTTCCATGTTTTGGGTTCTTGTTGTTTGTAAGTGAAAAAAATCCTAAAGCCAGCCTGATTCTTCTCTTAAAATCTGGAAACTTCTTCGACAAAGAGATGCTGGATGCTCATCTCAAGCTAGCATTCTCTTTGGAGACTGGCAATGAGGTTATTTTTTGGCAAAGCTAAAATAGTTGCAGAGGAAGCTGCATTAAGGGTCGTACACCAGTAGCTTCTGGGATAATGGCCACAAAAATGTCATTGGCACACGGCTCCTTGACTTGCCACTGGCACGCCTCAACCGCATCGACTGCTCCAAGATGGGGTGTTGGGGTCAGGTTCAGAGCTCCTGGGTAATGACTGTGTTCAAGTATCACAGAAATGAAGCCACTAGTATCCTTCATATTTGAATAAAGAATTAGATTTACAATTCTTCCTCTTGGTTTTGTCAATTTATGGGTGGTAAATTGAACCAAGGTGAGATTTGAGGACTGTTGATGGATGTGTTATTTATCCGGAATTCTGAATACAGGGTCCCCTTTTTTTGCATTCCCTGCAGTGTTTTAGAATTTGAATCTGCCATATTTTGAAAGATTTTTTTTTTTAATGATCAGGTGAGTGGAAGGTGGCAAAAATAGAAATAATGGTGCCTTGGGTGTGCTTTCAACATCATTGCCTCATGCAGTCTTGCTTTCCATAGCCTTCAAAATATTCAAAACCCATTTTCTTTAGTTATAATGAAAATAAATCAGTGGAGATAAATTACTCTTAGTGGATAGAGCATGGGCTTAGGAGTCAAAGGACCTGGATTCCGATCCGGGTTCTACCACATGTCTTCTATGTGATCTTGGGCAAGTCACTTAACTTCTCTGTGCCTCAACTGTAAAATGGGGATTGAGACCTTATGAGGCCCATGTGTGACAAGGATTGGGTCCAACCTGATTATCTTGTATCTATCCCAGTGCTTAGAACAGTGCATAGCAGCTAGTAAGAGCTTAACAAATACCACAATTATAATTATTATTATTACTCCTAATGCCGTCATTACTCATGCCTTTCCCTCTGCCTGCAGTGTTACCCCTCCTGTTCTTGCCAACCCTTCCCTCCTTTATCACCTTCCTAAAAGCAACCTCTTAGACGGTAAGCTCCTTTTTGGCAGGGATTGTTCTATTCATCTATCGTATTATTCTTTCCCAAGCACAGAACACAGTGCTCTGCAAACAGTAAGTGCTCAGTAAATACAGTGATTGATTGATTAAGGCATTTCTTTGTCAATCACCTCATCTTGGTCATGCTATCCTGTCAGCCACTCCAGCGCACACAGATTTATCTTCTTGTTTATGTTATTTATTCTTTGTCCTTTGTCCTATTATACTTAGTTTCTCTTCAATATGGTGCATTAATCAAATTATGTCTATGTGCTTTATTAGATTGTAAACTGCTTTGAGTGAAATTATCTTTGAATGTTCCCCCCAAATGTCTAGTCCAGTGCTTTCAACACACAGCAGGTGTTCAATGATGTTTATAGAGTTTCTTTCAAAAGTGTTTTATGACTTTGGAAATATAAATGAAGTGAACCCCTCCTTTCATCTTTGCTGTTCTTAATAAAAAATTACTTGTTCATTTTTTTAAAGGGATAAAAATCGTTATAAACCCAGGATCAAAGGCAGTATTAGCAGGACAGCTGGTCAAGCTTTGTTGCCGGGCATCTGGACATCCCTTTGTACAGTATCAGTGGTTCAAAATGAAAAAAGAGGTAAAGAACAAAATCTGGTGAATTTTCTTGAGTTTGGTCGCCAGGAGAAAAGAAATACAAATTAATACTATTTGGTCAGTAGTAAAATATCTTTTGAAGCTTTTTTCTTTTAAATTACTTTTGTTGACATAAGGTTGAATAGCTCTTCAGTCGTATTTATTGAGCACTTAGTGTGTGCAGAGCACTGTACTAAGCGCTCGGGAAGTACAATTCAGCAGCAAATAGAAATAATCCCTGCCCACAGTGGGCTGACAGTCTAGAAGACGGGCTCAGAGCATAATGAGGCAGAGTGTTGGTAAGGAATTGTACAATGTCCACCAAACCATTAGAAATAATGGTAAATCTGTAATAATGGGTATTTGTAGAAAATGTAAGATAATATAAACATCTACAAAAGGAAAACTTTCTTTTCAAACTTCTATTTCTCTTTGGCTCAATTGATGTGTTCCAATTGAGATCATTATTTTTTTCTACTATAAAGCCGCAAGGTAATGTAAATATGACCAGTCTTAGGTCCAAAGAAATCACAATATCTTTCATTATACATAACCTCAGAGGTGAAGACAGATAGATTGACGCAGTTCAGTGAAGCACTATGTTCATCCATACTGCTTCCTTGTAAAAGGTATATTATCAAAAAAAAAAGTTAAATCATTTAAAATATTTGTCTAAAAATGTCTTAGTCTTGATTTTGGAATTTCTTATTTAAATTTTACAATTTCAGCAGTAAATGCATAGATTTTGATGATCTTTTGCCTTCATGATGACCCTACTTCTAAAATTTAGAAGTAACTAAATGTTTTTTCATTATTGTTGTTATTATTATTATTATCAATAGTGTGTTAAGCATTCATGTGTTAAGCACTGGTCTAAGCACTTAGATACAAGTGAATCAGTTTGGACACACAAAGTCCCTATTTCATTTGGGGTGACCGTCTAAGTAGAAGGGAGAGCAGGCACTGAATGCCGACTTTACAGATGAGGAAACTGAGGCATAGCGCAGTTGTGACTTGTCCAAAGTCAAACAGCAGGCACCTGGCAGAGGTGGGATTGTAATTTGGGTCTTCTGCCCCTCAGGCCCTTGCTCTCCCCACTGTACTGTGCTGCTCCTTTTGTGGGTACTATGCTGTTCCTCTTGTTTTCAGTTTTCCAGAGTGTCTTATAGTGCAGTTTGCCTCAGTTTACTTAAGGTTTGGCAAATTTTTTATCCTTTTTATAATGGCCCAGTGGAAAGAACACAGGCCTTGGGCAAGATACTTAACTTCTATGTACCTCAGTTTCCTCAATACCTGTTCTTCCTCCTATTTACATTGTGAGCCCCATGTGAGACAGGGACTGTGTGACCTGATTAACCTATACCTACCCCGTGCTTAGAACACTGTTTTACACATGAGCACTTAAATATTATTATCATTATTATTACAGAGTGGGAAGGTGAAATGCAGAGAAAATGTAAACATGTAGCCCAGGGTTTAGAACTTTTATATCTGTTCAAAATATATTGTAAAAGCAGCGTGGCTTAGTGGAAAGAGCCTGGGTTTGGGAGTTAGAGGTCGTGGGTTCTAATTCCGCTTCTTCCCCTTGTCAGCTGTGTGACTTTGGGCAAATCACTTCACTTCTCTGGACTTCAGTTCCCTCATCTGTAAAATGGGGATGAAGCATTTGAGCCCTCCGTGGGACACCCTGATTACCTTGTATTTACCCCAGCCTGGACACAATAAGCGCTTAACAAATGCCATTATTATATATTTACTTGTGCAGCACATACTTTGTATAAGTTTGCCTATATATATATATCTAAGCGCTTAGACCAGCGCTTATATATATATATCAAGTTGTTTGGCTCCAAGTGACTTTATTTTGATTAACACTAAACAGATTCCGCATGGGAATTCATCAGAGCTTATTTTTAACCCAGTTCAAGTAAGCGATGCTGGATTTTATGTCTGTCGGGTGAATAATGACACTACCTTTGAATTCAGCCAGTGGGCACAACTGGATGTTTGTGAACTGATGGAAAGTTCTTATGGTAAGTGTCAAATTACTTTTCATTCAGGATGGTGCAGACCTTATTTGATTATCTTGTGATATTTGCCTTGGAGAGAAATAAGAACTATTCATTTTACATTGTTGCTTAAGGATTTATTCTGAAGTTCAGATCTGTTCTAAAATCATCAATAAAGTTTGAAATTACTTTAGAATCTGAATTGGTTAGATCTGTTTATTTTTCAATGTATCAACACCCAACAGCATTGTTAAGAGTGAAAAGTTTTCCTGTGTTCAGTGGGGATTTGAGAAAGAAGAGACATTTCCAGACCTTCATAGACCAGTGACAGGCTTTAGTATAGCCCATTCTGTAAGTACAGGTTGGAAAATTGGACTCTCTATTATTTTGCAATTAAATCAAAATGTTGGAGATTTATCCATGCCTGGAAAAAATACATTTTCAGGGAATTCTAATTTGCATTGTTTTTTAAAAAAGTCAAAACCCACTTTTTTACAGTGAGTTCATCATGTTTTCAAAAGTTACGGTAACCCCTTATATCTGCATGTGGCACTTTACTGGATATGCTATAAAGATGGTCATGTGTGTTTGACTTCTTTTATAGAGCACCTACTAAAGTGGCACATACTTATAGAGTATGAGTTTAACCTTAGTCCCTCCTCCTCCTAACATGTTTAAAACTTAAGTAGCACTGAGTTAGACTTTTAAAGCCTAGGCAGATAAGTGGGAAAATATTGAATGAATGCCTAAATAAGTGAAAAATGTCTTGCCCAAGCAAAGGGATATAAGAATAGAGGAGAAAAAGCTGAGGATAGCAGATTCCGGAAGTGCATGATTAGTAATGTTCTTTAATTGGCCCAGGGAGATTCTGGCTAGGATTTTTGGCAGCAGTGGAGAATAATGAAAATCTCATGATAATTTCCACAAGTCAGTTCTCTCTCCAGTTTTCGTGATGTTGAAAAAGGTTATGTCTTTGAAAACCTGTACGTTTTCCGTGTTCCATAGATTAAGGAAGAATCTATGAGGAAAGCCCGTGAATGTGTAGCGAAGCAGAACTTCTCTCCCTGGCTTTTGTAGATCTTAGCTAGGATAAGATCACATCACCGATAGCATTTTTTTAATGCCTAGGGTATGCTGATAGATATACTGGGCCCTTGGAAACCTGCAGTAGAAGCAACAGATAAAAAAAATCCGTGCCTGATTCTTTTAAGGATGAAAGGGAGAAAAGAAGTAAGCTTGCAGTTGAGCACCTGCAGAGTTTGAACTTATGGGTGTGTGCTAATACATAAAAATCTGAAATGTTTTGTGAAGATTCTGTTGTTGTATTCTGATGTATTCTGTATTTATGATAGTACTGAACTCAGTCTTTTCTGTATGCCCACGATTCTTATTGCGATGTTCAGTGGAAGTTTGTGAAGTATCCCTAGCCAAGGGAAATCTCATAAACATTTTTTTTAATTCATTTTTAATAGACTCCTATAAGGCATTTACCAGAGTGTGGGGATGCCATTTAATGATACATACTGAACCAAATTATAAAAATATTATGATAAAACAATAAAAGCAATATGATAAAATGACCATCATAAAGAATTATGAGAGTTTTTGCAAAAAAGAGCTGTGATGGAGGGCTTGATTAATAAAATCTAGTAAAAAAAGGGTTATGAGAACACTGCAAAGAAAACCAGCTGGCCAGACTAGCATATATAATATGTAATATTTATAATATAATGTAAAATATAAGATATTAATATAATAGAAAACAAAATGCCAGGAATGAATGGCCTCTCCCCACCAAATAGTGTTAGCAAAAGGATAAAGATTGCGGAGACAGACTGAAGCTATGGGAGGGTTGTTACCAGAAGCAGAAAGATTTCTTGCTTCCTGTATTCTCAGCTCTTTCTGCCCTTCTTGTGGCATGTTTTTTCCCCAAGAAAGAACAGAAGAAAGTGCCAGTAAATGTGACTCTGTGTGGGCTGTGGATTATAAGGGAAAGGGGACAAAGTAACGCCTACGCATTTCTCCATAGTGCCAAAATTCTATTTACTCTAACTCCTTTACTCCTAGTGAAGACAACACAGGACTGGTTATCAGAAAATGCTGGTTCTCACCTCAGCTCTACAACTTGCCTGCTATGTGAACTTGGACAGATCATTTAAATTATCTGTCCTTATACATAGAATGGGGATAATATACACGTCTCCCCTCCCCCTTAGACCATGAGCCCCATGTTAGACAAGGATTGTGTCTGATCGTATTTTCTTGTATCTACCCAGAATTTAGCACATTGCCAAGCATATAGTGCCCCCCTCTAGACTGTGAGCTGCTTGTGGACAGGGAATGTCTCTGATGTTATATTGTACTCTCCTGAGCGCTTAATATGGATGGTGCTTTGCACATAGTAAGCACTCAGTAAATACAGTTGAATGAATAGTAAGTGATTAGTAGCTACCATTATCATTATTACCACGTTAAACTTTATTCCCATCTCAACCATATATACCAACCCAGGATAAAAAAATGAAAAAACACACTCCTCCATTCCCCATGACACTGTTTACCCTTTTCAGTGTACATACACAAACACACGCTTTCTCTCTCTCTCTCTCTCTCTCTCTCTCTCTCTCACTCACTTTCTCTTTGTCCCCACTTCTCTTCTACCCCCTCCCCCAACATTTTCCATCCAGAGGTGCTTTAAACCTTCCTACTTTGTGGTGGTCTGCTGTTTGCAAGTTACATCAGACAAGGTGAAACAGCGAGGCAATTTCAAAAAGGGCAATGTAAGTTTACATTTTATATTTATATAAACTTCAATATAGTATTATGATCAGATTTCCATCAGGTGAGCTGTCCAGTCAGTAAAGTGCTGTTAATGTCAAGCAGTCAATCTATGGCATTACTGTATGAAGCGCTTGGGAGAATGCAATACAACAAAGTGGGAAGCCATGTTTCATGCCCACAAGGACCATACAGTCTAGTGGGGATGCAGATATTGCAATATACTATAGATGTACATAAGTGCTCGGGGACTGAGGATAGGGTGAATACCAAGTACCAAGGATGGATCCAAGCACATAGGTGACACAGAAGGAAGAGGAAGTAGGGGAAATGAGGGCTTAGTTGGGGAAGGCCTCTAAGAGGAGATTGAATATGAGGGTTGAATAAAAAAGCTGAGTTGAGAATAATTCCAAAGGGAGGATAGTGGTATGGTCTAGAGAGATGGAGGATGGCGGGGGGAGGATAGGATTTGACTAAGACAATGAGGAGTTCTATTTTTGACATGTTAAGTTTGAGGTGTCGGTGGAACATCCAAGTAGAGACGTCCTAAAGTCAGGAGAAAACGTGAGACTGTAGAGGAGAGAGGTCAGGACTGGAGGGATAGATTTGAGAATCATCTGCAAAGAGATGTAGTTGAAATTATTGAAAGAAAAAATGAAATGGGCATACCTCTTGCTATTTATTTAGTTAGCCTCCTCTTTGCTGAGCTTCAGCCTTTCACTGGTCTCTTAACTTTCAAGCTTTTCCTTCAGTCCAAATTTCACTCTGCTGCCCTGATCATGTATCTAAAATGTCATTCTCCTTACATCGCAGTCTTCAAAAGTCTCCAGTGCTTTTCCATTTCTCCTTAGATTTGCATTAAACAGACATCTTGAACGTTGTTTTTTAAGGCACCTAATCAACCCTCCTTCTTTCTATCCACTCGTCCCCCTAGACCTCAGCTCATAGTCAAGCTGACCTAACTAACTGTGCCTTGTTCTCATCTTTCCTGCTGCCAGCCTTTGACTCATGCACCTTTCCCCATCTGGAGCTCTCTCTCTCTTCTGTAATTAACAGACCACAACTCTCCCATCTTCAGAACCTTCTAGGGGGCCTTCTCCAATAAATCTCTAATATACCACCAGTTTTACAGCCCCACAATTGTCACTTCATCACTTCCCTCTGAGCATTTTAGTGCTCTTCACCTCCCAGAACACTTATGTACTATCTCATATCTCACATACCTGATTACTTCAGCACTATTTCATGTACAGATCCCCTTTTCTTTCTTCCTCCAATTGGTAATTGATTTTCACATCTCCCTCCACTGATAGATTGTGAACTCCTTAGGGCAGGGATCGTGTCTGCTAATTGAATTGCACTGTCCCCAGCATTCAATAATAATTCAGTCAGTAAAAAATTTGGATTGGTCACAGCCCATATGTCTGAATTCTCCAGTCCTGGGTGCAAAAATGTGGTGCCCAATCGAAGGTAAAAGACCTTGCCTCACACAAGGCTATCATTGTGTTCTGGCAACTATTTAAAAATTGAGATTGACATGAAAAGTTTATTGATATCCTAAGATCATGCTACAGGGATGTAACTGGCCACATCAGAACTGAAGCACACACCCAGGAAAATTTACAGATCAATCAGTCAGTCATATTTATTGAGTGCTTTCTGTGTGCAGAACTTTCACGAAACGCTCTGCACTAACTACAGACTACATTCATCATTCTTCAAAAGACTCCAGACAAGCAATGAGCAGGAAAAAAGATAGAGATGATGTTTTTGCTGTCATCTGGTAGACTCTACACATACCCAGGATATCAAGACAACAGATTTAAATACTGCCTTTGAATTCTGCTACCTGACTGTCCAATAATACAGAGACTGATAAGTAGAAATCTGAACCAAAAAAAGTCCCATATCCTTGAAGACGTGAAATGGTGTGGCATAAAATTTTAAAGAAGGCGAAGGTCTGCAGCAGTAGTAAAGTCCATCCTTCTAAATGGGCTTACCTCAAAGTGCTCATCAGATTTGTAGTGCAGATCCACCCATATCAAGTAATGCCATATTTAACATAAAATGGCATACAAAATCAGTCAGGCTGTGGATTGTAGTAAATCCACCAGTATCAGGACAATGCATTTTGCCTTACATTTTCTCTGGAAGAAAATGAGACGATGTACCTATGAAGAGAATAGACAACAGGAAGATACCTAACCTGTTGTGTCGTGAACTGAAATGCACAAACTTTAAAAAAAAAAAAAGCAGAAGAAATGTTTTAATGATATTCATTCATTCAATCGTATTTATTGAGAGCTTACTGTGTGCAGAGCACTGTACTAAGCACTTGGAAAGTGCAATTCGGCAACAGATAAAGACAATCCCTACCCAACAACGGGCTCACAGTCTAGAAGAGGGAGACAGACAACAAAACAAGTAGACAGGCATCAGTAGCATCAAAATGAAGCATACAAGGAAGCATACTTCAGATGATATGGTATAGTATTTTCAGCAACTGGTAGACACCAGCAAAAGCAAACCAACAACCAGAAATTAAACTAATAATAATAATAATGTTGGTATTTGTTAAGCGCTTACTATGTGCCGAGCACTGTTCTAAGTGCTGGGGTAGACATAGGGGAATCAGGTTGTCCCACGTGGGGCTCACAGTCTTAATCCCCATTTTACAGATGAGGGAACTGAGGCACAGAGAAGTTAAGTGACTTGCCCACAGTCACACAGCCGACAAGTGGCAGAGCTCGGATTCGAACTCATGAGCCCTGACTCCAAAGCCCGTGCTCTTTCCACTGAGCCATGCTGCTTTTGGGAGCCAAGTGTGACTCTATTGAAAGATAGTCTTTTTCTATATATATAGAAAGAGAGTATGTGTGTGTGTGTGTTGATTATAGAGCTTGCTCGTTTTCAGTTATTTTAATTAATTCTTGATCTAATTCAAGAACCACATTCTCAGAGCCAATCTTCTAAGCTGTTTTCATTGTCATTTAAACTAGCAATTTTGAGCACTGTCTTTGATTTGGGATTTCCCTCTAATAGTGAAGGAATAGTGAAAAGCTTGTTATCTTTTTACAGTGGTTTTTTTTTTTTATTATTTAAGGAAATTTGGATGGCTTTTCTGAATCCAAACTCCAAATCTGTATTGAACCAAAGCCTCAAAAGCTGATACCGGGGGATACATTGGTTTTACACTGTGTTGCTGTTGGAAGCCCTATTCCTCACTACCAGTGGATCAGAAATGGATTTCCAATAGCGGATGAGACAAAAAAACTCTTCATGGTAGGTCAATAATCTTTGGAACAATTACTGTCTTCCTCCTAGAACAGTGTTCTTCACTTAATAAATACGAGTACTAATACTAATGAAACATTTATAGTTTTTGTAATCATCATTTGTGTTGGGAGATTCAAAAGGAAAGAAAAATAAATATAAGCTGGGGATTCACATCCACATATTTTAAATGTCCCTATAAAATGTTTAGTATCTTTGAGATTGTGTAGTGGGAAGAGAAAGTCATTTTAGTATGTATTGGGTGAAATTTTGGTTTGAGAAATGCTTCCCTTTTCCACTCCCAATTTCTTTTAATCACTATTTTACTTCTTTTGAGCTCTAATATGGCCTTTGTAGTACACGGAATTGAACTCTTGCACTTGTATGGAATTGAATGACACTTTAAACTTCCTTCTAGGAGTAGTTTTCAGCAAAAACCGTGAAAAGGCACCAAGTTACTAAGATTGCTTGGCCATAATGAATCAGAGATAAATCATCTAACCTGCAAGTAACTCCACGTAGCAACTGATGACTCAAAGTAAATGCGGAAACCTGCATAGTGTCATGCAAATCAGTGTAAGGAAGATGCGTGACAGGTGCCAGAGCAGAAGAGATTCGAGGCTAAGCAGACTGCCATTAAATCAAGAATGATTACACATTGGCTGTTTCCAGGAAGGCCATTACACCACTTCTGAAGAATCTAGATCATTTCAGCCTAGTCCCAGAAAGGCAGGGAACCACGAAGAGGTGGCAACAATGTTTTCTTTACTTTTGAGAATGAGGCCTTCTCAAAACACCAAGAATATGTCACTCTCCCCTAACTATTGAAGAAGTCATCACAACAGTCAGAGCCATTAAGAATAATAACATGGGGGCACAAGCAAAAATAGCGCTAGACACTGCAAATGACAAACATGTCAACAGAACAGAGGGCAGTCTTTTTACGTTCATGGTGTGGCTCAGACTTCAGGTCCCGCATTTGCCATTTCAGCTACATAAGCATCCATAGGTTAATTTCAACCATCAGTGGTGTTGTCTTTGAGCATGGAGGACAAGTATCTCTAGTGTTCAGCTATTTTTTAAAATGTCATTTACTTGATTTTATTGAAAACCCAGCCTTAACATGAAGTTGAACTCCTCAAGTAAACTTTAGTGCAGTTCCATTAAAAATTCTCTTTATGTTGACTAATTCAATTTAAAATAAATTGAAACATTGTGTGTGGTCCTGATCTACTATAGGTGCCTTTTGTGGATAAGGAACATCAGGGAACCTACTGGTGCCATATATATAATGACCAAGATAGTCAAAACAGCAAGAAGGTAGAAGTCATCATAGGTAAGCAGTTTTTATATAAATATATATATGTATATCCAGTGATTTAGATTGGGAAAGGAATTAGATCAGTTAGGGTTTATGGTATTCATTTGGAATTTTTCCCAATAGAGTTCTTCAAGAGGGAGGTTTGTTTCCCCCTTAGTATAACTAGCCCCCATCATTTCATATTTTTTAAGTATAAGCATACTTAAGTTTAGAAGCAAATAGTCCCACTACAGAATTTATAATGCACACGTTCTTTTTTTGTAACATGTTTTCATGATACAGTTTGGTTTGAAAGAGCTGTTATCAGACAGTGAGCATCCACTGTAAGATCATGTAGTTGTGCGCAACTCTGATTGACACTTGCACTTTAGTGTGAGTTTTCCAAAGTGTGGAAATGAAAGCACATAAGTAAGGACATAATCTCTCTGTTAGAGAGAGCAAAGTGTATGTGCAAAACAGCCATTCAAATATAAGGCAATTGTTCAGTCAGTGGTATTTATTTAGCGCTTGCTGGGTGCAGAGTGTTGTATCTAGTGCTTGGGAGAGTACAGTACAACAGAGTTGGTAAACATGTTCCCAGCCCTCAAGGAAATTACAGTTTAGAAGGCAAGGTAGGAATTAAATAAGTTGCAGGCACGTATAAGCAGCGTGGCTTAGTGGAAAGAGCACAGGCTTAGGAGTCAGAGGTCGTGGGTTCCAGTCCTAGCTCCGCCACTTGTCAGCTGAGCAACTTTGGGCAGGTCACTTAACCTCTGTGCTGTAGTTACCTCATCTGTAAAATTGGGATTAAGACTGTGAACCCCACGTGGAACAGCCCGATTACCATGTAGATACCCCAGCGCTTAGAACAGTGCTCAGCACGCAGTAAGTGCTTAGCAAATACCATAATTATTAATTATTATAAGCAGTGGGACTAAGGATGGGGAGACTATCAAGTGCTGAAAGGATACAGATCCAAGTGCATAGACAACACAAAAGGGACAGAGAGAAGGGGAAACGAGGGCTTAGTTGGGAAGGTCTCTTGGAGGAGATGTGATTTTAATAAGGCTTTGATAGTGGGGAGAGTGGACTGTGGGATATGAAGGGGAAGAAAGTTCCAGGCCAAAGGGAAGAGCTGGACAAGGTTTTGGCAGTGAGCCAAAATTGAGGTACCTAGATTTAGGTTAGCATCAGAGGAGTGAAGCGTGAAGAATGGGTTGTAGTAGGAAGTCATTTAAGTGAGGTAGGAGGGGAAAGCTGGTTGAGTTCTTTAAAGCAGTTGATATGGCATTTCTGTTTGATGTGGAGATGGATGAGCAATCACTGAACGTTCTTGTTGAGTGGGGATACTTGGGCTAAATATTTTTGAAAAAAAAAATGACCCAGACAGCAGAGTAAACGGGAGTGGTGAGAGACAAGAGGCAGCAAGGTCAGCAAAGAGGCTAATGTAATGGTCAAGATCAGGGGTGATCAGTGCATGGATCAATGAAGTAGCAGTTTGGATGGGGAGGAAAGGGCGGATTTTTGCAATGTTGTGGAGGCAGAACCGACAGGATTTGATGACAGATTGAATATGTGGAGTGAATGAGAGAGATGAGTCAAGGATAATGCTAATTTTATGGGCTTGTGAGACAGAAAGGATGGAGGTGTTTTCTACAGTAATGGGAAAGATGGGGAAGTTAGGCTCTGTGTGGGAAGATGAGTACTGTTTTGGACGTGTTAGGTCCAAGCTGTCAGTGGGACATCCAAATAGAGATCTTCTGAAGTCAGGAGGTAATATAAGACTGCAGAGAAGTAGAAAGATCAGTGCTGGAGATGTATATTTGGGAATCATCTGCATACAGATGGTAGTTGAGGCCATGGGAGTGAAAAAGTTCTCCAAGGGACTGGGTGTAGATGGAGAGAAAAAGACCCAGAACTTGCCTTACTTGGGTAATTTTCTCCAGATGTTATGAAGAAGAATATACTCACCACATTTTCCCTAAAAAATCAAAAGAACCAGAGGTGTAGCCCTCTTATCCACAGTATGGACCAATAATTGTGGGCTGCTTCCATTAACTCACAGTTCTCTCTCCAAACGTTTTCATCACAAAGCTCAGCTCTTAAATTTGTAGTGTTAAATTAAGTGATTGATTACAAGTTACTAACCAACTTAAATGTGAATCTACAGGTTAAGTAATTTAGTCTGAGAAATTTCCGAGCTCATAATCCATTCCCAAGCTTAATCAGTGGGGAAAAGTTAATGAGACAAATAATTAATAAAACAAACATTTTTGAGGAAACTTGAGATTGAGTATTTGTGCCAAGAACTAACCATACTTTCATATTTTTATAATTTTTAAGAAAAACTAACTTCCGCACGTTAAAATAATCATTTTTTAACTTGGAAAGAAAACCTTCTGTAGAAACATTACCATAAGAAAAAGCTAAGCTCTATTATAAGTTAGTTTTCTGGACTTGTTCTAATACAGATTTAAAATGCAGAATTGTAAAATAATATTTATTGTTCCATCTTGCCACTGTCATTTGGGTTTATCAAAAACAATTCCCTTAGCATTTATCTCTTTGTATATTTAATGTCTGCCCTTCCTAAAAACTTGAATTACAATACATTCAAATTTGTTTTCTCTGAAAAAAGGAAGAACAGATGGGGCAGTGGAGTGCACTGAAGGTAGTGTAATCCTTTGGTTGTGAAACAATAAAATATCCTGCATGTGGTTAACTATTGGGTTGGTGTATCTACAACTAAAGTAGTGAATGCAGTGACTGAAAAAATACTAAGCTATAAGCATAATAGCACTCTCAAAAATTTTTGGTAGGTAGAAGTTTCTTCAGCTACTTCTATATTGTTGCTTTGAATCTCTCAAATATGAACAAATATGTAAATTGTACAAAAAAGTTTCCACTTTTGGTGTCATGCCATTCAAGTCAATTTATAAATTGATAAAATCTTCTTTATAGAAATAGTATTCCTTCTAATGGATCATAAATGATTGTATCTCCTTCCCAAATTATTCCTGTCCTTATCAATTGATGGACCTAAAAGGGCATAAGTCTTTATAAGTCATTTTTATTCATTTCATTTCTATTTGAACTATTGGGTGATGCCTCTAAAATAAAAGCCTGCATTTAGATTTTCTGATCAAACATGATATTTATAAAATGGGCTAGCAGCCCTATTATTTTCTCAGATTCCTTTTAACTAATCCACAGTGTCATCCTTGCCTAATGAGAGTGTAGAAATAGAACATCCATTCTTGTGTCATTTTATTGTCTTTGAATTTGAACAGAAATAATTTTGATTAAAGGAAATTTGTAAATTATAAGAAGCCAACTTGAGCACCTTTGTTTTGGATAATTGACTTTATGTCATATCCTCTTTTACTTATGGAAAGTTATGGCTGTGTATTTTTTTTTCAGTTTCTGCATTTGCATGTGCTTTCATGCCTCTGGGGTTTAACTGGGTGAAATGAAAGAGTTTGCCTTTCTTGGTTTTCTTGTTTTTCCTATTCTCTGGAAGACTTCTTGTCAAAATAATTATTTCTCAAATCTAGTAGGTGGTGATCTTTTGGGAGTTGTTAACTCTTGTGATGGCAGTCCCAGGACCTTTCCCCTAAATTATAGCCCTTTAGTTGAGGGGTCCTAGCGGCTAAGGAAATCGGCTGTTTGTAGCATAACCAGAGTAACATTTTCTGTACTTTGAGGGTGATTTAGAAATTCCTTGATATTTCAGGGGAATTTGAGAATGATTGTAACTTCTCTGATGGGGAGTAGGGAAGAATATAGATTTTTAGTGTTCTTCCCTGACTTGACCAGATTTCTGCTCCCCAGATGTTTTAAAGCACTAGTTCATTTTGACAGGGAAAATATTAAAGAAACATAAGATTTATGAATCTATTATAATCCTTCTGGAATAAGTGAAGTCAAGAGACTACATTTGTGTGATGTACAGTCAGTATCTTCACTGTCAATAAACTCGACATGGATTTTGTGATATCTGGAAATTTAGGTAATTTTGAAATGTCGTAAATAATGCTGTTTGTTTCCTTGAGAGATTTCCCTTCTCATAAAGACTCCGGAATTTCCATGGGTTGCTGACACCAGTTCATATACTACCATTCTTCTTACACCATCTCAAAGTCCTCGATTCAAAACCAATATTAGAATATTGCTCAATTTTGAGTGACCCCAAATTAAATGACAGGTTTAATGTCTATGGGCACCAGCAACATCTATAAATTCAAGAAAGGAGTAAGAGTGCTGAAGAAACACTTGCCAAAGCAATGTTATTGCATAAAAGTAAAATCTAACTTTAACCAAATGTCTTTGAAGATTAAACCCCAATAGCTTTCCCTCAAATTTCGTATCTTTTCAAACCTTGAAAAACAATATCCTATCCACGAGCCTCTCAACCTGATCACCACAACCCTAGTTTATACTGGGCAGCTGAAAGATTAATCAGGCTTTAGGCCAAGTTAGACTCCCAAAGCACTTCCATGTGCTTGCTTTATGTAATAATATTAATAATAATTAGGGTATAGGTTAAGTGCTTACTATGTGTTAGGCACTGTTCTAAGCGCTGGGGAAGATAAAAGGTAATTGGTTGGACCAAGTCCCTGTCCTACATAAGGCTCACACTCTCCCCATTTTCCAGAGGGAACTGAGGTACAGAGAAGGTACTTGCCCAAGGTCGCACATCAGATGCGTGGCTGAGCTGGGATTAGAACCCATGACCTTCCGACTCCAGAACCGTGCTCTATCCACTGTGCCACACAGACATGGTATAGCCACCAGTGCATTGTAGAGCATCAGTCTCCTCCAGTCAACACATTGGATGGAATACAACACTTGTGTGAAGTTCTTGCACTTAAATGAACATATACCATTATTACGATAATTGTCAATAATAATAAAAAATCAAGACTAAGAATAGTGCCATGCAATGTAAATTAATATACCTCACCAAAAATCTCATTAGCACAATAGCACCAGGCTATAATTTTGCCCTCCATCCCATGTCCCCAGCTCACTGGCATAATAGCTGGACATGCCCTAATATTAGGAAGGCTCAAAAAGGCATGGTGAGTTCATGTAGCCTGACATTAGATTAGATGGCATTCCTGCTTAAAAAAAATTAGGCATGATGAGCTTACATTGTTAAAAAAGGACCAAACATTTTATAAGTGTTTTGAATAGTGTTATTGCCAAGTTTTTAGATTTCAGGCTGTGCAGGCAGTGAATGACTTACATGCCCTGAACTTCTGCTTTGAATAACCTAAAAAAGGAGTATGAAAATCCTTCCCTTTGAATATAGGGTAGACTAATAGTGCCATCCAAAAGAATGGTGCTCTATTGCCAACTTATTTTTTAAAGGCAAGGAATGGCACGTTTTGACCATGCCTCAAATATGCATTAGTTAAAAAAAATTAAAAAAAATATAAGTGTGAATGAGTGAACAACCTGGCGTTTATAACTAATATTCAGGTAAAGAGTACCCCTGAGCATTATAAAAGTAGCAGAAAGAATATGTAGGCAGAATATTAATAAAAGTAAAAATGTTGTTCCATTTTTCTATTTCTATTTGTTTCCTTTGTGGGTTCTCTGTGATTATGGATTAACATAGCATAACTCCCCTTTTTATAACCTACTTCTGTTGATTTGCTTCACCCTTTTTGTTACTTTGATAATTTTATGTGAAACATGTTTTTACATTTCATTGCAGATGAATTAACTGACTATGGGCAAAATGGTGAGTAGTGCTGTTTTGGGGTTTGTGTTAAGATTTTAAATGTACCGAAGCCTTGATTTAACAATCACAAAGGAACACGACGACATAGAGATAGCTCCTTGGGTCTCTTAACACCAAAAACTCCTCACACTTGGCTTCAAGGCTCTCTACCATTTGGCCCCACCTTATCTCTTCTTCTGTCTTCACCCTTTGTTATCCAACCAGCTGTCTTCACTTCTCCAAAGTCAACCTTCTAGCTGCCTTCTCTTTGGAATAAATTGCCACCATTTCTTCATCGAAGTGTTCTCATTGCTCTCGTCTGAATTCTCTCAAGTTTTTGTACATCTGTTTCAATTGACACAGAATGGAAAAGGTCTGCCCAGTGCTAAGTATTTTGGAAAATAATAATGACATTTACTATTACTGTTTTCCAAGAGTTTAATACAGTGCTCTGCACACAGTAAGCACTCAATAAATACACTGATTGGGCACTCACTGAGTACAGTGCAATGACCTAAGCAACTTTTTATCCGCTACAGTTTTTTATAGCTTTTATTCGCCACCCCTGGACAAAGGCAGTCATTGGTTCCTTTTTTTTTAAGGCGTGGGGAGGGCACGGGGGTGATGCGTAATGTTTTTCACTTTAGTGAATTACCTTCTCTCTATTATCCTCTTAAATTTCATCCTTCTTAGTGCTTGGCACATAGTAAACGCTTAACAAATGCCATCACTGTGATCTGCTCACTTCTTCAATTTGTCCCAAGCGTTAAATTCTGTTTTTGTTATCTTGTACATATCTGTAATTTATTTATATTAATGTCTATCTCCCCCTCTAGACTGTGAGGTCATTGTGGGTGAGGAATACGTCCGTTGTATTGTATTCTCCCAAGTGCTTAGTATAGTGCGGTGGACGAGTCACTTCACTTCTCTGGGCCTCAGTTCCCGCATCTGTAAAATGGGGATTGAGATTGTGAGCCCCAAGTGGGACAGGGACTGTGTCCAACCTAATCTGCTTGTATCCACCCCACTGCTTAGAACAGTGCATTTCACATAGCTAAGTGCTTATCAAATGCCATTATCATTATTATTATTTATTATTTGGGTGCACTTAGCTATGCACTGCACTCTTGCCCCTTTACTTACTCATTGCACCCAAGAGAGAGTGAATAGTGCTGCCCCAAACCACTAGCACTCCAGTCAGTTTCTTCACTCAGATTTCCGGTTCTGATGTGTTTGGACTAAGGCTCATTCTTCATTCTCAACCACAGACTCCATCTAATTGAGGACATGTACCTAAAATGACATATATTCAGTAGTTTGGTGGTCCCTTCTAATGGATTCATTGGTGTTGCATTTTTTAAAATGAATCATCTAAAACAAAGTTTTTATCTAACTATATTTAAGCATTAGCTTTGTTACAGTCATTCTCGGGTGGTTTGTTTCAACCCTGATAATATTCATATTAGCACTGAAAACTTTCTACCATTTTTTCTTTCATCATTTTAATAGGCACTAAAGAAAAATCGACTGCCCAAGCTTTTGGTGAGTAAAGTTTCCAGTAAAGCAACAGTATTCATTGAATCCTTACTGTATGTAGATGACTGGATTAAGCATTTGGGAGAGAACAATAGGGGGAAAAGATGGGATACCTGCCAAGTGGTTCATTTGAGGAGCTCACAATCTAATGGGATAGATGGAGTTCACTTCCTTATGTAGCCTTCCAAGATTAGATTATGCCAGATAAAATATCTTTGAAAACATAAGTCTCAGAGGGATATATTGGAAGGAAAATAGATTGGAAAGATGAGTAAGTGATTAAGTGCTCAAAGTAAGGAGAGAAAACTTCTGGATAACCTTGGTGCCAAAAATCTGGAGTTTTTAGTAGAGGTGGGAGGAAATGGGTAGCCACTGGAAGTCTTTGAGGAGAGGAGGGATGGGAACAACACAACGTTTTAGACTGACGATCAAAGCTGCCCCATCTCAAATGTCAGTAGGACATCCAAGTAGAGCTGTCATTCATTCAGTAGTATTTATTGAGCGCTTACTATGTGCAGAGCACTGTACTAAGCTCTTGGAATGTACAATTCGGCAACAGATAAAGGCAATCCCTGCCCATTGACGGGCTTACACCTGAAGGCAGGAGGAAATGCGTGTCTACTTGTTTTGTTTTGCTGTGGGTCTGCTCCTTTTAGACTGTGAGCCCATTATTGGGCAGGGATTGTCTATCTGTAGCCGAATTGTACACTGCAAGCGCTTAGTACAGTGCTCCGCACACAGTAAGCGCTTAACAAATACGATTGAATGAGTGAATGAATGAATGCGAGAATGCAGTGGAGAGAGATCAGGTCTGGAGAGGTAGATTTGCAAATCATCTGTGTAGAGATGGTAGTCGAAGCCTTGAGAGGAAATGAATTTTCAAAGGGGTGTGTGTAGATGGAGAATAGGAAGGGATAGAGAACTGAGTCTTGAGGAACTCCCACAGTTAGAGAGTGGAAAGTAGAAGAGACTGAGAAGGAGTAGTCAGAGAGATAGGAGAAAGAACTAGGACAGGGCTGTGTCAGCCAAGGCGAGATTAGTTGAGGGCAGTTGAGAGGTCGAGGAGGCTAAGGATGGAGTAGAGGCCATTGGATTTGGAAAGAAGCAGGGCCTTGGTGATTATTTTATAGAGGGCAGTTTCTGTGGATTGGAGAGTGTGGAAGCCAGCTTGCAGGGAATGGAGAGAACTGAAAGAGGCAGCAAGTGAAAACAACTCGTTCACGGAGCTAACCTCACCTAAATGACCTGAAGTTGAAGGGAGGCAGTGACAGAAAATTAATTATTGATTGATTTAATTTTTCTACTTAAATGTATAATAAATTATTAACCATGGATTTTTGGAGTTGTCTTTGATTCCTCCCTGTCCTTTTCTCTCCAGAGTCAAACTACCGTCAAGTCCCTTCCCTCTGCTGCTTTAAGGTCTGTTTGTTTCTGTCTGTTCTCTGCCTAAACCTGATCATCTCATCCTTGAACATATGCAGCCTCTTTCCTTATTTTAAATCTACCCCTAAAACTATCTTATTGAAGGGTGCCAAGATTCTTTGCAATGGGTAAAGTTTCTCTCCTTTAGAAAGTAAGTCTGAATGAGGGGCTATAATTAAAATTTACAGAAGCATGAAGAGTGTACACAGGACAAAGGTGAATTACTGTTCAGATCCCAAAGCACCAAGACAAGGGATTATCCTTGAAACTTGAAGAAATTTCAAAGCAAACAAAAACTAACATGTTCACACATTTGGTGGTAAGCAGATCATTTGTTGTGCCTGGAACTTGTATAGACAGACAGTAGAGACAAGGAAGGAGATTTAGTAAAGACAAGTAACCCCAATAATAGGTTTACATGAAGACAAAGTGAGAAATGTTAGAGGATATAGCCATAAACCATCAACATGGATATTAAATACAGCAACCATCGCAATGCATCCTGCTATAACATAGTGAACATAATTTGTCACACAAATAATTGAGTGAAAGAGTAGTAATAAGAGACAGTAAAACAATAAATGATAATTATTGAACATATACTCTGTGCAGAGCACTGTAGTAAGCACTTAAACAATAAGTAGTAAATAATATGAGTAGTGATGTTAGCTGGACTAGAACAGGAAGGTGGAGGATTAGTCAGGGAACGCTTTCCATAGGAAGAGGCTTTTTAAGAGGGCTTTGCAGGAATGGGAACAGTGTGGTTTGCTGAAACTAAGGTTAATAGTTGTGTCTGTCATTTAACTTTTTATACTTTTATTTGGTAAAAAAAGAAGAAACTTTAAATACATTTTCAGTGAAATCATCTTGGACATTTTAAACCATTACATCAAAGGTATCTAATTGCAGCTGACAATTATAAAGCCGGTAGCACCCAATCTAACATTCGTGCCATGGAATTCTGGAAAAAACCACATGCACAGAGACATTCAATTTTAGAAAAGGGAACTATGATAAAATTTGATTCTTAAAAAGAACCAAATCGAGATGGTTAAAAAGCTATTTAAGACACTTCATTACATATTCAGATAAAAATGTGCCATAGGAACATAACAAAAAATATCCAACAGTGGTAATCAAAGAGAAAACATTGCATGATTAACTGGTAAAGGAAAAAGTAGACAGGAAAGTGCATCAAAAATGGTAAGTCAAATGCAAATAGGAAGTTAGGCAAGTCAGAAAGGAGCGTGAGAAGTTAGTAAGTAAAGTTCTTCAAAACTATCAAAAAGAGGAAATTGACTAAGAAATTAGTGATCCTTTGATCACGGGGTCAAAAGAATATTTGGAAACAAAATGAGATATAGGCTCAATTCATTCTCTTGTAGTCTTAACTGAGAAAGAAGATAAGGAGAGTACCGAAGGAGATAGACATGATACTGGATCAAATTATGAGAACCAAACATGTTATTTTAGGCCAGGTTGATGTACGAAAAGTAAAGAAATCATTGGACATTCACCCAACAGCCCTGGAGAAATTTGGAGGGAAGCAGAGGAAATTTCAAAATGGACAAGTGTGTGTAATGCACTACAAGCTAAGCTATATTAAAAAGGACAGCCCGTTCGCCAGTGTAATTCTCAACTCTGTGAAAGGCTTTAGAAGTGACCCTGGAAATTATAGACCACAGAATCTCACTTTTGTATTTATCAAGAATTCATCATCAAGTTTAGTACCACTGAACACTTAGACCAGGGTTGGTAACCTATGACTCACAAGCTTTCTCTGGATTCTTTTAGAAAAATTTTTGTCTTGAGCAAGGGAGTAGGGGCCTTGGCACCAAAGTTAGCATTGGACCCACATCTTGTTAGACAGGAAGTAACACGCCTGCCCCACCCCTTTGAGTCAGAAAGGACCTCCTTCCTTCTCTATCTTTCTCTCACTATCTCAATTTCTCTCATATCCCTAACACTCCTTCTCCCTCTTCCAAAGAAGACTTTGACCAAATTTCATACCAGTCTGTTTTGTTTTTTAACCTAACTGCAGGATTAGAGGGAGTCGATTAGTTGTATTTACTGAATACTTCCTCTGTGCAGAGCACTGTACTAAGCACTTGGGAGAGTACAATGTAACCAAATAGAGTTGGTAGACATGTTCCCTGCCTACAGTGATTTTACAGTCTAGAGGGAATGGTCTGTTACAGATAGAAAACAGGCTAGATGATAGGAGAAACAAGAATAGGGGGAAATTGCCAATTTCCGGGGTGGAGATGTGAAAATAATAAGGTTAATTGGGTTTCCTTGTTAGAAATGGTTTCATGTTAAACTTTTCATAAATGAGTTGGAAAAGGGAGCACCTAACAACAGCTCAGGTCTGCAGAAATCCTAAGCTTTTCCAAGTGATGGAAATAAACTGAAAAAGGGGGTAAAAATGTGATAGTTTAAGCAAACATAAGGAAATGCATTTGGGTTGCTATGGATGTTGAGGTTTGAACTATTGCAAATCTGTAGCCTAGAATTCCAGTGTAGTGCTTAGGCATCATCAGGGAGTGTGTTCTAAAAATGAACGGCATGTTTCATGATATTGGAGTATTATATTTGTTTCTGGTTTCCATGTCTAGAAAGGAAGGATGAAGTGGAGCTAGAGATGATACAGAGAGGACAACCCAAATGATCAGGAGGAGAAGTCTCATTATCCCTAATCATGATGGACCATTGGTCTTCACCTAATGGCGAATGTTCTAACCCTGATTGCTTATTTGAGATGACTGCTGAGTTTTGCTTCAGATATGGCTGTATTTCTTCATGGGAGCAGGGATTACATCACATTTATCCTCTAGATCCAAGCACCTAATGCAAAGCTCTCTGCGTGTAATAGGTGCTCAGTAAAATTAGATGCTGACATTTTTTAAGAACTAGTTCTTGAAATCATTTGGAACCTCCAATGTCTAGTAGGCACGCTGAGGAGTTAACAAAGGAAAAACAGAACCTAGTCCTTACTCTTGAGGAACTGAGAATATATTAAAATTCAGAAGACAAAACAAAATATAAGCAGTAAAACATAAGTAACAGAGTTATAGACCATGAAAGAAACATAAGAGTATACAAGAAAAGCATATATACATAATTTACAGATTCAGATTTTTAAAGTGATGTGGTTGGACGGGGATCAGAAGTACCATAGTGAGGGGAGAAGACTTCTAGGAGACAAGGACAAGAAAGGTTTCATTAGACTTATAGGAATAGCCAGAATAATGTTTGGCAAAGGGGAGGAGAAAATTTGGGTCAGATTGAGAGAGAGAGAGAGAGCCATGTGGGAAGACAGTAAGTAGGTTATCTTGCATGAGTGAGGAGAGATGTACTGAGAGGTGGTAACATTTAGTACTTTCCAAGAGCTTAGTACAGTGCTCTGCACACAGTAAGCACTCAATAAATATGATTGTGAACTTAGGTGTGAGGGGCAGTTAGTGGAGGGATCTGAAGATTATTGTGAGGTTTTGATATGCTGAGGACATGTCTGTTGAGGACACATTCTCTGCCCATAAGGAGCTTACACTCTAATGGGGGAGCATTTTTAAAAGTATCTTTAGTGCAATCAAAATAAGTAATTCTTTGCACTACTGAATAAACATATGCAATCGTATTTATTGAGCACTTAATGTGTTTTAAGCACTTTGGAGAGTACAATGCAACAATGAACAGACACATTCCCTGCCCACGAAGAGCTCACATCCTGGGGGGGGGGGGGGGAGTCAGATGTTAATATGCATAAATAAATAAAATACAGATATATGTGTCTGTGCTTTTGGGATGGGGGGAGGTTGAAGAGAGCAAGTCAGGGTGACATGGAAGGAAATGGGAGAAGAGGGCTTAGGGAGGGCTTATTGGAGGATATATGCCTTCATTCGTAAGGGCTTAAGATAGCTGATTGATTTATGTGACCAGAAATGTGGGAATCAGAGAAGGCATATTGGAGGAGGTGGGCTTTTAGGAGGGCTTCGAATATTGTCTGTGATCCAATGGATTTGGGTAGTAGTTTTGGATGGAGTTCCAAGCTGGGGAAATGTACTGAGTGAGGGGGTAGAGGCAGGAGAGTTGAGAGTGAGGTACAGTTAGAAGGTTAGCATTAGAAAAATGTAGAGTGGATTGAGATGTAGCAAGTGAAAAGGGTGGAAATGTTTGATAGGGTGGAGTGTTCTGAAGCAGTAGCGTTTTGTAGTATGGATTATGGAAGGTAATAATAATAATAATGCTGGTACTTGTTAAGCGCTTACTATGTGCAGAGCACTGTTCTAAGCGCTGGGGTAAACACAGGGGAATCAGGTCGTCCCACGTGGGGCTCACAGTCTTAATCCCCATTTTACAGATGAGGGAACTGAGGCACAGAGAAGTTAAGTGACTTGCCCACAGTCACACAGCTGACAAGTGGCAGAGCTGGGATTCGAACTCATGAGCCCTGACTCCAAAGCCCGTGCTCTTTCCACTGCGCCACGCTGCTTCTCTAGCTGGAAGCAGAGAGACCGGTGAAGAGTCTTGCTAAGTATAGTGGCAATATGATCAGAGCTTGTTCCAGATTGGTGTCTATTTGGGTGAAGAGGAAGAGGTGGATGCAGAAGATGATGTGAGAAGAACTGGCAAGACGTGGCAGAAAATAGGCTAGAAGTGAAAGACAGCAAGGTGTCTAGAGTAACCCTGAGGGTTCAGGCTTCTGGAGCAGTGGGATAGTAGTGTAGGAAAGGAAAGTTAGGAAAGTTAGGAGAGAAGATAAGTACTTTGATTTTTAGGCAAGTTAAATTCAAGATGCCAGGGGACCATCCAAGAGGAGATATCCTGTAGCTAATTTGGAATTGTGGAATTGCAGATTAGGTGAGCTGTCAGAACTAAAGAGGTAGCATTTTAAATGGGGCATTGTATTTACGAAAAGCATTTAAATTAAATAGCATATTTATAAGCCTATTCTAATAAAACTCTTAAGATTATTATTTTTATAGATTTTTAACAATATTCTATTTTTTCCCTTGTAGCAAAGGATAAGGTAGCTCTCTTGATAGGGAATATGAGCTATCTGAATCATCCCAAGCTAAAAGCTCCTTTGGTAGACGTATATGAGTTAACCAACTTGCTAAGACAGCTGGATTTCAAGGTTGTTTCATTACTGGATCTCACTGAACATGAGATGCGGAATGCTGTGGATGAATTTTTACTTCTGTTGGACAAAGGCGTGTATGGTAAGTTACGGATGACATTTACAGTTTTCATTGTCATAATACTTTATGAACGCTTGAACACTTAATAATCTTTGAATGAGTGAATATAATAGGCGCACTTGAAGTGAGAGAATAATGACCTAATATGCGGAAAGTAAGTTACTGATTTTACTTTTAAACTCCAGTGGTCTTGACTCCCCAATGCAAGTCTTGTCTTGAGACTGTAACTATTACCTATTGCCTGAATTTGTTTCCAAGGGCGTGTTCCCAGATAACATTCTGGTTTAAAGTGAGGTGAACTAAAAAGAAAAAAAACCCATAATAATTCTGTTACAGTTTTTGCTCATTTCAAGGTCAAAATATTTTGCCTGCCTTTATTTGCCATCTAATATTATCTAAGAACAGCAGAGGAGACACAAACACTCACACACATGTACATATGAGTATATGTTTCTGTAGTTTCCCATCCTGTTGGAAGAAAATGGAAAATTCACATGGTCATTCGTGTTGGTGATGGTCAGTGGTAGTGATGTGTTAGGCATCTGTGTTAGGGACGTTTATCTTGCCTCAGGGTTTTTAGACCAATATATGTGTTTGTGTATGTCTGAAAAGGCCAAAGCAGAACTCAGTCCCAGACACATTGGGCACCCAGAAAATTTGTCTAGTGTCATAATTATTAATAATTGTAATTATAAAATGCTATTGTGTAACTATTGTAATTCATACTAATATGATGCTGATAATGGAAGTATTTGTTAAGCACTTACTATGTGCTGATTACCAAATGAAGCACTGGGGTAGATACACTACAACCAGACTAACTACAATCCCTTTGCCATATGATTGTCTTGTGTGTGTGTACCTATATTGGTCTAAAACCCCTGATGCTAGATGATCATCCCTCACTGCATATGTGTTTATTGTGGATTGACAGTTTCTGACCAATCAAAATCTGTCCTACCATTTCCTACAATGAAGAACCTCATCTCCACCTTCATTTTTTATTGGGCACTTATTGTGTGCAGAGTTCTCACTGTACAGGGTGTTTGGATAAATAAAACAGACATGTAATTCATTGTTTAGGAGCTTACTGAGGCCAGGTAGAAGTGGCACAGAGATGCTTCACGAGGAGTAAGAGAAGGTTTGGAGAGGCACTTGGGCCTCCTGCCTCTCCCACTCCAAGCTCCCCTGGGTTAGCTCTTCTCAGTGTCAGAGCTGATAGCTATATATCTTTATATATAGAGAGAGAGAGTGCAGCATGGCTTAGTGGAAAGAGCACAGGACATGAGAGTCAGAGGGTCCGGGTTCTAATCCCTGCTATTTCAGTTGTCTGCAGTATGACCTTCGGCCAGTCGTTTTACTTCTGTGTGCCTCAATTCCCTCATCTGTAAAATGGGGATTAAGACTGTGAATCCTATATGGGCTAGGGACTGTGTCCAAACAGATTAGCTTGAACCTACCCCGGCACTTAGAACAGTCCCTGCCACATAGATAAACGCTGCCCCTTGTCAGCTGTGTGACTGTGGGCAAGTCACTTCACTTCTCTGTGCCTCAGTTCCCTCATCTGTAAAATGGGGATGAAGACTGTGAGCCTCACGTGGGACAACCTCATTCCCCTGTATCTACCCCAGCGCTTAAAACAGTGCTCTGCACGTGGTAAGCGCTGAACAAATACCAACATTATTATTATTATTAACAAATACCACTAAAAATATATATATAAATTCCCTGTCAAAGAAACCCAAGATTCAGAGGATGTAGGCTCTAATCCTGGCTCTGCCACTTGCCTGCTGTGTCACCTTGGGCAAGTCACTTCACTTCTCTGTGCCTCAGTTACCTCATCTGTAAAATGGGGATTAAGACTATGAGCCCTATGTGGGACATGGACTGAGTCCAACCTGATGAACTCGTATCTTCTCCAGCATTTAGTACAGTGCCTGGCTCATAGTAAGTACTTAACAAATACCATTTAAAGAAAATTCACAATACCAGAAGTTTACTGATGCTTCATAGTTCATGTAGGACTTCTGGTACTACGGCTATTGAATACATGAGTATTTACTGTGCATGACACTGTACTAGATGCTGTTGACGATATACCACACTGCCTGTGCTTGAGAGTCAAACACTTTGAGAATTAAATATTTTGATAACACTGATAGAATTTCGGTATTGATATCCACTGATCTCACAGAGACCTTTTGAATGTGTATTTTTGTTTAGTCGGCAGGTTGGGAAGCAGTATGGTGCAGTAGGTAGAGCACGGGCCTGGGAGTCAGAAGGTCATGAGTTCTAATCCCATCTCATCTACTTGTCTGCTGCGTGACTTTGGGCATGTCACTTTACTTCTCTGAGGCTTAGTTATCTCATCTGGAAAATGGGGATTGAGACTGTGAGCCCTATGTGGGACAGGGACTGGGTCCAACCTGTTTTGCTTGTATTTACCCCAGCGCTTAGTATAGTGCCTGGCACATAGTAAGTGCTTGACAAATTCCATAATTATTAATTATTATTATATCCATGAACCTTAAAAAATGCAATTTTCCTACTCAAATTTTAAACTTTTTCAGCAAGCCCCTATATTTTTCTCTCTTGCTACATGAGCAGTTAATTTACTATACACTCTGCAGAATGGTAATATGAAAACAGAAAAGATGCCAAGGTGTAAATTGCAAGTGATGAATTAGTTTTAATGGGCACTCTTTCGGACACCAAAACAGCTGCTGAACCTATTTGGACTTTGTTTTACATATTTAGAATGCTTTCCATGACATTGTGTAATAACAATTGACTGCCAGGAAAGTGACATTTCAAGTCTTGTTGATTAAAAGTCATGAGTGATAAGCAGAAATTCATCATATTGCTTCCCATTTATTTCTGTCAGATGGATTTATTTCCCATTTATAAATGAAAAAAATTGAGGTTAAGTGTACATTTTAATGGGATTAATTTGTTCTACTGAAGCAATTCAAATAGAAATGAAAATGATACTTTTTTCTAGATCTCTGGTAGTTTCCATATTGTTACCATTAGCGACACCTGTTTAGCATTTTATATATTTACTTTTGTGGAATTCAGGTGGTCTCAGATAAAGTATAATTAGGATGACCACCCTTAGTTTTTGCATTCAAAATATAATTGTATTTTCTGATGCAAAGAAGGTTTAACTGAGCATTTTGGTTTAATGACTCATGGGGAAATGCATCTCTTTTTAGTACTTAGTTGGGTGATTAGCCGCAAAGTCCTGTGATTTACCATCCTTTAGTATCTGAAAGCCCCAGTGTTCATTGCCTTAATAGTACCCTGCTTTTTGATTTCTTGAGTCTCTCCCATAAATCTACATTTACTACCTTCACTGGTGAGCAGAAGACATCTCTTACTTATTTGTACCCCCAAGCCCACCTGAATAATAATAATAATAATAATTGTGGTATTTGTTAATCACTTTCTATGTCCCAGTGCTGTACTAAGTGCTGGGGTGGATAGAAGCAAATCGAGTTGGACACAGTCCCTGTCCCACATGGGGCTCACAGTCTTAATCCCCATTTTACAGATGAGGTAACTGAGGCACAGAGAAGTGAATTGACTTATACAAGGTAACACAGCAGACAGATGGCAGATCGGGATTAGAATCCAGGTCCTTCTGACTCCCGGGCTTATTCTCTATCCACTAGACCATACCACTTGCCTCCACCTGGATAAGAAAATGTTAAATAATCATATAAAACTTTAAACGTTCTTGCATGCCCCAAATGTGGAGAGTTGTATTTTTGTTAGCCTATTTCCAAACTCTAAAACTTGACCCACACCCCAATTTAGAGAAGCAGCATGGCCAGACGGAAAGAGCACGGGCCTGGGAGTCAGAGGACCTGGGATCTAAACTCAGCTCCTCCAGTTATTGCTGTGTGGCCTTGGGCAAGTCACTTAACTCCTCTGTGCCTCAGTTACCTCATCTGTAAAATGGCGATTAAGACTGTGGGAGCCTTGTGGAACAGGGACTGTGTCCAACCTTTTAAATTTGTATCTGCCCCAGCACTTAATACAGTGCTTGGCACATAGTAAGTGCTTAACAAATGCCATCTTAAAAAAAAATCAGCAATTCCAAGTCCTACTGTGGTAATTCCCCATAACATTTCTAATGTAGGATAGCAAGAATAGACTGTGTAAAATCAGGGGAGATTATTTGGGCGAAGCCATATTTTCAAGGGCTTAGTTCAGTACTCTGCACATAGTAAGCATTCAGTAAAGACCATTGATCGATTGTAAGTGTCCATTAGTCCGATGGCTTTGCTGCTCTGAAGGATGTGCTATAGGAGTTTAAAGCTCCAGGACCCACACACCCACCACAGATTTCTAACAGGATTGGTGGATCTGAATGATTCCAAATTCAGAGCATCCACACTGACTTGGGTGGGTCAAAGACCCCCTGAGATTATGATGAGTCCATGGTCCTCAAGGACCCCCTGGGCCAATCTGAAGCTCCATGGCACCACAGGCTGGGGAGGACTTTTTAGCATTTCCTTCCTGCCTTTATTATCTAATTTGGCAGCTGGACCGTAATTCTGTAGCATGACGGAACCAGAGACTGTCATCTTTTAAGTTTACATTTTCTTAAAAGCCTCAAAATGCTTACATGTTACAAATGCAGAATAAAATTCTGAGCCGTAATTTTTATCATTTTCAGTAAACAGCAGGTAAACCAATTATCTGTTAAAGAACCAAAATATAGTCATATCACTCTTGAAACTGATTCTCAGATTCAGCACTGTACGGATTTTGCAACTTTTCTAATCTTTGATTGTGAAACAGTTTTGCCTCTCTGAAGCAAGGTATCCACAGCTTCGTCCAACTGCATTTTAGCAAGTCATTTTTAAGGAAGATCAATAAAAAAAAAAAGTCAGGCAAAATCTGTTAAATTTTGTAGTCCTTTAAATTTTAACCTAGAATACTGATGTTACAGCTATATAAACTCTCCAGAATAAATTTTCATTTATGATCAAATTTTCTATAAACATATAGAGGGGATAAAGTGAATATTAGAGGGGCTAAAGTTATCCATGTTTTAGCATTAAAAGGAAATACTTGCACAGTCAACTTTTCTCCTTGTTTTTTAATGGTATTTGTTAAGTGCTAACTACGTGCCAGGCACTTTACTAAGCGCTGGAGTGGATACAAACTAATCAAGTTGGACATTGTCCATGTCCCACATGGGGTTCACAGGCTTAATCCCCATTTTACAATGAGGTAACTAAGACAAGAGAAGTCAAGTGACTTGAACCCAGATCGTACAGCAGACGAGTAGCAGAACCAGGATTAGAATCACTGTCTTTTTGACTCCCAGAACTGAGCTGTTTCCACTAGGCCACGCTGCTTCTGTGAAATTATTTGCGCAATAGAGATTTGTACACAATGACAGACTGCTTATTTCAATTTCTTTACAGATTTGGCTCTAATCATATGTGAATATTCTTGTTTATTTCAGGCTTATTATATTATGCTGGACATGGCTATGAAAACTATGGGAATAGTTTTATGGTTCCTATTGATGCTCCAAATCCCTACAGGTCTGCAAATTGTCTCTGTGTGCAAAGTATACTTAAATTGATGCAAGAAAAGGAGACTGGACTAAATGTGTTCCTACTGGATATGTGTAGAAAAAGGTAATTTTTTCTGTTTTTTGCACAGAATTTTTTAAATACTCATGCATTGAACAGCCCTAGTACCAGAAGTCTTACATGAAATATGAAGCATCAGTAAACTTCTGGAATTGTGATTTTCTTTAAATGATATTTGTTAAGTGCTTACTATGTGGCAGTGCGAAAAATTGTCTTTCTCACAATTAAGTTCACCTTAATCAAAATGATATTATTAGCATAAAATATGAACTTGACTTCTTTTAACAGATATTTATAGGGGACAGAACTCTTCATGACTTAAATCTTTGGGGCCTCCCTGACCTAGACCCAACAGTTCGTAAAATTGTGGGCACCAGTGGTTGGAGTGACATGATTGATTTTTTAAGTGCTGTATCTGGGATTCATTCAGTTGTATTTATTGAGCACTTACTCTGTGCTGAGCACTGTCTTAAGCACTTGGGAAAGTACAACACAACAATAAAAAGTGACATTCTTGTCCACAACAAGTCTAGAGGGGATTGCCTGCTAGGCTGTTGTGACTGCATTTTCCAGCGGCACAGGTCTGATATTAGGAAAGCCTGGGGTTCCTGCTTGTATATGCATCTCAAAGCAACAGAATTCACAACCTTCTCCAAATCCCCAAAAGAACCTCAAAACCATTCTGTTGGCAGGTTTAAACCTTGGGACACTCTGGATAACTTCATTTTGAAGAATAGTGAATTCAACATGAATAAGATCGATTCATTCACTTTTGAGAATTTAAATGCTTGGGGTCTGAGCCCAACCCAATCCTGTTGGCTTGGATCTTGTAGACCAAGTAGGCAGACACATATTCTATTTAGAGACAAAAACAGAGCACTTTAAGTGGGCTAAATGAAGTGGAGAGAAAAATTTTGATTGTTTCTACTGATTTAACATCAACCATTACATAAATGTGTTTTCTAGGTTGATGGGCAGATGTGAAATTTCAAGAACTACTTCTTGGAATAGATTGAGAAAAGGAGAAAGTTTTGAAAACTAGATTAAGTATTATGAATTTTTTTTAAATGATATTTGTTAAACACTTACTCTTTGCCAGGCACTGTACTAAGTACTGGGGAAGATACAAACTTATCGGGTTCGACACTGTCCGTGTCCCACATGGAGAATACAATCTTAATCCCCATTTTAACAGATGTGGTAACTTGAGATACAGAGAAGTTAAGTGACTTGTCCAAGGTTACACAGCAGATGAGTGGTGGAGCCAGGATTAAAAGCCAGATCCTTCTGACTCCCGGGCCTGTGCTTCTTCTGCTAGGCCACGCAGCTTCCCAAATTGCACACCCACTGACTTCCTGGCATTGTGGGGAGTTACAGGGGAAGAAGAAAAAGAAGTTACCACATATTGAGGATTGGAATCTAATAGGGAAAAAGGGCCAACACATAAATAAATGTAAATATGTATAAAATAGAAATAGAACATAAAAGATATGAGAACAAAAATAGAAGCACAGAGACTAAATTTCAGAGATACTCATAACTGTTAAGGGGGTGTTTGAGTAATTGAGTTTAATCTGGATGAACTCATGGAGGACAGAGACATTTAGTGTGAAACAGGGAAAGAAAGAAGTGTTGCAAAGAGGTGGAGAGAGTTTTCCAGACTGGAGAAATGGCAGGTGGAACAACTTGGGCATAGATTTAACTTTATTGTGCAGTGGCTGCATTCTTGCAGAACACTGCACTAAGGAAAACTGATTTATAATACCATGCACAATATCACTCACGTGCCCTCAGAAAAATGTCTGCATTCATTATTTCCAACATCACATTGTGCTATACACAGACAGGCTCATATTAGAGGAGCGTTCCCCAGTTCTGCTATGGCCATGTAGCTAGAAAACACAGTTTTGAAAATTCTTGTTGTGGCAATTGAATTTACAGTATAATTTGTTGCAGTAGTCAAGCAATGTCATTAGTCTTTAAAGTATAAAGCCTACTATTCAAGATACATTATAGTCTGAGAAAGAGTTGATACAAGGGAATGGTGTAAGTATGATACAAGAATAATTGTCAGTGAGTTCATATTATGTGTAAACTCCATATACTGAGAAAAGAAGAACATGTTTAAATATTGATTTTCGGTTATTCTGCTCCCAGTAAGAGCCAGCTACTTACCAAGTCCAATTCATTTAGTCACAATTAAAGCTATCATAAAGAGAAAATATCTGAATTTGCTAAAGGATAGATCTCTTTCTAGTAATTATAAATAATCATACCCCCGAATGTGACCTATATAATTCGACAGTGGCTGAATCAGCGCAGAATATAAATGATGTTCATTTCCTAAAGAAATTCCAAGTCCATGTGGTTTTTATTATGCTGTGCTCCCTTCCCACTCAAATATGGAATTAAAAGCAGTCTAACTGATCATGATATTTTGGGATGGGGATGAAAACTGTTGGTTTCAACTGTCCTTCATTGTTATTTTATTGTGTTAATGTTTATAAAATTACAAGAAAGTTAAGACAAAAATCTGTGTAGTACACTACCCTAAGACTGATTCAGAGGCTGGCATAATGCCTTGATGGAAGCCACACAGATGTGAACAACCATTCCTTCCTACACCAAATATAATTTTGTCAATTTGTGGATCGTGTTATACCAGAACAGAATTAGGCTGGAGGAAGAACATTCCCCAGATCTTCTGTTATGTATATCTAAATGTGTAAGAAAAACATAAGTTTTTATTAAATGTTCTTTTTCTATCAATTTTATTTTAGAAATGACTATGACGATACCATTCCAATTTTAGACGCCCTGAAAGTCACTGCTAATATTGTGTTCGGCTATGCCACGTAAGTATGCTGTAAATTTATATATAGTGTATCCGTGATGATTTTGGAGCACCAAAATGGATTTTATCCTTCAGCTCCTCTTCTTATATCCTCTGGCAACCTCTTCTTTCATTGTTGGTTCTCTTAATTTCATTTTTTCAATTGCAAGCCTGAACTATACATATCCTAATCCTGATTAAAGCAGTTATTGTTGGACATTTCTTTACCACAAGCATTCAGTTCTTACCATTACTATTTTGAAGGTGCCAAGGAGCAGAAGCTTTTGAAATCCAGCACTCTGGTTTAGCAAATGGTATCTTCATGAAGTTCTTGAAGGATCGTTTATTAGAAGATAAGAAAATTACCGTACTACTTGATGGAGTTGCAGAAGGTATAAGTAAAAAATCCCAATTTAAAGAATTGTGATTCCAAGTCTTAGTCTATCTGAGATTATTCCTCTTACTATTAATCTCTCTAATATATTGCCAGTAAGTGATAAATAATATGCAGGGTGACCAGATTTCCAAACTGAAAACAGAGTCAGTAGCATCTTTGGCTGAGTAGGACACAATCCTTACCAGCAATAGGAGAAAGAGGAGAAGCTACAGTACTTAACTTGCGGTTGGAGGTCAGTAGGTGAGAAGCAGCATGGCTTAGTCAAAAGAGAATGGGCTTGGGAGTCAGAGGATGTGGGTTCTAATCCCGGCTTTGCTACTTGTCTGCTGTGTTAACTTGGGCAAGTCACTTACCTTCTCTGTGCCTCAGTTACCTCATCTGTAAAATGGGGATTAAAAGTGTGAGCCCCACATGGGACAACCTGATTACCCTGAATCTACCCCAGCACTTAGAACAGTGCTTGGCACATAGTAAGTGTTTAATAAATACCATACTTATTATTATTATTATTACTATCCAAAGTCAAGGGAAGGTCAGCCTTAAATATTGGAACATTTATATGCCTGAAAAACCTTTCTCAGAGCACCAGAAGAAGCCACTGAAGTGTTAGTCGGGTCAGGCAAGTAGAGAATATCTCATTCTCCTAATATTCCACTTATGTATCTGATAAGAAAATAAGAATGCAGTTTTTGAGCTCTGAGGATGGACTCTAGTCAGTCAACCAGTAGTATTTATTGAGCACTCTTTTGACTGAGCACTCACTGCACTAAGCATGGGGGAGACACTGTCCCTGCCCTTAAGGAGTTTGACTGCATCAAGGGTGGCAAGCACTAAAATTAAGTAGAGGTAGGTGGAAGGAACAGCATTTAAAGATAAGTGCCTAAGGTAAAATGACCAAATATACCAATTAAAGGGTGTGACCCCCAGGAACCCTTCTCAGGGTCACACCTGGAGAGGTTCCAGGACTCTACCAGTCTCGGCTACGGGAGGGAGAGTCAAGCAGAGGCATACCCATTCCATTCCTATCGTGGCCAGTGGCTAGTGAATGGAAGGCAATCTGCTACAAGTCAAAACTCACCCTTGCTGGGCAGCAGCGGCATGGGAGAGAGTCAAGGGCGGAGACTCAAGTTTAGAGCGCGGAAGGAGGCAGTGGTAAACCCCTTCCATATTTTTACCAAGAAAACTCTATGGATACACTACCAGGACGATTGCAGATGGAGAGCAGGGCGTTCTGGGAGAGATGCGTCCCTGGTGTCGCTATGGGCTGGAAATGACTCGACGGCATAAGATAAGACAAGACCTCCAGGGGCCTGTTCAAAAGGACAGGAAAGGAAGAACTTGAGATTCAGAAAGAGAATGAGAGAGAGATAGGTAATCCAAGAGAATCAATGAAAACATTCCACATAGCCACACATATTCACCTCTTGCACTGTCTGCAGCAAAAAATATTTGAGCAGGGGGATTTTAATTACCTCTGACATTCCCATTTGCTGACAAATTGGTAAGGAAATATTCATGGAAATGAAGCAAGGTGGTCTGAAAAGTCAACCTTATAGCCAGAATCTGATTTTCAAAGCATTTTTACTGCTCGAGGGAAAACAATCAGAAAATAGCTAGCTGTTATAATGTGCTTTCAGCATAAGACAACCTTAATGGCAATCACTGTAGCATAACCTTTTGAAATGGAACAAAAACAGCTTTGGATGGTAAATTATTAACATCTCTTCTTTAGATATGGGAAAATGTCATCTTACTAAAGGCAAGCAGGCATTGGAGATCCGGAGCAGTTTATCTGAAAAGAGAGCACTCACTGACCCTATACAACGAACCGTATGTTCTCCGGAATCACTGGTACGGAATCTACAGTGGGCCAAAGCACACGGTACAGTATATGTTATTCTTTACATGGTTGTTGATGAGAGATATAGCTTTACTATGAAATTACAGTCATTATCTGCCAAGTAGTGAACCAACTCCAGCAGACCTATTCATCCCAAGCAGCAGCAGTAAAGGTTTAGGCTAGCTCATACTCTTGGGGAACACAAAGGTTAGTCTAACTTATCTTCATCCTCGTTTTATTGCTTTTAATTGAAAGCACTTTGACCTAGTAAGGATGAGACCACAGTTGATTTCCTTCTGGATTCCAATATGAAGAGTACCTCTGACTCATTGTGTTTCTGGGCATATCCTCTCTGTTCCAGTGTTTACCAATGGAAAATAATCTTGTGTTTGATAGTGAACTCAGAGATCATGTAGGCCTTTTGATTATCACTCAACTGTATTTACTGACTACTGTGTACAGAGCACTGTACTAAGCACTTGGGAGAGAACAGTATAACGATATCTCCCTTCCCCATCATCTGCCCACTTTTGGGCCATTTCACTGCTTGTTTTCCCTTCTACAAGAGAATGGGCAGGGATAAGGAGAAGATGGAACTCAATCCAGTCAATTTTGCTGCCTGTTAATAGTCTGACAAAACCTCGAGGCTCAGGAGGAAACAGTTCCTTAAAGAGACTGAAAATTTCCTCAAGACACTGAGGGTGCTACAGGCTGTTTTCACTAAGACCTGATGTTTTTAAGGCATATTCCAAATATAAAGTCCTTCATAAATCAACCAATTCTGTGGGCACAACATTGTACTAACTGCTGGAGAAAATACAACAGAACTAGTAGACATGATAATAATAATAATATTATTTGTTCAGTGCTTACTACATGCCAAGCACTGTTCTAAGCACTGGGTAGATACAAGCTAATCAGGTTGTCCCACATGGAGCTCACAGTCTTAATTCCCATTTTACAGATGAGGTAACTGAGGCCCAGAGAAGTGAAATGACTTGCCCAGGGTAACTGGCAGACAAGTGGCGGAGCTGGGATTAGAACCCATGTCACTGACTCCCAAGCCCGTGCTCTTGCCCTAGGTCATGATCATAGGGCATAAACTCAAGGAGTTTAAAGTCTAACAGGGGAGGCAGCAGTAAAGAAATTATATAGAAAGAAGAAAGGGGGACTGTACATGAGTCAGTGTTTAGGTAATATAATATATAAATATATTTACTTTACTACAGGAGATTGGGATAACTCATATGGTTAGGTGGTGCAGAAAGGTTGAAGTGGCAGTTGTGTTAGAAATTAATCAGGGACCGCCTCCTGGAAGAAGTATGATTTTTGGAAGGGTTTTGAAAGTGGGTAGAGCTGTGATCAGTCAGATTTGAAGGCTGGGGGTTTTCAGCCAGGGAGGAGGAGCAAGAGGTCATAGCAGGAGAGAAGAAAATGAGGCACAGTGAGCTTGAGCGGAAGAATGTGAATTGGTTTGGTTAGCTCAGGTTGCTAGGGAACATAGCTTTTAGTCTAGCTAATCTTCCTCCCCCTTTTATTGCTTTTAATTGAAAACACTTTGGCCTAGTCCGTGAAGCAAGTGGATAGAGAGGATTGATCAATCGTAATAAGCACTTACTGTTTGCAAAGCACTGTACTAAGCACTTGGGAGATGATTGAGTACCTTAAACTCAATATTAGAGAAGCAGCGTGGCTCAGTGGAAGGAGTGCGGGCTTGGTAGTCAGAGGTCATGGGTTCAAATCCAGGCTCTGCCACTTGTCAGCTGTGTGACTGTGGGCAAGTCGCTTAACTTTTCTGTGCCTCAGTTACCTCATCTGTAAAATGGGGATTAAGTGTGAGCCTCATGTGGGACAACTGATTACCCTGTATCTCCCCCAGTGCTCAGAACAGTGCTCTGCACATAGTAAGCGCTTAACAAATACCAACAAAATTGAGGAGTTACTATTTGATTCAGAGAGAAATAGGGAACGATAGTGGGGAGACCTTCTGCAGAATCGGGTTTTAGAAAATTGATATGGACAGCAGATTCCTGGATGGATTGGAGAAGGGGAGAGACCCGAAGGAGGGAGATCTGTGAGTAGGTTGGTGCAGGAATTTTGCCAGGATGTAAAAAGAGCCAGAACCAGTGTGGCAGCTCTTTGGTTGGAAAGAAAGGGGTGGAGATGATCAAGAAGGATGATAGAGTGGATGTTGGAGTGTTTGAAAGTTGAAGAGGTGGCGGAGCGGTGGTCCTTGCGGAGTTCACTCCAATGGTGAGGGGTTTTTTTTGTTTGGTTTTGGTTTTGTTTTTTGTCAACAAAGTAGGTGGCAAGGCCAATAGGGATTGGGGTGTCTGGGGCAGTGATGAGATATGAGCCTGTCCCCTGTCCTGTGGGACTGCCGCATCCCAATTTTCTAAAGCAGAGCTGGTGGACGCCACAAGGCTTTAGGGGTCCTCAAGCCAGGGAGAAAGGGGCCAGTAGTTGTATTTTTATATCCAAATTGGTTAGAAACAAACTCTCACATGTAATTAATTTTCTTCACTTAAAGAGAATCAAAATATGATTCCCAGTTACGTGAGTTTTTGTTTCCTCCCAATAAAGGCATTTTTGAAGCCTCTTAATATTTCAAAATGCATATTTCACCTTTTTTTTCAGAACTTCCAGAAAGCATGTATCTTGAATTTAAATGTGGTGTTGAGATTCAACTAGGATTTGCTGCTGAGTTTTCCAATGTCATGATAATCTACACAAGGATAATACATAAACCTCCTGAAATAATGATGTGTGAAGCCTACGTTACAGATTTACCACTCGTAAGTGTACCTTCTTTTTTCTCCTCGTATCTCAGTGGTTTATCCTCATTTATTGAAGGATAAAGCTTTAAAGGCAAAGTTAGATGAACACATGATAAATGCACAGTGAACTTGCAATTTACAGAGTATTTTCACGAATTAAAAATAAATGGTCAATACTTGAAAATCCTGTTTTTCAGACTTTTGAAAGATGCTATCTAACACTGATTTAAAATGACCCATTTATTTCACATATTATATTGAAATATTTAACAGGCTAAATAGCAATGTAAATTTTAATTCTTTGAAGTGTAAGTTAAGAGCTGCCTATTTGCATGAAATTCCCTGGTACAGTGCCATCAATGCAGTGGGCCTCAATAAATTGTAAATGAAAATAATAAATAATTGGCACATTCTCCCTACTTTGTCTCCAAGTTAGTGAAATTGAATCTTATAATTAGAAAAAGCTGTAGATCTTAATAATTTTTTTCTCATAATCTTCTGGTTTACTCTCCACATTAATTGGTTATAAGCTTGTAATCTATTTATAAGTACTTTTTTTTATAATTGAGATGTAAGGTTTCATACTGCCTCATATATTGGTGATTTTCATTGATTTTTTTTTTTTGATGACTCTGATTTCTTTCAGGATTTGGATGTTGATCCAAAACATGCAAATAAAGGAACTCCTGAAGAAACTGGAAGCTATTTAGTATCCAAGGAACTTCCCAAGCATTGCCTCTACACCAGACTCAGTTCACTGCAAAAGTTAAAGGTTATTATTTTTGTTTAATTTTTGTACTGTAAAGGAAAAGATGTTTCCATTAAATTTAAACTTCATTTTGATACCTGTGCCCTGGATAAAAATCCATAGATGAGTTCCTTCATTAGAATTTGGAATTGGGTAGAATATTTATTTAAGTAATGGAAAGACTACATGATATTCCTTTCCAACACAACTCTGATGTCAAATATCTTGGCATTTTTCTTCCCATTTTACAGCTGAGAAGAATTAAGACACAGGTTACTTTATATTCATATCTATTCATTACGGTACTTAAGTGCTTACTATGTGTCAAGCACTATTCTAAGAGCTGAGGTAGACATAAGTTAGGGTGGACACAGTCCCTGTCCCACATGGGGCTCACAGTCTATATACAAAGGAGTAGGATTTAATTCCCATTTTACAGATGAGTTAATTGAGGCACAGAGAAGTTAACTTGCCCGAGGTCACATAGCAGACATGTGGCAGAGCCGGGATTAAAACCCAGGTCCTCTGATTCCCAGGCCTGTGCTCTTTCAACTAGGGCATGCTACTTCTGTGTAACTTGGTGAAGATCAAACAACAAGGTCACTGTCAATCAAGGCTAAAATTTATGTTCCTATTTTTTTAATATTGGTGAGCACAAGCCTGCCATCCATACAAATAGGGGAGTAGGGCACACAACCTCAGGGAGAGTGTCCTTTGACTGAGAGGTTTGCTTCCATTCCTGCATGCTGAGGGATGCTTGCTGAATGGCCTTCTGAGAGATGTACATGTCTTTTCATCCCTAATGGGATGAAGTCCCGTTTAGGGAAGGTGGTAGACACACTGCCGTTGATGCACAACTGGGAAAATCCCCTAAATCCTAAATCCCGAGCATCTTTCTGTGTCCTGTCTGAGTCAGCAAGCAGACATTGGGGTGCTCAAGTCCGGAGTCAAACTGAGTATAGATTATTGGAGTTAAAGCTGTTCCTGTTTTGCTCCAGTCCTGGTCTGTTTGAAGGAGCTGAGTCTGAAAATGTAAAAAGCAGCCTGACAGATTTCAAGTTGCATTAAAACAGTCCCCAAAACTGCTGACTGCTGAATTCAAACTTACCGGGGAGAGGGCAGGGTAAGATGGTTCCTGAATAATATTGATCACTGAGATGAGTGGTAGAGGACTCTAAATGGCCTTGCCTAGGATTTAGGGTGTGTTGGCTCTTAAAAATTCTCACCCCTTATGTCTTCTTAGCGTAAATGTTTGCTTTCATCTCATCACTGTTCAGGGTTTATTGAGCACCTTCCTGCATTAACAGAGGTGTCATATTCCCTGCTGATGTGTTTCTACAGCAGTTCCACTTCAGGTACTTACAATAGGTGTTGAGGGAGAGTGAAAGGAAGGGCTCATTATCAGCTCTTACCTTTTAATTTAGGAAGATGAAAGGTATGTATCGACAGGCAAAGGTCTTAGGGAAGGAGAAGAAAAGCTGGCTGCCAAAGATGTTGAGACTATGATTAAGATGATTAAGGCTGTGAGCCCCATGTGGGACAGCGACTGTGTCCAACCTGATTATCTTATATCTACCCGTAGTGCTTAGAGCAGTGCTTGGCACATAGTAAGTGCTTAACAAATACCATAAGTATTTTTATTATAATTATTATGATGAGGAATGAAATGCTTAAAATAACTGGTATTCCTTTTCACTTTCAGGAGCACCTAATCTTCACAGTTCATTTGTCCTATAATTATCAAGGAATGGAAGATACTGTGGATGAAAGGCAAGAAGTGAACGTTGGAAAACCCCTCATTGCTAAATTAGACATTTATCGTGGATTTGGAAGGAAGAGTTGCTTTCAGACCTCTCTCATGTCGAGTCCTTCTAACCTCACACCAATTTCAGGGGCAGCTGAACATTATCATTCTTTTCCAAATTCATTCCCTGGAGCTTTTGACCCCCATCCAGGGAACTCCGGAGGCGACTTGCCATCGATTAGCTGTCATTGCAGCAGGACTTCAGATATGGTGTTTTCAAGTCAGAGTACACAGGATTATTCATCTCAGTTCTGCAAAAGTAATATACCTGTAGAAACAACTGATGAGCTACCATTCACTTTCTCTGATAAACTCAAATTTTCTGAAAAGTAACTACGGTCGTTTTTCTCAGGAGCATAACTTCCTAATACCAGATTCCCATCTTTGTTATTGTAAATTTTCATGTTTTGAGGAAAAGGAAAGCAGTGAAAAGAATCCAGGACAAACTGTTGAAAAATGTTTTGATCATTTGTTCACTTTGAGATGTAGATGTTGTATAGGTTATCCCCAATTTACCTTTCTTTCACTTTTATTCATTTGATTGTTTATCATAAATATGAAAGTATGATGTTTTATAGGAACTTTGATTCAGAATGAAGTCAGAGAGGATAGGATGAAAGAGTGATTACCCTGAGCTAGTCACATTTTACAGGCATTTTTCAGTGTTCCACATCCATGCAAATTCAAAATAAATGGATTTATTTTCTATTCATATACATAAAAATATTCTTTATGTAAACTGATTTGGGCTATCTAAGAGAGTTTTTTTCCCCCCTTTGCTAGTTTTGCATACAGGTCCTGTTCAGAAAATAGTCTTTTTGCCATTAAAAAGGGTATGAATTCGCACTTCAGAATTTGAAAAGGAATGTGAATTGAGTCACCGTACTAACAGTTTATCCATTCATTTTTAAAATACTTTCTTCCAGCTGATTTAGGTTTCTTCTCCTCTTCAGTAGCTTTTTAAAGGACAGGTGGTTGAATTATCCTTCCAAATAACGTATTTCCTTATCAAGCCCCAGTTTCAAGGCATTGCTATGTGTCTTGCCAGTGACCTTTGAAAGTGCCTGAAAAGTATCCAAAATGGAGATTCTAGTGCCACCAAAAAGCAAGGGGAGGAGGTGGTGAGCCAGCTAAAGCTTTACTTACTACCTGGTAAAATAGAGGAATCCCAGTCATTTTCTCTTAGCAGGGTTTGATCAGTTATTTCCTTATGTTTTATAAACTGTGAAGTACTTTTCTATCTCGGCCATAAACCTCAAAGATAAAATTATCTCTTTCCTAAATCATTTTTAACCCTTTCAAGATTCAGAAAACGGCAGAAAGCCCTCTTCTCTCCTCAGTGGAAGTCTTTACTAAAGTTTGTTTTATAAATATTTGATTCTTTATAATAATAATAATAATGTTGGTATTTGTTAAGCGCTTACTATGTGCAGAGCACTGTTCTAAGCGCTGAGGTAGACACAAGGGAATCAGGTCCCACGTGGGGCTCACAGTCTTAATCCCCATTTTACAGATGAAGTAACTGAGGCACCGAGAAGTTAAGTGACTTGCCCACAGTCACACAGCTGACAAATGGCAGAGCTGGGATTCGAACTCATGACCTCTGACTCCAAAGCCCGTGCTCTTTCCACTGAGCCAAGCTGCTTTATGACATTTATGTCTTAGGATAATTTAGGCCAAACAATACTAGAACGAAGAATAGATTTGAGTAGTTAATGAAACAATTGTAGAAACTTAAAAAGTTGCTCTCGTGATAAAAGAACAAAAACAATTCCCTTCCCTTTGTCTCATTCCACTGCAGACTAACCAAATTGAAGACAACTACTTGAAAATTGCTTTTAAATATGAATAAGGTTATGTAATATAGTAAGTAGAATTGCACATTTTTTTTGGTATAAGAAATGTATTGAAGTGAAAGTTTAATTTAATGAGGAGGCTTTGAGGGTAGTCTAAACTCTGAGTATACAACCGTTTTGGTAAAGTATCAAACTAGTTATCTTTCTCAGTGCATTAATGTACAGTAAATTGCATTCCATTTCTCTCATTACATATGAGTTCTATTTGATAAGTGAAATATTGGCATTATCAAAGGCCTCAGTAATCTACAGATGTAATTTTCATTTGGGCCTAAAATACGGGCCCTTTCATATTGCTCGCTGCTCCAAATATGTGGTATACTTATTTTTCATATTTTTAGAATTTTTAGAATTTTATAATAAAAAAAGACCTACGGCATTAAAACTTGTGTTAAAATTAATTTCAATTTACGAATATAATTTTAGAGCACCTAGAGAAATGTGGGATGGAAATTTAGTTATTATTGTCAAACAATATTGTTTTGTCACAGTCCTACATTTTTCCCTGTTGAGAGGTTCTCTACATTCAAGGGACTAGCCTCGAATCTAGAGAATTTGACTAAGCCTGTTGTGGGAAGGGAACGTATCTACCAACTCTGTATTGCACTCTCCCAAGCACAGTCTCTGCACACAAGAGCTCAGTAATACCATTGATTGATTGATTATAGTGGTACAAGCAAACATTGCTAAAGTTCAAAACCAAGAAATGCTTTTCACGCAAAAGGGAGGGGAATTTTTTATGGTATTTGTTAATAATAATGATAAGAATAGTTACAGTGGTGTTTAAGCACTTACTATGTGCCAAGCACTGGGGGAAAGCAGCATGGCTCAGTGGAAAGAGCCCAGGTTTGGGAGTCAGAGGTCCTGGGTTCTAATCCTGGCTCCTCCACTTGTCAACTGTGTGACTTTGGGCAAGGCCCTTAACCTCTCTATGCCTCAGTTGCCTCATCTGTAAAATGGGGATGAATACTGTGAACCCCATGTGGGACAACCTGATCACCTTGTATCCCCCTCAGTGCTTGGAACAGTGCTTTGCACATAGTAAGCGCTTAACAAATGCCATCATTATTGGGGTGGATACAAACTATGTGCCGGATACTGTCCTAAGCACTGGGATAGATACAAAATACTCAAGTTTGAGACAGTCCTGTCCCACGTGGGGCTCATAATCTAAATCGGAGAGAGGAGAATTTAATCCCCAATTTACAGATGAGGTAACTGAGGAACAGACAAAGTGGTGGAGCTGGGAGAGAATCCAGGTCCTCTGATCCCCAGGGCTGTGCTCTTTCCGGTGGGTCATACAAATTTCTTCAGTGGACTCATTTGTTGCTGGATAAACAAAAGTCTGAGCAAACCCTTATAGTGTTCCTTATATAGTACTTGTATTCAAATCTTGCCCATTTTCTAAGTGTAATGGGCAGTCATGAAAAGTAAGCACTGGGAGTACTGGTGAAAAGACAGGGCTTAGAAGGAAGAAAAGGAAGGGAAGAGTCCAACTTGATTATCTCGTGTCTACGCTAGCGCTTAGTACAGTGATTGGCACACTGTAAGTGCTTAGCAATGGCCACAGTTGTTATTTTTAAGTAGAGGGGTGTCAGGGGAGAGGCAGAGCCAACCTGGAAGTGAGAAAGTTACTTCCAAACGTGGCTTGAGTGTTCCCTGTAGCCTGTATCCTCCACCACTTCAGAGAAGCAGTGTGGCCTAGGTAATAGAGCATGGACCTGGGAGCCAGAAGGATCTGGGTTCCAATCCCAGTTCTGCCAGTTGTCTGCTGTGTGACCTTGGGCAAGTCACTTCACTTCCCGGTGCCTCAGTTACCTCATCTGTAAAATGGGGATTGAGACTGTGAGCCAAGGACAAGGCTATGTGAGAGAGGAACCATGTCCAACCTGATTAACTTTTATGTAACCCAGCGCTTAGTACAGTGCCTGGAGCATAGTAAGTGTTTAATAGAAAACATTTTTAAAAAAAGTAATTGAGCCCAAAAGCGGGAACATTTGTGGACTTTCACCAGCCTCAGCCACCATTCTTTTGATAAGTGGAAGTGAGGCTGTAACAGTGTCAGACGCGTTGGTGGCAGAGAGGGTGATGTGAGGTTTGTTAAGTGCTTACTATGAGTCATGCACTGTGCTAAGCACTGGGCTAGATGCAAGTTTACATCGGACACAATCCCTGTCCCACTTGGGGCTCACAGTCTAAGTAGAGGCAGTGTAGGCCTTTAATCCTATTCCTACTCAGAGAAGCAGTGTGGCCTAGTGGAGGAGCACGGGTCTGCGAGTCAGAGGTCCTGGGTTCTAATCCAGACTTTGCCATTTGTCTACTTTGTAACCTTGGACAAGTCACTTCACTGTTCTGCCATTCACTCACCTCATCTGTAAAATGGAGATTAAGAAACAGTCTAGAGGGGGAGACAGACATTAATACAGATAAATTGCCGATATGCACATAAGTGCTGTGGTGCTGGGAGGGGGTGGTGAAGAAAGGGAGCAAGTCAGGGTGACGCAGAAGGTAGTGGGAGAAGAAGAAAGGAGGGTTTAGTCAGGGAAATAAATCTGGTAGTCCATACAGGCTTCCCCACCTTTAGAGCTCTCCTAAAAATCTCACCTCTTCCAACAAGCCTTCCCGCAACTAATTATCAGCACCCTGAATCTTGAGATGGGATACATTTAGCAATAGAGGTCCTGGAGGCAGGAGGAAATACAAGATTGCAGAGGAGAGAGAACAGGAATAGGGAGCTGCCTTTTGTACTTTATACTTATTTATGCCCACCCTCAGCACTTGTGTTTTAAGTGTATTCAATTGAACTTTTGATTTTATTCCACTTCGCTCCATTTGATTATTTCTATGTCTACCTCACCAGTTTGAGTGTGAGCTTCCTGTGGGCTCCTGTGGTACTTCCCAAGCACATAGTATATTAACAGAAATAATAGTATTTGAAGTAAGTGCTTACTGCGAGCAGAGCACTGTACAAGCACAGAGTACAGTTCATTGAATTCTGCAAGTGTTCAACAAATACCATTTCTACTGCTGCTGTTATTTAACTAAAGCTCATCTTTTAATTTTCCATGATGAATGCAGGAAGTGGTCTTCACAGGATCCACGACAAGATGCCTGCAAGCTGTACAGTATGATACTAAAGAAGGAAGCTAGGCTCTCTATTGTCTATTTTCCAGTGGTCAAAATGTGGGAAATATCTATTACTTTTGCAGGGTATTTTCTTTAGAAAACATGAGAGCTTGAGGAACAACAAACGAGTTCTCTAATTACTGCATACTTGAATCATGAAAAGATAGCTTGAGCCCAGGTTGTTAACTGAATGTCATTATCATCTATCAGGTATTGAGTGGCTTATATAAGAAACAAGGTGATAGGCTAGATCTATTTCCTAATGGTTAAGTAACCAAATTACCACAGCAGAGACACAACTGGCCCTAATTTACACCTTTAGGGAAAGTCTCCCTGAAAGGTAAACTCAAAGGTGTACAGAGCCTCTAGGTGAAATATGACACACTTTTAAAAAGAGTACTAAGAAGGCTAAATGGTGGGCAAAACAAAGCACAGATCAGAAAGGATCATGGTGTGCTGCACTTACAATTTTTTCCAGAACATCAATTTGTACTCAGAATCCCTTCATACAATTTTAGATCAATCAGTGAGATGATGCCACTTTACGCGGGAGTTTGGAGTAGGAAAAAAAAAAGATGTAATGGAGTACAATTGAGAGACATGAAGAGTGTCTTTCAGAGGACCTGCCCCTAACACAACACATTAACAAAGGGTGCGGGAAGAGCTGTAACTCATATGCAGTATCTCTTGTTAAAAACAAACAAGGCATCACATTTAAGAACTATTGGATACCCGTATCAATCCCCAAATTAATATTTTAATGCTCTATATTATTAAAGGGGTATCCACCTTATTTATTTTCATAATGTGAATCTCTGCACCCTTTCTCCCCATGTAAAAAATGCCTCAAAGTGTAGATTCTAGTTACAAAGATTGAAAAGCTATTATAATGAAAAAGTCCAGTAAAAATGATCAGACAGGATTTCATCTTTCATGATTCTAACTAGAAGCAACTTTATGCACATATCTCCAAATTAATTTTTAATGGAACAAATCTAAGCTCCTGGGAAAGAGTGTAAGCTTTAAATGTTTTTCAGAAAACCTTTAAAGGTAGCCATTTTGCTTGCTCGATGGACCTGTTTTTCCTTCAGGAAACTTCCCCTGCTAGGGGAGGAAGAGAAACTTCTACACTGTTCTGAGACACTGCACTTTCCTCACCACATGTGGAAACTAAAATACTTTGTTTGTGTTTTTTTCAAACTGGAAGACCCCGCTTGTAGACATGTATAGTAATGCTATTTTTATTCAGTCATTTGGAATCATGTAAATCAATTATTTTGGAAAAGCAACTGGTCTGCAAAAGTCTTATTTCTCATATATATTTTTGCCACCCCTTTCCCTTGCCTTACCTCCAAGTCAAAAGAACAAACATCTTTCTGTAGAAAATGCACTCACATAAAAACAGGTGTCTTAATGAAGAGCTAAATTAAGAAGCCATATTCCATTACAAATTACATTTCAATTATTTTTACATTGAAACACAAATTATGTGGAAATGAAAAGATATTCTTTTAATTGCTAACAGAGCTACCTTTCCAGAATCAGAGACAGATAATTGTGCACTGAAGAGATGAATGATGTGCTCTCGCATTTTAAACAGTATAGCAAATTGTAGTGATGGTTTTTCATTTATAGGATCATTAATTCCTGAATACTAAGGAGGAAGATTTAAGAAGAGTTAGGGGGAGGGTGATAGTCTTCACTATTTCTGCAATTGAAATATTTGTCTTGGGATTTATTGGTAATAAATACCTTTCATTTCTAATTTGTTTCTGGGGTGTGTTTCAATCTTTAAAGCAGTAAAGAAAAGCATTTTGTCTGCAATTCCCAGTATGTTTGAGTTCAGTAACTTTCCTCACACTTTATTTTTTACTCTGAAAAAAGAAAACAATATAGGTGAGAAAGGAGCTGTCATTTGGAGATAAATCACTCTAGACATAATACTAACTCCTGCTACTACTTCTCATTATTTCTTTCTTCTACATTTCTTCTCAGCTTAGTGTGTTGATAAATCAGTCAAAAAACATTTTTATTTTTTTTTTGCCAGAGCATAGTATGGGCAGAATTTTGTTTTGTAAAAGATATGGGGTTTTTCCTTGGTGGTAGTTTTTGACTCGGGCCTGTGGGGTGGCTTTTAATCTCTGTGGAAAAGCTGTGGCCTAAAAAAACTAAAAAGCTTTGCCAAATTAGTGATTTTAAGAAAACATTTGATTGTGTTTTTCTTGTTGAGGTTTACACACTAGTCAGAGGATCTTTGAAGTGGTAGTCCATTGTGTTTCACCAGTTTTATCCTAAGGAACCAACCAAGTAACGTATTGCGTGTAGCTTCTGTCATGGCAGAAACAAAATAGAAATTACAATTCACAGCTGGTTGTTATTTGAAGTAACTAGAATTTCATTCTTACAAGTACATAACTTAATATTAATGATAATTGTGATATTTAAGTGCTTTCTGTGTAGCAAGCATTGTTCTAAGCACTGGAGAAGAGGCAGTACAATCAGGTCAGACCCAATCCCTGCCCCATACGAGGTATACAGCCCAATAATGAGCAAGAACTGTATTTCATTCCCATTGTACAGATGAGAAACTGAGGCAAGAGAAATAAAGTAACTTGCCCAAGGTCACACAGAAGGGAAGTAACAGAGTGGGATTAGAACCCAGTTCTTCTGCCTCTCAATCCTTTGCTATTTCCATTGGATCACCCTAGGTCTGACTTAAAACAGTTTCTGTGATTTAAAGTATTGACCAAAGAGATCATCTCAGAGCTTGGGAATTTCTACATATATGTACTATGTTCCTTGTGACTCACCAGAACTCAGTTATAAATATTAAATGATGACAATTTTAATTTCAATCAAAACACTGAAGTATATAAATTGCAGTTTCTTCGTGAATTAATGTAAATATAAAGTTCCAAGTAGAAATAATTAAAATAGTAGAGAAAATGGTAAATGTTCAGAAAAAATTGCTTTCCACTTATGTGAAGACCAAGTTAGACAGGTAAGTGGGTTTTACTTCAAACTTTAAATTCAAGAATGTCACTGGGGAAATGCGGTTTATTATATTTCTTCTAGAAAATTTCAATTATGGCTTTTACGATACTTTTAGAAGCCCTCTAGAGGCAAGAGCATGAGTTATGATGAAGTCAGTATATAAGGATCTCCATTTTCTCTGGCAAAGAATGTTACAAAAACGCAACAGTATCCTTTGTTTCATTTCTGTTACAACATGATAGACATGTAATTGAAGATCCTTTTGTTAGGAGAATATCATCTAGTAACTTGTTTTGGTGGGAGTGAATGGGTTAGAATGGGGGTGGTTCCAAGATATCTTGATTGACTTTCAGTATAAAGTCTGCTTTGAGTTGAATAAAAACATTCGGGGTTCTTGACTGAACAACGAAAGAGAGGATGGTGGCTAAGGGGAACAAAGTAAAGTTGAAATGTGCTGTTTACAAAAATACCACAAAAGGAAAAAAAAAAGCTCTGAATGCCAGGCAGGAAATGACCCTTTGATAACGCCTGTAAAATGCCACATATGTTTTGCTGATGTCTGCTGGTGGCATAAAATCAGAAAGTTCTTTCAGTAATCTCCAGCTCAAACTCTCCCCATTTATGGACATAAGTTAATTAGTCTTAAGTAGTTAAATACCTAACTAGTACTGGCTGAACACAGCATCCCCAACCAGACAGATGTCCTTTCTGCTAGTAAACCAACTCTGCAAATAATATCTGCTATCCCAACACACTCAACCAAATCCCCCCCAGTCTGCCAGACCAGTGAAAACTCTGTAGTGCAAGAAGGTAAAAACTATTCACTAGCAGCTCTGATTCACAGCTGATGCATAGAATCTAATTTGGGACCATAATTATCATTTTAGTACTATAGGAATTGTGGTGATTACTCATTGCCACCTAACTGCGTCTGTCCCACTTCCTGTGACTCTCATAGATGGGTGTTTTTTTTGGTTTGTTTTTTATTCCTCAAAACTTGTTCTCTGCCATCGAAAGGCCTTCCAAGCCTGCAATAGTTTCATTTAGGGGTTGTGGAGAAGAATTTTTCACCTCAGGGAAAATGGAACACTGAAGGGACTTTCTTCACAAGATTTCTGTTTTTTCCTTAAGGCTAAAAAGCACCGCACGCCTGTCAATCAGTCAATCAATGGGATTTCATTCAGTCATATTTATTGAGCACTTAACTGTATGCAGAGCACTGTACTAGGTGTTTGGGAAAGTACAGTACAACAATAAATAGTGACATTCCCTGCCCAAAATGAGCTTACAGTCTAGAGGGATGAGCATTTTCTGTGTGCAGAGCACTAGGGAAAGAATAAAATAATACAGTTGGTTAGACATGATCCCTGCCCACAAAAAGCTTAAAGTCTAGAGGGTGACAGACAGTAATATAAATAAATTACAGATATGTACATAAGTGCTGTGGGACTGAGGGTGGGGTGAATATCAAGTGCTTACGGGGTATGGATCTGAAGGCATAGGAGGCACGGGGTGGGTAGGAGAAATGTGGGCTTAGTCAGGGGAGGCCTATTGAAGGAGGGCTTTGAAGGTGGCGGAAGTGGTATACCATCTCTTCATTTTGTAAAATGTGCCTCTGTTGAAGTTTCATCTCATCCCCCAAAGCCATCCAGCCTCTCTCACTTCCCCATTTGTAATTTTCCCTCCACCAACAAAAGTTGAAAATCAACCAATTGTATATGAGCACTTACTGTATTCAGGGCACTGTACTAAGGTGCTTGGGACAGTATAATAAAGCAGAGTTGGTAGACAGGTTCCCTACCCTAGACATGTTCCCTAGAGAAGCAGCGTGGCTCAGTGGAAACAGCATGGGCTTTGGAGTCAGAGGTCATGGGTTCGAATCCCATCTCTGCCACTTGTCAGCTGTGTGACTGTGGGCAAGTCACTTAACTTCTCTGTGCCTCAGTTACCTCATCTGTAAAATGGGGATTAAGACTGTGAGTCCCACGTGGGACAAGCTGATTCCCCTGTGTCTACCCCAGCGCTTAGAACAGTGTTCTGCACACAGTAAGTGCTTAACAAATACCAACATTATTATTACCCACAAGCGCTTAGTACAATGGTCTGCGCATAGCAAGTGCTCAACAAGTACCATTGATAAGGATGATGATGAAAATGGAGTCTAGAGGACAGAGTGGGAGACAGACATTTATATATATATAAATCTACAGATACGTTCATTAGTGCTGAGAGAGGGGGTGAATAAAGGGTACAAATCGAAGTCCAAGGGTGACACAGAAGGAAATGGAAGAGGAAATAAGTGCTTAGTTGGGGAAGGAATCTTGGAGGAGGTGTGTATTTAGTGTAAGGCTTTAAAGATGGGGAGAGTGATCGTCTATCAGATAGAACGGGGGAGGGAGTTCCAGGCCAGAAGCCGGACATACATGGGTGAGGGGTCAGTGGCAAGATAGACAAGCTACTGTGAGTAGGTTGGCATTAGAGGAGGAGCAAAGTGTGTGGACTGGCTTGCAGTAGGAAATCAGAGAAGTAAGGTAGGTGGGGGCAAAGTGATTGAGTGCTTTAAAGCCAGTGGTGAGAAGTTTCTGTTTAATGCTGAGGTGGATGGGCAACCTCTGGAAGTTCCCAAGGATTGGGGAAACGTGGACAGAAAGGTTTTGTAGAAAGAGGATCTAGGCAGCAGAGTGAAGTATGGACTGAAGTGGGGAGAGACAGGAGGCTGAGAGGTCAGCAGAAAAGCTGATACAAAAATCATGGTGGGATAGGATAAGTGCTAAACCAGAGTAAACGGGTTCCCTGCATATGTGTCATGTGACACTTGTGGGACTCTGCCCTTTACAGGAGTACCTCAGGGATGTTTGCTGAGTGAGTGCCATCAATTTGGATTTGCATTAGGCATTTTTGGGTGTGCTCCCACACGGGTATGTCTGGAAACACCTATGCAATGGGACCAGGATCCCTCAATCTGAATGTAGCCCCCTTCCCTATTGCTTGAATGTCTTGGAAAAGTGGGAAATGATGCCACCAGGGCACTCGTCGTGTTTGTTAGGTGCCTTGGAGGAAAGAGATTGGGAAGTAGTTGTGGTTGACATTTCTTTTTTTCTGATCACAGAGTTAGGTTTTTCCCCAATAAAAGTATTCAGACCCACTGCCCCGTTGTAGGTCATTGGTTTCAATTGTTTTCAAACAGAAGGAAACTTATGTTTTAATCTTAGATGTGAAATCTGTCATATTATGGTCTTTGGTTTCTTCATTAACATAGGAAAAATTCCATTTGGTCAAGTCATGGTGTGACGTATCCCTTTGGACTATGAACTGGGCATGGGAGATAAGGAAAGAATGCCTCCCTGTCAATAGAAAACGCTTATCATTTTACAGATCAGAGTGACTAAACATACTCAGGCTGCTGTTATTTGGAAGGACAGTGTACCTTTTATGGGAATAATGGAAATAACCATGGCCAAAAGCCTTTGGGCTTCCAGGGAAATCATTTGTTTGGTCAGCACAACAGTGTCTGGATCGGGCCCAAGAGCATCGAAATCAATCAGTCGGTAATAAGTACTGGGCACCCAGAGCGTGCAGAACAGTGAACCAAGCATATAGGAGACTCTAGTGAGGTTAAAACCACAGTCCCTGCCCTCAGTAGGCTTATACTGATCGGGGAAACGCAGGCACAAAATTATTTACAGGTAGGAGGAAAAAGAGACACAACTAGTGTGAACAAGAGAAGTGGAAGATGACCAAGTAAATAAGTGCTTGAATAGTAGAATACATAAATCAATTACTGCTGTATCTTGAGGCAGTGTGGTCTAGTAGAAAGAGCTTGGGATTTGGGAGTAAGGAGATCAGGGTGAACAAGTCAACCTCTCTGTACTGTGATTTCCTCATGTAAAATGGAGAAGTGTGTTTAGTGGAAAGAGCACAGGGCTAGAAGTCAGAGGACCTGCTTCCTAATCCCAGCCCCTCCACCTGTCTGCTGTGAGACTTTGGGCAAGTCACTTTACTTCTCTGGGCCTCAGTTTTTTTATCTGCAAAATGGGGATTCAATACCTGTCCTCCCTCCTACTCAAACTGTGAGCCCCATGTGGGATCTGATTATCTTATATCTACATCAGCACTTAGTGCACTGTTTGGCACACAGTACGTGCTTAATAAATGGCAAAATCATCATCATTATGGCTGTGGGTTCTAATCCCGGCTCCTCCACTTGTCTGCTGTGTGACCTTGGGCAAGTCACTTAACTTCTCTCTGCCTCAGTTACCACATCTCTAAAATGGGGATTGAGACTGTGAGCCTTCCATGGGACAACCTGATTATCTTGTATCTACCCCAGTGCTTAGAACAGTGCGGGGCACATAGTAAGCCCTTAACAAATACCATCATTATTATTATCAACAATTACTAGGAGGCCTGGGTTCTAATTTCAGCCCCACCACTTGCTTTCCGAATGACCTTAAGCAAGTTATTGCCTGTTTACTTGTTTTGATGTCTGTTTTCCCCCTTCTAGACTGTAAACCTATTGTGGGCAGGGATTGTCTCTCTTTATAGCTGAATTGTACTTTCCAAGTGCTTAGTACAGTGCTCTGCACACAGTAAGCGCTCAGTAAATACAATTGAATGAATGAATAATTACTATGTGCTTCAGTTTCCTATTCTGAAAAATGGGGTTAGATATCTGTTCTCCCTCCGCCTCAGACTGTGAGTCCCTTGTGAGACAGGGACTGTGTCTAACCTGATTGTGTTGTATAGACCCCTGTGCTTAGCATAGACCTTAGCACATATAAATCACTTAAGAATTACTACAATAATTTCTGTAGACTGTAGGCTCATTATGGGCAGGGAGTGTGTCCCTAATTCTGTTGTATTCTCCCCAAGTGATTAGTACAGTGTTCTGCTCATTGTAAGCACTCAATAAATACCACTGATCGATTGATTATTATTAGCTGTTATCCTTCCCCCCTTAGACCACAAGCCCTGAGTGGATCAGGGACTGTGTCCAAATTGATTATCTTAGATCCAGCCTTGTGCTGAGCACATATTAAGTGCTTAATAAATACCCTCATTTTTATTTTTACTGTGACTCTCAGTACGTACATTAGTGCAAGGGTGTCTGGACATATAAGCCCTGAGCTGGTAGTTGAGAGAATATGACCTGGGGAGAAGAAAATTCACTGGGGGGGAGATGCCTCCTGCAGGAAATGGGATTTCATAAGATAGGGAACAACAGTGACCTGGTGGATTTGAAGAAGGAGGACATTCCAAGCAGAGGATAGATGCCAGCAAAGAGCCAGAATCAGGAGATGCAAGAGAGATGAACAGTGAGAATATTTGCTTGTAGGAATGGATGTCTTAGGCTGGGAGCAATGGGTGGAGAAAGCAGTGAAGTAAGGGGACAACTGAAGAGAGCAATGAAGCAGGTTTGCTTGGTGCTGAAGGAAGCCATTGGAGACAGCAGTGCTTTTTAAAAAGAGGAGAAGATAAAGATGACCAGAGGGTGTGTTTGCTGACCGGTCTCTAAGAGACATAGACAGTGGCATTCTCGAGAGAGAAAGATCTACAAAAGTTACCCCGCCAAAATCCCAAACGTATTTAAGCATAGGAAGGGATAATCTATAAAATTCTAGGATAATATGTTCGTTCTCCTGGCTGAAAAATTGATGGAATACTCCTATTAGTGTTCCTCAAATTGAAGCTATCCAGGAGTGGCCACTTTGTTGTGTTCCAATGCCCCCTGCTGGGGTGAGCTGCAGCCTGGCTGGGAGTGCTGCAGTCAACCTAGGAACTGCTCTGAAGGGATTGTGAGGCGAGGTAAAACAAAATATCCCAGGTTGCTGCAAGTAGCAAACACAGCAAGGGCAAAAGGGGCCAAATCTTTGCATACTTCTGCTGTGATGACTCGACTGTCACCCCACCTACCTTACTAGACACAAACATATGAGGAAAATTCAACAACGATTTCATCATCTTTGAAATTAAAGGCTCGTATGTGTGTGTGTGTGTGTGTGTGCATGCACTTGCAAACCCCCTCTACACATACACACACACATCTATCCTCTCCACCACTCATACAAGCAGGGGGGTCTAATTTGACTTATAAGTGTAGGGACTGAGCTCTGAGCAGCCAAGGGAGCAAGAGGGGAACAGGGAGAGAAAGAAGAGAGCAGGGAGAAGGAAGAAGGAAATCAATCCATGCTATTTATGGAGCACTTCCTATATGCAGAACACTGCACTAAGTACTTGCAAAAGTACAATAGAGTCAGTAGAGACCATCCCTGCCCACAAAGATCATATAGTCTACAGGAGCAAGGGAGGTGGAGAGAGTGGGGAAGACCAGGGTTCCGACTTGTGCCGCTCCTCCTCCTCCACCGCTACTACTGAGTTTCTGTGTCCGCTAATAATAATGATGGTTTTAAATGCTGATGTAATAACGATGCTATTAAATGTTTGTGTGCCAGGCTCTGAGATAGAAACAAGATAATAAGGTGAGAGAAAAATCCTTGTCCCAGAGGCCTCACAATCAGAGAAGTAGGAAACTTGGGAATCTTAGAACCATTGACAGGTGAGGAAATGGGCACAGAGACGTTAAGAAACTCGTCACGGTCACAGAGCCATGTGACAGAAGGGGTTAGAACCTGTCTTCTGGCTCCCATTCCCCTGCTCTTTCCACTGGGTCATACAGCCTCCCCTGGGGATCTCACCACTGCCCCGAAGCTCTGTGAAGCCAGCCTTTCTGCCTGCTCTCCCCCAAACCCCGTCCAAGTCTCCCAGGGTGACTAGGCAGTTTGGTTGGGGCTACTGCAGGCAGGCAAGGAAGGAGGCTGACAGCTCCTCTGCAAGTCTCTTCAGAAATATATCAGGCTCATCCCCTGTTAACCCCCAACCCCAGTACCAAGGAAAGACCAGAACCCCAGCAACCAGTTCACTCTCATCATTCTCCTGCTGGCAAGGAGAAAGAGATGTCTCCCTCTGCCCCTTATCCAGCTAGCTACGACTGCCCTGCCAGCTCAAAAAGCTTCGGAACTGCAGGTAACAGCCATCTCAAAGGGAATGGGGATTTGTCCCTCTGCACATGTGCACTGGAGCTGAGTCCAGGCTTTGGAGAAGCAGGTTATCAGGAGGAATGGGATAGAAACGAGCAGCTGGCACAAAACACCTCCCTGGAGTTTGTGCCCATGCCCAGAGCTTAGAAAGAAGTGAAGCATCAACAACCAGAGCCATTGATATCACTTTCCTGCCTGAGGCCTTTGGAAGCTAGAGGTGACATCTGGGACGGGATTGTTCTCTTAACCAGCAAGAAGCATTTGAGCAGGAGGTGGTAAGAAGGCCCAGCTGTGATCACCATTGCCATAGCAGCTGCTGTGGCTGGTTACCAGAGCCTGCAAGAGAGGGCACATTCCTCCCTTTCCTCCTGGGCTTCCCAAGTGTTATATCACCTATAAATGGACCAGCTCCTTTGTGGGCGGCTCAGGGTATGAACTCAAGATCTGTTTGTATGTGAATAAATTACCCACATTAAAATTTAGGTTAATGGCCTTCTCTTGAATTGCTCTGCACATAAAAAGTGCTGAACAATAATAATAATAATTGGGGTATCTTTTAAGAGCTTACTATGTGCCACGCTCTGTCCTAAGAGCTGGGGTGGGTACAAGCAAATTGGATTGGACACAGTTACTTTACGATGTGGGGCTCACAGTCTCAATCCCTATTTTTCAGATGAGGTAAATGAGACACAGAGAAGTAAAGTGGCTTACCCAAAGCCATACAGCAGACAAATGGCAGAGTCAGTGTTAGAACCTATAATCTCGTGACTCCCGAGCCTATGCTCTATCTACTATGCCATGTTGCTTCCCAATTAGGGTACTTGTTAAGCACTTGCTAGGGTAGATACAATTTAACCAGGTCGGACACAGCCCCTGTCCCACATGGGGCTCACAGTCTTATCCCCATTTTATAGATGAGGCAAATGAGACAAAGAGAAGTTAAGTGACTTTCCCAAGGTCACACAGCAGACATGTGGCATATCTGGGATCGGAACCCAGGTCATTCTGATTTCCAGGCCCGTACTCCATCCGCTAAGACTCACTGTTTGTTTGAATTGATTGCTAAAGAAAGAAATTATTCAGAATGAGCCTATCAAGTACTCTGTACCATGTGGAATTTGGGGAGCCTTATCAAGACTTAACATTAATAATAATTGTGGCATTTGTTAAGCACTTACTGTGAACAGTCTACTAAGTTCTGGGGTGAAATCAGGTTGGACACAATCTATGTCTCCCATGGGACTCATAGTCTTAATCCCCATTTTACAGATGAGGAAACTGAGACCCTGAGAATTGAAGTGACTTGCCCAAGGTTACAAAGCAGACAAGAGGCAGAGCCTGGATTAGAACCCAGGTCTTTCTAACTCCCAGGCCCATGGTCTACCCACTAGGCTATGCTTGTTCTTGTGAACAACTCAGTCCCTCAGGGGTCAATCTGTGCTGATGAAAATGGTGAGTGTCCAGTGGCTTGTTGATTTTCCTGATAGTGGTTACATGAGTATCCTCCATTTATTTTGGATGTTGTGGGTGAATCTGTGTCTAGTATCACTTTAAACCCTTTTCTTTTCCACTGGTATTGATTAAACACTTAATATGTACCAAATAGATAAAATGTATATCTTGATCCTGGCAAAAATAGCATAGGTTTAGGGCATATGATGGGGAGATTGGAAGCTGTGGTGGGAATTAGAATGATTTACTCTGGCTTGGTTCTGGCTCATTCATAAACTACACTGTTAACTGATTTACTGATGTCCATAGACAATCTGGAAGTTGGCCACTGGGTTTCCATGCTCTTTACCCTCCCCGCTACTTCCTCTAGCCACCTGGAGCACCTGTTCCTCATTTGGCAAATTAAAAATGCTGAAAGTGTTTGAAGAATTGAGGAAGCAGCAGTATAATGGAAGAATTTTGGCCCACAGCTATCCATAAGAGTACCAGGAGCGATAGTAATCATTATGGTATGTAAGTGTTTACCAACTGTGAAGCACTGTACTATGTGCTGAAGTAAATAATAATATGATCAGACCAAACACAGTCCCTGTCCCACAGTTTAAGGGGGAGGATGAAACTGAGGCTGAGGGAAGTTAAGCAACTGACCCATGATCACACAGCAGGCAAATGGTAGAGCTGGGCCTAGGACAAAGGTCTCATGGTTTTTGCAGTCTTGTGCTCTTTCCATGAGGCCAGGCTGTTAGCATCCCAGGGACAGTGCTGTCTAATGGAAATCAAACTGTAAAGTCCTTGTGGGCTGGGATCATGTCTACCAAGACTGTTCTACTGTACTCACCCAAGTGTTTAGTATAGTGCTCTGCTGTAAGCCCATCAATGGGCAGGGATTCTCTCTATCTGTTGCTGAATTGTACATTCCAAGCGCTTAGTACAGTGCTCTGCACATAGTAAGCGCTCAATAAATACTATTGAATGAATTGATTGAATCAGTAGACTGAAATGGAGAGAGTCCTAGTCCAGTCCTAGGCATGGCATTGTAGGATCTACATCCAAGACCTCCCTGTGTTATCTCCTCTTATGTAATTTCCTTTCATTTCAGTGAGTGTTTACTGTGTTCAGAGCACTCTGCTAAGCACTCAGGAGACTACAATAGAAGATGCTTCCAGTTCTCGAGGGGCTTACACTGTAATGAAAAGTTTGTCATTTTCCAGAGAAAGAGGCACCCTTTCCTTCCCTTCCTTTACAGATTACAGAGAAGATCGAATTCAGAGGGTAAGTGTGAGGCAGCCACCGTTAAAATTTTGGAAAGGCTCAGACTGAGTCAAAATTGATGCCTTTTGGGGCAATAACCTCCTCATCTCCCACTCTTTTCTGTATCGCCCTGACTTGCTCCCTTTGCTCTTCCCCCCTCCCACCCCTGTAGCACTTATGAACATATCTATAATTTTATTTATTTGTATTGATGTCTGTCTCCCCACCTTAGACTAGGTCGTAGTGGGCAAGGAATGTTGCTGTTTATTTTTGTATTGTAATTTTCCAAGTGCTTGTTAGAGTGCTCTGCACTTATATGATTGAATAAATCAATGAATAACTTGAGACAGCACCAGAACGGCTGGAGCAAAAGTGGCAGGCTGGAAAAACTCTAGGTATTGGGAGTCCCAACAGACTTTAAAGTGAGGTCATATAGAAAAAGAGGCAACATCAAATTTTACCTGGCTCAGAGGAACCACAGATCTGAAACTGGTGCTGAATTTTAGAGGAGAAATGGGATTTTTTTGTTGTTGTTGTTTTATTTTTTTATGATATTAAGTATTTACTATGTGTTAAGCACTTTTCTAAGTGCTGAGGTAGATATAGGATAATCAGTTCAGAGACAGTCCCTGTCCCACACAGGGCTCACACTTCAAGTTGGAGGGAGGAGGATTTAATCCCCATTTTTCAGATGAGGTGACTAAGGCACAAAGAAGTTGAATTGCCCAATGTCACACAGCAGGCGACTGGCAGAGCCAGGATTAGGGATTGTGTAGGATCTCTGTTGCAGCTGCTGATCACACTGACATCTAGACAACCAGATACAAAAAAGCATCAACTGACAAATTTTTCCCTGCCCCTCCCTTCTCTGCAATACAAAGATAAAATCAGCTCTCTTTACTACCCCTCTGGCATAAATCAACATTTGCCCCTAATAAGTATCCACTAGGCTAAACATGACCACAGGATGATCCCTTCAAAGGATGAGGGTGATTTGTAAATCCTGGTTAGTGGGACTATTATTTAATTTATGTATTCCTGATTTTGTGAAGAAGGACCAGTGGGTCAAAAGGTAAGGGAATATGGGATTGCTAAAGAATCTCCTCTGAAGGACACTGTTCACCACGAGGTAAACTGGGAGGAGAGAGGAGAGGGATAATTTTGGAAAGGTAAAATAGAAAGTTTACCCTGTACTGTGTCAGTATCCATGTCAAATGTCGTAGCCTGGGAGATGGAATGGAAACACAGGCTTCCTCAGCAATGTCTCACTCTGCGGCCCAAAAATTTCTCCCTTCTCTGCCCAAATTCCACCTCCTAAGAAATAGAGAAAAATATTACCTGCCACCTAGAGGAGATTGTTGAGCTGCTTCTCTGAGAGGTGCAGTTGAGGTAGGAAGTACTTTTAATCTTATGATTCCCCTTCGTAGAGTCTCCTCTACTCTGGTACAGTATCATGTAAAATTTAAGATTTCCTCTACATCCATTAATAAAAATCTCAGCAATATTTAAAAGTGGGTTCCACTAGGTCCTGGAGATAGCAATATTCCATTATTAAGAGAGAGAGAGAGAGAGAGAGATTTTAGAGGGAAGAGAAACTGCATGAAGCTAAAGTAGAGAATCCTGCTCTGTGAAGTATATTCCCTCTTGGGGCACGGAATGATTCACTTGAGGTGCCTTCAACAGGAACAAATTAATTTAGGCTCATCTTACTGACTGATGTGTTTAGTTTGGACCCTGCCCAAAGTAATCAAGAAGGGTAGTGCAACTTGAGAAGAGTTTAATGACAGGAGTAGAAATCTTAAATTCCAAGCGTCGCTCTTCCACTGACTTGCTAGGGGCTTGACCTTGGCAAAAGTTTTCCTCTTGTCTTTCTCTTTACCATTTTAATAAGGCCAATGTCACAGGAATACAAATGTCAATAAAGTTCACTTTAATCATTAATCGAAACACCATTTCCCATTTTACATATTCAAGTGTTCCTCTTTCCCCTCATGATAGTCCTTATAGAGGTGAATAATCAGGGATTTCATTAATAATATGGAAGTCGCATTAACATTTTCAACATTTTCAAGTATGCAGCAGTAGCTGTGGATCCACAAGTTAAATGGGTGACTGTAACTCTAGCCAATGATGAGAGTGTAGGAACATAAGAAATGTAAAACCTGTGGTCCAGCCAACCCAGTCCTCTGTCTCTGGCAGTGTTGCCCATAGAAGAACGAAGGAAGAGTGTGTGAGTTGTCCCTTGATCAAAGAGGCTCCATCTAGCAGCCCAGATTTTTCCCTCTAAACATCCACAAACTAATGCAAACCTTTTTTGAACCAATAATACTTTCTGCTTACAGTTCTTTCTGTGGTAATAAACTGCATGTGTAGAAAAGTGTTATCTTCTGTTTCTCTTGAATTTATTTCAATTCCTCTTTTAGGCAGGGTGTTCCTTGGTGTTAGAAACGAAAATTCCATGTTCACCCCAATGCTCTGGATTTATCACTAGATAGATGGGGAGTGATAAAATCTTGAGTGCACTCTCAATCTATGCTCTCAGCCTAGTTCTTGATGGCTTAATTAGCCTCACTTTCATTTGCATCTTTTAAGCCTGTCATTTGTGATCCAACTCTGACTCGCCCTAAAGTCGAAGCCACTTTATCACTCTGGGCCTCTTGTCCTTTCATTGAAACACAATTTTGTTAATTTAATATTTGTCGCTTTCAGTCTGGGGTAGCCACAGGGGATGGGCTGGAACGTCCTCTCATGTCGGGGATTTTTCCGGTAAGATTTTCAGAGCCAGTCTGCCCCATGCTCTTCCCAATAATGATGCTTTCCTTGTAATTTCTGTGGCTGTAACCTATGGAACCCAGTGAGCTATTCCCTAGGCAGAATTATCTGGTTTTGGAATTTCCTCATCGGCATTTACTGAGTGAGGGCCGAGGGTGAGGGGAGCACCGTACTCCACTGTAGGGGGCAGGGGATTGCCGGCACCTGTAAGGAGTAAGGTTCAGAGGAGAAGTCCGATGCTCTCCAAAGGTCAAGAGGAGGAAGGTGACGACATTTCCTCCCTTAGAGCTTTTGAAATATTGCCGGTAATGACCCCATTTGCCATGAACTGGATTGAGCATGAATTTCCATCTCATCTGAACGGAAATCCAAATCAGATAGTTGAGCCGATGACCTCCGACTTTCGCAACTCTGAAAACGGAAAATATCTAGGCCGAGGGATTTCATTTGAAAAGAGAAGGAGCCCGTGGTTGCTGGAGAAACACACATTCTAAACACTCAACAACACCATTAGAAAACACACCAAGTCCCATGCTAGGAGATGTTCAGCAGGTATTAAAAACATAGTTCAAGTGCTACAGGAATAACTGTAAGCTAACTTATCCTGATCCAGAGTCACAGCTGCTGGAGTCCAGAATGCTGGATTGAATTGCAGGACCAAGATGTTTTAACCTTATTTATCACGAACGTGCTCCTGTCATCAAGTTTAGAGTAAACGGGTCCTCTGACATTGATGGTTTCTGCTTTGAGTCTCCTTAACCTTTCTTTGTTGCTCCAAGTCAAAGTAATCACTTGCCTCTCCAGGGAGCTTTGACTTTGAATTAAATTCACCAGAATGAGCTGCTACCTGAATGGCACAGATGCTGATGGCCGGCTTACGCTTTCTGAATTGGAGGTAATCGAATGGAACCGGAGATTCTTACAGCCCTTGACACCTATTCTGCTTTTTTCTTTCTGGTCTGTTACATTGCTGGGTTGGCTAAAATCTTCATGCAGGAGCAGAACAATCAGCTGTCCTACTGGACAGAGACAGAGTCCAGACCTCTTTGGAAATTTGTTGAGAAAACTACTCCCCAGTGGCATCAAGGAAGACTGTACCTTGTCTGTTGTAGTTCTAGACTGTTAGCTCTCAACTCTTGTATTATACTCTCCCAAGAGCTTAGTGCAAGGCTCTACCAGAATAAGTAAATACCATTGATTGATTGATTCAGAGAGAGAGAGGGGTGGAATGTGGCCAGAAAGGATGTTATTTAAAATCAATCATACTTATTGAGTACTTACTCTGTACAGAGTACTTGCTAAGCGATTGGGAGCGTATGGTATAACAGAGTTGGTAGACACATTCCCTGCCCAAAGACGAGCTTACAGTCTAGCGGGAAGGGATGTTAAAATGGAAAGGATGTTAAGAAATACTCCTGCAGATTCTTTATTTCACTCACAGCAATAATGGCATAAAAATAGCCTGGATAAATATAGAGTTTCTTCTCAGAACTCAGAGTGGGAACATTTAGGTACATGGCAGGGCAAGAAGAAAGAACGGCAGGGTGTCCTAGGCGATTCTATTTGCCAAAATGCTTACTGGAAAAACTCCACAAGCCAGACTATTCCACCTGCTCCTGAGAACCCTGGAGCTAGCACATTCTCCAATTTACAGATAGTATTCTTTGTTTTTCCAACTCTGAATCTTTTCCTCAGAGGCGGCCACTACCCCAAAAAGCACTAATATCTCCTGCTCCTGAGAGCAGGACCTCTTGACCTCTATAAGGAATGGGACTGCACTAGAATTATTAAGTAGGCCCTAATCCAGGCATCTATTGTGCCTAATTCATGCATACTAATTGGAGAAGGGCCCTTTGCCTAGTGGATAGAGTACGGGACTGGGAGTTTGACCTTTGGCAGGTCACATCACTTCTCTGTGCCTCAATTCCTTCATCTGTAAAATGGGGATTAAGGCTGTGAGCCCCATGTGACACAGGGACGGTGTCCAACCTGATTACTTGTATCCACCCCAGTGCTTAGAACAGTGCTTTACACATAGTAAACAAACAAATGCAACCATCATCATCATCATCATCCATTTAGAATGATGACCTGATTGGGCCAGGTCAGGGGAACCTAGACCAGTGATGTTACTCTGCCAAAAGTCACACAGCATGTCTGGGGCGTATCTGGATTTTGAGAATTCTGGGAGAACGCTAGGGCACTGACTGTTGGGAATGCCCCCCTCCCTGCCCCCTCCCACCATACACACACACACACACACACACACACACACACACACACACACTCACACTCCTTGCTGTAGTAGATTCAGATCCAGATTGCAGAAACAGCTGGTCTGCACCAGACCAATCAGTCAATCATTCAAGAGATTGTCATTATTTTTTATGGTATTTAAGCTTTTACCTTGTGCCAGGCACTGTACTAAGCCCTGGAGCTGATACAAGATAATCAGGTCAGACACAGCCCCTATCCCACAGGTGCTCACAAGTTTACATCAGAGGGAAGAGGATTCAATCACCATTTTACAGATAAGGCAATTTCTCTGAGGCATGGAGAAGTTAAGTGATTTGCCCAAGATCTCACCGCAGGCAAATGGTGGAGCAGAATTAGAACCCATGTCCTTTGACTCCCAGGCCTGTGCTCTTTTCACTAGGCCGCTGCTGCTTCCCAATATCTTGAATATCTTTTGTGTACAGAGCACTTGGGAGAGTACAGTAAAATTAGTAGACATGAACCTGGCCTGCAAGGATCTTAAAATCTAGAGAAGGTGGCAGACACTTAAATTATGCAGAGGAGACAGAGAGTATATATAAGATATGTGTGTGAGTGCTACTGAGAGTCATGAGTATATATATGCTTTAGTGGCAGTTAGGGCCAAGGTGGCAGCTGGAAAATGTAAGGGAGGGGGATGAGAGATAAATCAGGGAAGGTCTCCTGGAGGAGATGTGATTTCAGAAGGACTTTGAAGTTGAGGAGAGCTATGGTCTGTTAACTATAAATGCCCTGTCACTTTCCGGTTGAATTTATCACCTTTGTCTTTTATATTTTTTTTGTTTATATTTTTTTCTCTTTCCTTAGGTGTCCATTTTCTGAATGTCTAATTTTAACTAGGGCATTTTTTCCCCCAAGGCTTAGTACGAAGCAGGTACTTAATACATGTTATTAATCAATCAATGGCATTTATTGAGTGTGTGCAGAGCACTGTAATAAATTCTTGGAATAGTACAGTGCAGTAGATTTGGAAGACATAATCCCTGCTCTCAAGAAGCTTACAATCTAATGGAGGGAGACAGACATTTATTAGACACAATCCCTGTCCCTTGGGAGGCTCACTAGGTCCTGACTTCCTCTGCGGCTGACTCTGTTGCTCTTCTGCTCACTAGCTGTCATGATAGTTCCAGGTTCTAAGGCCCAAGTCTCTCCACATCCCTTCTCTTTTTTTTTAAATGGTACTTGTTAAGCTCTAATTATGTGTCAACCACTCTTCTAAGCACTGGGGTAGATACAAGTTAATTAGGTTGGACACAATGACTGTCCCACATGGGGCTCACAGTCAAGTAGGAAGCAGAATGGCTACTGAATCTTCATTTTTTGTAGCTGAGGAAACTGAGACACAGAGAAGTGACTTGCCTAAGATCATACAGCAAACACTTGGCAAAGCTGGAATTAGAATCCAGGTCCTCTGACTCTCAGACCTGTGCTCTTTCCATTAGACCAGGTTGCTTTTCCCTTCCCTTTGCTCCTGAAGCTCCTGGGATGCAAACCTTCCAACCAATTACTGTTTGAGCATGATCTCCAAACCCATTCAGAACACTCTGTGGTGCTCCAGAAGGAGACATCTTTTCGTTCTTGTAAATATAGTCTCATCAGCCCCAGGGAACTCTCCTGTTCTGGTCACCATGGGGCTAATGGATTAAGCATCATGCCCAGAGCTTGAGTCTCAGTTTGCACAAGTCATGCTGAATAATTTTGACTGAGGCAACATTGCTCTGTGCCTAAATTGCCTCATCTGAAAAATGCTTTTCAGCATATCAATCAATCATTCTACCAATTGTATTTATTGAGCACTTAGTGTGTGCAGAGCACTGTACTAAGTACTTGGGAGAGTACAATATAACAGAGTCGTTAGACATGTTCTCTGCCCACAATGAGTTTACAATCTAGAGGGTGAGACAGACATTAAAATAAAGAAATTACAGATATGTGCATAAATGCTATGGGGCTGAGAGAGGGGTGAATAAAGGGAGCAAATCCAAGTTCATTCATTCATTCAATAGTATTTATTGAGGGCTTATTATGTGCAGAGCACCGTATCCTTGGAGTCTACAATACAAGATAGAGACAATCCCTGCCCAATAACGGGCTCACACTGTGCAAGGGTGACACAGAAGGGAGTGGAAGAGGAAGTGAGGGCTTAGTCAAGGAAGGCCTCTTGAAGGTCATGTGCCTTCAATAAAGCTTTGAAGGTAGAGTGATGGTCTGTCACATATGAAGGGAAGGATATTCCAGGCCAGAAATAGGATGTGGGCAAGATAGACAAGATCTAGGTAAAGAGAGTTGGTTGGCATTAGAGGAGCAGAGTGTGAAGACTGGGTTGTAGTAGAAGGCAAGGTAGGTGGGAACAAGGTAATAGCATCTCCCATCCAGTCCAGTGCCTTCAAGAGAACTTATTAGTCTCTTGAGAGGGTCAGGAAAATCAGGTGAAATCCTGTCATGGATAGAATGCTGCATTTGAGTATAATGAGGGGAGAGTTCTCTTGAAAATGATTTCCCCAGCTTTTAATTCAAGGGAAGAGAATGATCAGCTAGAGGGATCCCAGGAAACAAACCAAATGGAGCTGTCTGCCGGGCCCTCCCACTGAAACAACACTTGGCTCAGTGGTAGTTTTCTGTCATAATATGACGGTAATAACTTCTTACAGAGACTGGTTGCGATGGCCCTTCCATTCCATTGTCCACTTCCTCTCTCTCCTCAACTCCAGTGACCTCCTCCTCCACCCCACCTCTCCCTCTCACCAGACTAGAAACCTGTTCAGCTCATCATTTCTAGTCATTGTACTATCTCTTCCCTCATCAACTCTGAAATTCTTCCATCAGACCACAACCTCCTCACCCGCTTTCAGCCCGACATACCCACTCTCCACAAACCTGTCCCGTTTCCCCACCGAGACCTCCTATATTTCCACCCCCTCCAAGTTTATAGTCATCGTGCCCCCCACTACCTCTTTTAATGAAAAAATTGATGCCACCTCCATGGAATTCAGCTCTGTAGCTCCCTGTCCTTTTGCCAAGCTCATGCTATTAGGACGCAGGCCTGAACCACCTCCACTCCTGTGGTTGAGCACTGCTGGCGGAAAGCCCGCCTGTCGACTAGTTGACTTGACGGTGTCCGTCTCCCCCCGTCTAGACTGTAAGCCCCTTGTGGGAGGGGACTGTCTCTCTTTATTGCGGTATAGTACTTTTCAAGTGCTTAGTAATAATAATAATGTCGGTATTTGTTAAGCGCTTACTACGTGCCGAGCACTGTTCTAAGCGCTGGGGTAGATACAGGGTAATCGGGTTGTCCCACGTGAGGCTCACAGTTAATCCCCATTATAGAGATGAGGGAACTGAGGCCCAGAGAAGTGAAGTGACATGCCCACAGTCACACAGCTGACAAGTAGCAGAGTCAGGATTCGATCCCATGCCCTATGGCTCCCAAGCCCGGGCTTTTCCACTGAGCCAATGCTCTGCACGCAGTAAGCACTCAATAAATACGATTGGATAATAAATGCTTCTTAATTCACGGTCCAAGAAGGGCTTCCACAGGGGCCTGGGAAGAGGAGATCCAGCTTAATAATAATAATGTTGGTATTTGTTAAGCGCTTACTATGTGCTGAGCACTGTTCTAAGCCCTGGGGTAGATACAAGGTAATCAGGTTGTCCCACGTGAGGCTCACAGTGAATCCCCATTTTCCAGATGAGGGAACTGAGGCACAGAGAAGTGAAGTGACTTGCCCACAGTCACACAGCTGACAAGTGGCAGAGCTGGGATATTTCTGGGGGCGACGGGCTTGGAGGTCTTGGTGCACGGGCGCCCCCTGCTGGCCGAGCGGAGTGCTTCTCCGAGCCGGGCTCACTCGGAGACTCTGAACTCAACGCCCCCGCGCAAACCGGGAAACGAAGCTATTCATTCAATCGTATTTATTGAGCGCTTACCCTGTGCAGAACACAGTCCTCAGCGCTTGGAAAGTACAGTTCAGCAATAGGGACCATCCCTGCCCACAACGGGCTTCATAAGCCCCATTAGGTAATTAAGGATGGGGAAATTCATTCAATAGTAATTACTGAGCGCTTACTATGTGCAGAGCACTGTACTGAGCGCTTGGAATGTACAATTCGGCAAAAGAGAGGCAATCCCTGCCCAGTGACGGGCTTACAGTCTGATAATAATAATAATGTTGGTATTTGTTAAGCGCTTACTATGTGCAGAGCACTGATCTAAGCGCTGGGGTAGATACAGGGTCATCAGGTTGTCCCACACGAGGCTCACAGTCTTGATCCCCATTTTACAGATGAGGTAACTGAGGCTCAGAGAAGTTAAGTGACACGCCCACAGTCACTCAGCTGACAAGCGACAGAGCCGGGAGTCGAACCCATGACCTCTGACTCCCAAGCCCGTGCTCTTTCCGCTGAGCCATTCTGCTTCTCTAATCATTGAAGAGGTACGCATGCACACACACAAAATATGTTCACCCAGATGTGCATACATATTCAGTATTATACAAAGGCATACATTAATTTTATTGAGCATCTATACTGGGCAGAGCTTTATTAATAATAATTGGTGGTATGTGTTAAGCACTTACCGGTGCGTTATTCCAAATTCTGGGGTAGATATAAGATAAGCAATTTGGGCACAGCTCCTGTCCCACATGGAGTTCAGTCTAAATATGAGGGAAAAGAGGTAATAGTTCTCCATTTTACAGATAAGGAAAGTGAGGCACAGAGAACTTCAGTGACTTCCCCAACTTCACACCGCAGGCAAATGGCAGGTCCAGGGTTAAAACCCGGGTCCTCTGACTCCCGGTACACGAAGTCTCATTCTGTTTAGCTCTTGGGAGAGTACAATAAAATGAAAATGCATGAGTACTGCTCTTAAGTAGCTGAAAATGTAGCAGAAGGAAGCAGGCAGTAAAATTATTTCCAGGAAGGAGATAGAAGAAAAAGAGACTATATATACGGATTTGTTCTTAAATAATAAGATAGGTAAGTTGTTCATGTAAATGCTCTGGGCAGTTGGGGGCAGTTAATCCCCATTTTCTGGATAAGAAAACTAAGGCACAGAGAGTTAAAGTGACTTGCCTAAGGAGAGACTATAGGTCAGGGGCAGACTGGGATTAGAACCTGCATCATCTGATTCCCAGATCCAAGCTTTTTCCATGAGATTATGTGGCCTTCCAGAGATGAGAAGGATAGGTCCTCTGGCACCCTGCCGGTCACTCCTTTTTCCCTGTCACCTCTCCCCTGAGGGGCCTGAATTTCTCTCCCTCACAATTCCCCACAGTTTTCCTCTCCCAGCCCCATTGCTGTCACCCACCGGGTCCCTGTTGTGATCACATTAGCAACATGGCAGAATCACGCCTCATCTAGCACTCCACCTAGCAAGCAGCAGTAGATGCCTCGGAGCCCACTGCAGAAGTGGAAGATCTGGTCTCTGTCCTCCAGGAACTAACTTAGGGAATGGGGAGACCAGGTGGCCCAGAGGAATGATTATGAAGCTGGGAGTCCGGCTCTGCTACTGGATTCCTGTGCATCCTTGAGCAAGTCATTCAGGCTCTCTGTTCCTCAGTTTCCTCATCAGGAAAATGGGAATAAGCTATCCGCTCTTCCTACTGTTTAGATGTGGGTTAGGGACCGTGTTCTGATACCACCATTTTTTATATACCCCTGTGCTTGGCACTTAATATCATACTATCCAATTAATTTATAGTCTAATGGGAGCAGCACCTACAAGTAAGGTCACTATTCCTTTCTCCTCTCTCTTCTCCCTCATTTCCTTCCTCTCCTCTCTGTCCTTGTTCCTTTCTTCCAGAAATCCGTTCCCTCCTCCCATGGTATTTGCCCAAGCATGATGCAGTTCAATCAATGATATTTATTAAGCACTTACTGTGTGCACAGCACTATATCGAGTGTTTATTGGAAGCCACGATCCTTGCCCTGCGGGACCTAATAATCTAGTGGAGAAGACAGACGTTAAATTACAGATAGGGGAAGCAGCAGAGTATATGTACAAAAGTGTTGTGGGGCTGGGGTTGGAGTGAGTAGCAATATACTTAAAGGGTTCAGACTCAAGTGCATAGGCAACTCAGAGGGGAGAGTGAATAGGATACAGATATGAGGGGTCAGTCAGGGAAGGCCTCTTGGAGGATACAGGATTTTAGTAGGACTTCGAAGATGGGGAGGGTGGGGGGCAAGAATGAGACTCTCCCTGGAGGCCATTCCTGGACACCCCCATCCACCCCACAGCAGGGTGAGATCAGGCTCAGTTAGGTGGCACTTTACAGATGAGGTATCTGAGGCACAGAGAAGTTGAATGACTTGCCCAAGTTCACCCAGCAGGAAAGTGTCAGGCCAGGAGTAGAACTCGGATCCTCTGGCTCCCAGGCCCCCATTCTTTTTACTAGACCACTATTATTCATTCATTCGTATTTATTGAGCGCTTACTGTGTGCAGAACACTTTACTAAGCACTTGGGAGAGTATAATAGGACAATAAACAGACACATTCCCTGCCCACAGTGAACTTACAACACTGAGTCCAGGGGGTTAGAGGATGGCTGTCCTCTATGCAGCCTGGGGATGGAGTGAAGTGGGACCTGGGTGCTGTTGCCACCAGACTCTCTCAGGGCAGCTGAGATAACAATGAGAAGGAAGTAGGTTAAGGACTTGCAATGGGCACTCCCCTTCCCTGACTTCCGCCCGAGCTCACTATAGAGTTTGTGAATACAAGGCTTTATACCAGGCTGGCTGTCCTCTGCCCACAGCAGTTACAGTATTGGATGCCTCTTTGGCCAGAATTTTTATTTCAACCACTGAGCCTCCCTCCACCTCGGTTCTTAGTGCTGAAGTCCGTGGCTCCGACATGGTGGACGCATGGGGGAGGGAGCCGAAAGGGGAATGCAGAGGCTTTGGAACAGAGATCAGGTCCACAGTTCACGAGAGAAATGCACTAAGTTCAGATGAGATCAATGTATCTCCACATGTTTCATGTGGCTCTCGCAACACCTGGCGTACATGTCTTTGTGCAATATTATTTTGGCGTACATCTGTACCCCAGTGGCCACCCAATAATAATAATATTCATGATAATAAAAATGGTATGTGTTAAGCACCTATTATGTACTGGGGTAGATACAAGATAACCATTCTGGACACAGTGTCTGTCCCACATGAGACACCCAGTAAAAGGGGGAGGGAGAATGGGTATTTAATCCCCATTAAATGACTTGCCCAAGGTCACACAGCAGGCAAGTGATAAGAACTGTACCTCAGTTACCTCATCTGTAAAATGGAGATTAAGACTTTGAGCCCCATGTACAACAATCTGATTATTTTGTATCTACCCGAGTGCTTAGAACAATGCTTGTCATATAGTAAGCACTTAACAAATACCATCATTATTATTATTAGAATTGAATCCCCATTTTAGAAATGAGGAAACTGAGGCACAGAGAAGTCAAGTCCTTGCCCAAGGTCACACAGTAGGGCCAGGATTAGTATTCCAGTCCCCTGACTCCCAGGCCCATGCTTTTTCACTGTGTCATGCTGGTTCTCTTGTCTAAAGCTGAACAAAAAGATGAGCCTTCCCTGTAATGATTTCTGGTCCAAAAATGTGCATGAATGATTTGATTACAAAAGAAAAGACACAGTCTTCAGTGCTCTATTACCTTCTTCTCCCTTACCACATCTTTTCCTTTTCTCTGCCGTTTTTCTTCACCCATTCTCTTCCTCCTCCATTTCTTTTCTCCCTCCTTTTTCTCTTGCCTTATGGGCCCCCTAAGTCACCCTCTCAATTCCGCCCATCAGTAATCTGCCTCAAATTTGTCCCTGGAATCAAAATGCAAAGCGGACAGTAGTGGGCCAAACATAAAGTCTCCCAGTGCTGTGTCAGCACCAGGCAGGGGACAGATCGGCTGAAAGTCTGATGATGGTATTTGTTAAACACTACCTGTCAACCACTGTTCTAAGCACTGGAGTAGTCACAGGATAATCAGGTTGGACACAGTCCCTGCCCCAAGTGGCACTCACTGTCTTAATCCCCAGAAAAGTTAACTGAGACACAGACAAGTTAAATGACTTACACAAGGTCAACAGCAGACCCGTAGCAGAGGCAGGATTAGAACCCAGGTCCTTCTGACTCCCTGGGTCATGGTCTATAGCCACTCTCTTTCTAGGCCTGTAGCCAAAAGATTTCTGAGCCAAGGCAGCTGATATCTGTTTGGCTGGCCAAATTACAGCATCTTCTGATTGCATCAGCATTAAGTTCCTTGGCTAATTCACCCAGCCCTTGCTCGCTATTTCTTCAGTCCCGCAAGTCAGCAAAGCAGTAAAAACTGCCCTGAGAATGGACTAGCTCTAGTCTTTGACAAGTCCCACAACTGAAACTTGGATGCAGATTGGTCAGAATCTTGTTGTGGGCAGATAATGTCACTGTTTATTGTTGTGTTGTACTTTCTCAAGTGCTTAGAACAGTGTTCTGCACATAGTAAATGTTCAATAAATATGATTGAATGAATGAATGAAACTTGCCCCTTTAAGAAATCAGCCATACTGCCTGTGGTGTAGTGTGTGGATGGGTGTGGGAGGGAGGGGGTTGTTTTTGCACCAACCAGCTGCTCCCCATCTCACTGTTAAGAAGCCAGTTATTTCAGAGTGGCACCTGCAGGATAATGCCTGTCCTGAAATGCTTATCAAAACTCTTTGGGAAAACTGAAAGGAAGTTCATGGAGCTGCAGAGAGCCTCCCAGGAGGGAGTGAGGTGTGCTGAGGAGGAGCAGCGGGGGAGAAATCCCCAAAGGTACTCAAATCATTATTTAAGTTCAAGAAGCAAAAACCTTGGGAAGTGAGCTACGCTAAGGGGGAAGAACTCCAGACCTTTCAACCTGAAGAAGCAGTTTCTTGGCACAGGAAACACCCACCTTCCTCATTGGCCCCTTTCTTGTATCTTCTGTCACTCCCCTCCCCTACCCCCAAGGCCAATGTTCAACTGAGAAATATCTTGCTTCTCTTCTGCTCCCATTCCCTCCACACTTCCATTCTTTTTCTCTCATTCTCCTCTCATAGAGAGCCAGCAGTTTAGGGAAGGGCAGAGAGTGTTGATTGCAACACGCACCTACATTCCTGTCTTTATCTCTACTTTCCCTCCTATTCCCTCCCCCTCCCCACTCTGGCATGACTTTATTGCCCAAGAATGATGGTCCCCTGAAGCTTGCCCCACTTTCAACCGAGTTCTAAGAAAAGTAAGAGTTCTAAGAAAAATACCAAGCCAACCAGGCCTGAGGTGGATTAGGCCAATCTGAGCTTCCCGGTCTGCTCATGGGCCCGCAAATCCTCCCCTGTATATCTTCCAGACAAGAGTCCAAAAATGGCATTAAAATTCCAAATGGGACAGTGAAGGTTGACTATCCATTGCCTGAAAGCCAGAGTGGAGTAAGATAGGGATCTACAGAGAGAAGATCTGGTGATCTCATCTCCCACGAGCAGATTCAGCTGACAATGGAGTCTTGGAATCAGCATTCATTTATGGCCACTAATGGTGACAGGGTCAAGTACCTCATGTCCACCCCGGGACTGGGCTGAGAGTTTGAGAGCTTCCCCAGCAAGAGTCCTTTAATTCTCCTCGACTCTTGTTTTCACTTTTATCTTTTGCAGGGCTGGCCCTCCTCCTCCTTCTCCTCCATTTTCTCCCCGTGGCTTCCCTCCCGTCCCTCATCCCTTTGGCTCTCTTCCCTCCTCGGGCCTCTTTCCACAACCCCAAATAAAGATGATCTCCTGGTATTAGTACCTCCCTAGGCCCAGGGTGTATGTGGTAGAGGAAGAGGGGCTCTGAGAGGTGAATGGGGGAGAATGAATAGAAGATGTTGCTGTGTACAGCTACAGTCCCCAGCATAGTATGTGCTGTTAGTGCTGCTATTTACTGGTATGCAGTGAAGTTAAATGATCCAGACCAATTAGGGGAAACCAGAACTCCACAGCACATTTAAAATGCATTTGCTCTTCAGCTCTCAGTCGACTGCCTAATGTTCTCTCACCACCAACCTTCCTCTCCCTGCAACCTTAATTTCCTGTTTTCATTTCCCTAGGAAGCTTTGGACTATAGATAAATATACAAGAAACTGCACAAAAAGTAGGCAGGAGGTGAGGCCCCAGACCCCACTGGCTTGCAAGAATTTCCACCCAGGCAGTGAGGCTGGGACACCTTTTTCCATTCTACCTTTCTCTCTTTCTCTCTCTATTCTCATTAGGAATTTAAGGCTCAATCCTGGGCTCTTTACCAAGGAGGGAAGGGAGACAGTTCAGCAGGAGTTAATTGGCCCAGCCAGGGAAGGACTGCAGCAGTGTGACTAGAGGGAGAGTAGAAAGAGCATGTCCCTGGGTTCAAAGGTGACATTCCTTTTGATGAAACTTATGTCTTTGAGTGAGAATCTCTTGTACACTTGCACATTTTGTTCTTGAAATGTCAGGCACCTTTTCCGGCCCTCTACCATCACAGTGAGCGTTGCTTAGGCATCGAGGGCATTCTGAGGGGAAGGAATGAATGCCCTACCACCGCAAAGATCTCTGCCAGAAACAACTGCTCCCCCGCCCTCCCCACCCCCCCCCCCCAAATTCTCGGTTTCCTCTTGGAGATATTGGGCCATGCTTCTTCATGCCTTTAGACCCAATCACCTTGAGTCTCACTCAATCCTGACCAACCACAGCCAGAAACTGCTGGCTGCTTAGAGGGCACAAAAGCACACTATGCCCACAGGCCAGCCCAATTCGCTGAGTGTAAATATGTGTTGACAAGGAAGGGCAGTGTGTTGCAAACTAGTGTGACCTAGTGGAAAGAGCGTGGACCTGGGAGCCAGAGAGCCTGGGTTGTAATTCAGTTCTTCCACTTGCCTACTGGATGATCTTGGATAAGTCATTGCTCTGTGCCTCTGTTTCTTCATTTGTAAAATGGGGATTCAACACCTGTTCTCCCTCCAACTGACTGGTAGCTCTATGTGAGTCAGGGACAGTATCTGACCTGATTATCTTGTATCTACCCCAGTGCTTAGTACAATCCCTAGCTCAGAGCAAGCTCTTTATAAATACTATTACTATTTTCATAGGAATATTTTGTGCTTCTGTTGTACTTCTTCAAGCATTTAGTATGGCGTGTTGCACTCAGCGGACACTCAGTCCACAGCACCAGTTGGACTAAATCCTGCTCATTGTCTCCTGACATATGCTGTTGGGTGCAGAGGGGTGGGAGAACCTCTCTGACCCAAGTCCATGCTAGCACAGGATGATGATCCCCAAAACAACCTTGTTAATATCCAAGATCAGGGGCCAAGAGAGTGTTCTGAACCAGATCATTTCTTCTATCCCTGTCCTTGCTCATTCCTCCACTCCCCATGAATCTGGAATCTTTAATTTTAAACAAGCAGTATAGAAAAGCACCAGGACTGGATTCTTGAGGGTGGATTTGAAGTCCACAAGAGCTACGACATACTTTCTGGCTCTGAACAACCCTTGGGTGTCCTCTGTGTTCCATGATCCTCCTGGTATTGACTGCTAAGATGGTGCCTACCCACGCTTTATTATTCCCCCTAAGGTGGGAGAGAGTCATCCCAGTGAACCACAGGAATCTGGCGGCCTCTCCTCTTAATGATCTAATTTCCCCTCTCTATTTGGCATTTTTGTGTTTACCAGAGAACAAAAAGCCCAGTTTGTAATCCTCTGGTGCTGATTCATAGAAGCCTCTCTTGTCTACAGACTTTATTTTTTCTCATTTCTCTGGGCCAATTTCTCATAACTCAGGTTTGTTTCATTAACCTGAATAAATGGATGACATTTAAATGTTCGCCGCCACATCCGCTTTCAAAAGTTGCAGGTTGTGTACGTTAATGTGGCCACAGTGACAGGTCAGACATGTCTGTCGTCAGTGCTCACGGGTTCTGTCCACAGACTTAAATAGTGGCTGGCACGCTTTGTCATTGGGGGCTTAATTGAATTGGTAAAAGATTACCTCATTTAATTTTATGCCTCATTTTCCATTCATGTGTTTTGCTTTTGGTTCTTTTTTTGCGTGTGGTCACACGGGACTGTGAGATAAAATTGCCTGTGGGACAGTGGTAAGCGTTGAACCTCTGGGCAGCAAAATGTCTAATTGGCCACAGGTGACAAAAGGACTCTGCCTGGTGTCTCTCCAGGCACTCTCATGTAGCCTTTATAGCTCTGAGGCCTGTGAAACCTGGTCTGAAAGTTGGCTGGGCCAAGAAAGCAATCATTCAGGGTGGCCTCTGAATGAGGGGCCAGTAGGAATGTTGCTGGACTCTGGTCAAACCAGCCACGCTGCCTAGCCACTCCTACATCAGGAAGTCAGTTGGACAGTTGAATTTATTGAGCACTTACTGTGTGCAGAGTACTGTACTAAGTGCTTGCAAGATTACAATATAACAAACACAACGAGCTTAGAGTCTAGAGGGGAGACATTAATATAAGTAAGTGAACTACAGATATGTACATAAGTGCTGCAGGGTTGGGGAAAAAAGGGTGATTAAGGGACCAAGTAAGGGTGATGAAGAAGAGAGGGGAGAAATGAGTCTGCATTAATCCTCGGCTTTCCTGGGGCTGGGGGAGTGGTTTAGTCTTCCCCACGTAAGATGTGTGACTTCTCATCCCACAGTTCATCGCTCTGTGGCTGGAGGTAGGCCCAGAACTGAGATCAAACGGCAAACCAGCAAGGCAAAAGGCATACCTTACTGGCACAGACCGAGAAAGAGAGCACCAGGACCTCATCTGCCCCCCGTGGATAGTTGACTCTCCTCACCGGGAGTGCCAGCTGGGAATTGGAAGCAAAGGTACAGGTCGAAGCAAACAGCTATTATTTCAATCTACTGGCTCATCTCAATTGCATTTACTTTCTCTGCATGAACTGTCCAAACTGTAACATATAATCTATGCCTCGGGTAAGAACAGGAACTAGAAGTTTTCCTCTTTTCCATAATGCTCATAGGCTGAAATAGGAGAGGAAGTTGTAAATAAGAACCTTTGGGACGTTTCAGAATCGCTTGCTTAATAACATTTGATTTTTTTTTTTCCACTTTCTGCAGTTAGTCTGTGACCTTAGTCTGTGACCTTATCTCAGACCACACACTTTTCTCTGGTCTTTATTTTTAACGATTTTTATTTGTGCCCATATGACATCTCAGGAAGTTGAATTTATTTGGAAAAGGGGCTAATCTCATTTTCAAGAAAGCCCAACAGTTGCTCAACCACCTCTGCATCAAACAAAAACTGCTCACCGTTGGCTTTAAAACACTCAGTCACCTTGCCCCCTCCTACCTCACCTTGCTACTCTTTCGCTACAACCCAGTCCACACATTTTGCTCTTCTAATGCTTTCTCACTCTACCTCGATCTCATTTATCTCACCACCAACTTTTTGCCTACATCCTAACTTTGTCCTGGAACACCCTCTTTCCTTCTATCTGACTATTACTCTCTCCCCTTTCAAAGAAAGCCTTTTTGAAGGCACAACTCCTCCAAGAGGCCTTCCCTGACTAAGCCCTCTTTTCCTCTTCTCCCTCTCCCTTCTGCTTTCCACTGACTTGCTCCCTTTATTTATCCCCCCACCCCCAGCTCCACAGTACTTATGTACCTATCTTAATTTATATTGTCAGTCTCCCCATCTAGACTATAAGCTCATTGTTGTACTCTCCCAAGTGCTTAGTTCAATTGTATTTATTGAGCGCTTACTATGTGCAGAGCTCTGTACTAGTACTGTATTTAGTTCAGTGCTGTGGACACAATAAAAGCTTTATTATTATTATGGTATTTGTTAAGCACTTATTGTGTGTCAAGCACTGTTCTAAGCCCTGGGGTAGATACAAGCCCACAACCTTGATATCATCCTTGACTCTGCTCTCTCATTCATCTCACACATCCAATCCATCACCAACACCTGCCGGTCTCACCTTCACAACATCACCAAGTTCCCCCCTTTCCTCTCCATCCAAACTTCTACTTTGCTGGTACAAGCTCTCATAATGACCCGAATGGATTATTGCCTCAGCCTCCTCTCTGATTCCCCATCCTCCTGTCTCTACCCGCTCCAGTCTATACTTCGTTCTGCCCGAATCATCTTCATACAGAAATGCTCTGGGCATGTCACTCCCCTCCCCCAAAACCTCTGGTGGTTGCCTATCAACCTTCGCATGAATCTGTTGCCGACTTGTTCATCCCAAGCGCTTAGTACAGTGCTCTGCACATAGTAAGCGCTCAATAAATACTATTGAATGAATGAAACAAAAACTCCTCACTCTTGGCTTCAAAGCTCTCCATCACCCGGGCCCTCCTACCTGATTTCCCTTCTCTCCTTCTACAGCCCACCCTGTACACTCCACTCCTCTGCCACTAACCTCCTCATGGTGCCTCATTCTCGCCTGTCCCACCATCGTCCCCGGCCCACGTCCTACCACTGACTTGGGATGCCCTCGTTCCTCACCTCCGCCAAACCAAATCTCTTCCCCTCTTCAAAACCCTACTGAGAGCTCACCTCCTCCAGGAGGCCTTCCAAGACTGAGCCCTTCCTTTGCCTTTGCCCCTCCTCCCCTCCCCATTCCCCTTACTCCCTCCCTCTGGTCTACCCCCTTCCCCTCCCCACAGCACCTGTGTATATTTGTATACATTATTACTCTATTTGTTTTATTAATGAGATATATATATATATCTATGATTCTATTTATCTTGATGGTATCGATGCCTCACTACTAGTTCTTTTGTCTGTCTCCCTCATTTAGACCGTGAGCCCGTTATTGGGCAGGGATTGTTTCTGTTGCCAAATTATACATTGCAAATGCTTAGTACAGTGCTCTGCACATGATAAGAGCTCAATAAATACGATTGAATGAATGAATAAAAGCAAATTGGGTTAGACACAGTCCCTGTCACACATGGGGCTCACAGTCTTAATCCTCATTTTACAGATGAGGTAACTAAGGCACAGAGAAATGAAGTGACTTGCCCAAGGTCATACAGCAGACAAGTGGCAGAGCTGGGGTCAGAACCCAGGTCTTCTGACTCCCAAGCCCATACTCTATCCTCTGGGCAGTGCTGCTTCCCATAAATATGTTCAATAAATATGATTAAATGAAAGAATATTCAGTGGTTACTGTGGATCGGACACTATACTTAGCATTTGGGAGAATAACAGAATTGATAGACATGTTCCCTGAAAAATGTCACATGGCGGGAAAAAGAATTTCAGAGGTGTCTGATAGGAACTGGGGTCCTGCCACTGAATAGTCATCTTGTCTTTTTCTCCCTGCTCCTGTCTTTAGGAAAGGTCAGTTTGCCCAGATGCTCTTTCTAAGAGTTCTGGTGATGCCGGTTCATAAATGCTCTTCTGACAAGCCAGTGCCACACTTGAGTGAATGTTAAGAGGTAAATGCCAAGTTTCACCAGGCCAACTCAGCTGTGCCTCTGCACTGGAGTGAATTAGGGGAAATTCTGACCCCATATGGGCCAGATAACTCATGTCTTCCTCTCCTCTGGCTGCTTTATATAGCCAAGGAGGGAGCATTTCAGAGGGTCAGAAGAGACTATTCAGAGACACTGCCAAGAGAAGGAAGCAACATTGGGAAGGCCTTGCCTGCGTAAGGCGACTTGACATCTGATGTGGCCTGTTAACCAAATTTCTTGGTTTGAGGGTTTTCCCAGGGAAAGAGGTTATTCACCCTGGCTTGCTAGAGGAGACCCTGAGTGGGTAGGATTTGGATCTGGGCTGCCATGCTGATGGCCACTAGAGCCTAGTGGGAACTAAGGGAAAAAATCCAGTTTTTCTTCTTTTCTCTTTGCAGCCTAGAATGAATTTTTTGTATGTTTACATCTTCACTTTATTATTACAATGAAAAAGTTACTTTGTGGTAAATCCTGAAGAACTACCAGTCCTTTGGCTGATACAATATTAATCGGTCCTTCTGGCTTCATAAAGGAATATTGTGGGGATTAATGAGTTAATGCCTGGAAAGATCGCTGGATTCTTGTACAAGGGATGCTCCATAAACACTATGTATCACTACTGGAAGCTTTGATTAATGACTTTACTGTTGGACCCAAGGGGCCTGTAAAAGTGATTGTTGTTACTTTTCGCTTAAAGAGATCATGGGGGTGCTAAAATGCCATTTAATGATAATCTAAGGGGAATCACAACCCTCTGTGTTCTGACACAATGAATGGCTAAGAAACAACTAAGATAAATGACCAACAGCCATAAATCCCCCACATTTCCCTCACCCTTCATTACTGAAAGTCCACCACTCCCCATCTTCCAAACCCTCCTAAAATCACATCTCTTCCAAGAGGCCTTCCTTGACTAAGCCCTCATTTTGCCTGCCTTCCTTCCCTTCTGTGTCTACTATACACTGGCGGTGTACTCCTTTAACCACTATGAGACTCACCCCTGCCCTACACTACTTATGCTCTATTATTTTCCATATCTGTAATTTATTTTAATGTCCACCTCCATACCCCACACCCCCACACCTCTGTAAACCCCTTGTTCATTCATTCAATAGTATTTATTGAGCGCTTACTATGTGCAGGGAACTGTACTAAGCGCTTGGAATGTACAAATCGGTAACATCTAGAGACAGTCCCTGCCCTTTGACGGGCTTACAGTCTAATCCGGGGAGACAGACAGACGAGAACAATGGCAATAAATAGAATCGAGGGGAAGAGTATCTCATTAAAACAATAGCAAATAAATAGAATCAGGGTGATGTACATCTCATTAACAAAATAAATAGGGTAATGAAGATATATACAGTTGAGCGGACGAGTACAGTGCTGAGGGGATGGGACGGTAGAGGGGGAGGAGAAGAGGGAAAGGGGGGAGAAGAGGGTTTAGCTGCGGAGAGGTGAATAGGGACTACGTCTACCAAGCCTATATTTTGTTTACTTTCCAAAGGGCTTAATACAGTGTTCTGCTCACATTGAGTGCTGCATAAATACCACTGATTGATTGGTTTTCTACAAACTGCTGCCTTTCCATTCTCAAGAATTTTTATAGCCCCTGAAGTTCTTGGACATTTTATCAAAAAAAGTCTTCTACAGGAAGAAAAAAAAGTAATCTAATGAAAGGATGAGAGATGGATATTACTAACTCCTGGAAAATATGGCTAAAACTCTTTTCTAACTCTGCTAATGGAGGGCAGTTGATGACTGGATCTTTATGATATTCATTCAATCGTACTTACTGAGCGCTTACTGTGTGCAGAGCACTGTTTCTGTTTATTCAGTACTTACCATGTGCCAAGCCTTGGGGTAGATACAACACAGTCATACCTGTACACATTCCATACCTGTCCCACAGGGAGCTTTCAGTCTAAACGGGAGGGAGAACAGTTACTTAATTCCCATTTTATCAAATGAGGAAACCAACTCATTCAATCATATTTATTGAGCACTTACTGTGTGCAAAGCGTCATACTAAACACAGCACCGTACTAAGCACTTAGAAGTTGTGACTTGCCCAACATCACAGGTGACAGAGTTGGGATTCCTATAGTGCTTCTCAGTATAGGAATACCGTATGTATCTGACTTATGGGTTTGACTGTGATGTTGCTGACCCTGAAATTTAATCAGACCGGAGATGAGGCCGATAAAACAGATGACTCACGGTCACTTCTGAGAGAGCACCTGTAAGATTGCCCCTTGCACTTCTGCTACTTCCACTTCAGGACCGGGTACTATTTTCACTTCTCTCTTTTTTGAAGTCTCCGCTCCAAGTTAGTCACCCGTTTCTGACTGCCGCACGCCAGGCTAAACTATCTTCCTGTCCGTCCGGTCTTGCTCCGCCACGCTGATTGTGGTTTTGCTTCAGTGTGTCCCTGAAGTGCTTCCTCTGTTCATTCCGTGGGGGATTTCTCCATTCAACTCCCCAAACAGAGGCTGTTTGGCTATCCTGCTGTTGTCTATTCTCCTCACGTCCCACCCAACAAAGGTGGGATGAGATGAGCATTGTTCCCATACTGGGGGTCTGGCTGAATCTCATTGTTTGTGACCCTGACTTGGCCCTTGGTGTTCACTATGGAACGAGGCGGGCATTGGTGGAACGGTTCTAAAAGTTAAATGTGGAGTCTGTGGTAGGTCCAGAGCTCACGGCCCTTAAATAAAAGTTTGGACACTGCGGCTACACTGAGTTCCTCTTTGAAATGGCATAAATGGCCACCAGGTGTCACTGTTATCCTGTAGAGAGATGATTATAAGCAACGTGCGCTAACTCACTTTCCTAATTTTCATCTCCCATCCTCATATCCAATAAAGCCTATTCGCTATTCACCTTTGGAAGTGAGGATTGAGCTTTCCTCCTTAGAAAATGACCTTCCAATAACTCGGGTTTTATTGGCCAAGTTTCTGTGAGCTTAACAGTGACTGGAGCTGGGCTTGGGACAGATGTGTAAAGGTGGGAAAGACAGGCAGAAGGAAGAAAAGAAAAGGAGAAGGAAAAAGATGAGTCGGCTTGGGGGTGGGGGGAGAGATAAAATATGAAATCAGAGTGGAGGAAAAAGAAGGGAGCAGGGGATAGGAGATGGATACAAAATGGGAGAAGGAAAGTGAGGTGAAAAGACACAGACAGCAACACAAGAGCCACAGACTGACTCTGGGTACTGCCTCCAATCAGACAACCGATCGTATTTGGATCATATTTACTGAGCACCTACTGTATGTAAAACACTGTGCTAAGTGCTAGGGAGAGGACAACAGAAGCAAGATTCATATTCTCTGCCCTCAAGGAGTTTACAATCTAATGGGGGAGGTAGACTACAATAATTTACAGATGGGAAAGCAGGAGGAAGAGCAAGGCTATAAAATAGTCCAACACCACACCCCGAACTAATAAGGCCAGAACCACACTGTGGCTCCATCAATGAGCCCCAAGGGGAAGCAGGAGTGCCTCAAATGAACAATCAGTTGTACTTTCTCTGTGCAGAGCACAATACAAATGGTTGGGGAGAGTTGGTAGAAATGTTCCCTACCCACAACGAGTTAGGGGGGGGGATGGTTGTTCACTGCAACTGCAGGGGTCTCCTGCGTGTTTCCAAGGCAGCTCAACACAGTAGAAACCTCTGGAAAGTGTGCGGGCAGAGGCTACTCTAGCTGTGGAAACAACTGAGGAGCAAGAGGACTGAAGGATGTCGCCTCCTCCACAATCACTGTTTCTGCTCAATCACCACCATGGCTGTCGTTTCCTTTCTGCTACTCAGCTGGAAACAGGAATTTGCTCTACTCCACTAGAGGCTTTTCAGGTGGGGATGGAACTGAAGAATTCCTGTCCAAGGAGGAACATCAAGTCTTTAACTGCACTGCCCCGCAGGTTTTGGGACTAGACCAGTGAAGAAAAGCAGGTAGAAGTGGGGTCGTAGAGGCCCCTGGAACCTCAGATGACCAAATGGCCTTTCTTGCTTACCACTGGAAATTGATCCTTGTCTGACAAGCTGAAAACCTGGCAGGCTATCAGTCATTTATTGAATGCTTACTTTATGCAGAGCAGTGTACTAAGCTCTTGGGAGAGTTCAATATAAGAGGGTTGGCAGACACGTTCCCTGCCGACAGTGAGCTTACAGTCAAGGGGTGGGGGGGTGGGGAGCAGATGTTAATATAAATTGTGGATGTGTACATAAGTGCTATGAGGCAGAGGGGTGAATGAAGGGTGCAAATCAAGTGCAAGGCAGTGCAGAAGGGAGTGAAATGAAAGGAAGTGAGGGCTTAATCAGGGAAGACCTCTTGGAGGTGATGTGCCTTCAGTAAACTTTTGAAGGTGGGGAGACTGATCACCTGTTGGATATCAAGTGGGAGGGTGTTCCAGAGAGATAGACAAGATTGAGGATCTGTGAGTAGCTTGGCCTTAGAGAAGCAAAGTATGTGGGCTATGTCGTAGAAGGAAATTAGGGAATTAAGATAGGAGGGAACAAGATGATTGAATGCTCTAAAGCCTATGGTAAAAAGTTTCTGGTTGCAGAGGTGGATGGGCAACCACAGTGTGTCCTAATGGATGGAGCACAAGCCTGGAAGACAGAAGGACCTGGGTTCTAATCTCAGCTCTGCCACTTGTCTGCTATGTGATCTTGGGCAAGTCACTTGACTTTTCTGTGCCTCAGTTACCCCATCTATAAAATGGGGATTAAGATAGTGACCCTCATGTGGCACAAGAACTGTATCCAACCTGATTAGCTTGTAGCTACCCCAGTGTTTAGTACAGTGCCTGGAACATACTAAGTGCTTAATAAATAACTTAACCACTGGAAGTTCTTGAGGTGTGGGGAAGCATGGACTGAATGGTTTTTGTAAAACATTAATCCAGTCAGGAGAGTGAGGTGTGGACAAAGATGGAGAGAGGCAGGAAGCAGTGAGGTCAGCGAGAAGGCTGATGCAGTAATCGAGACAAGATAGGATAAGTGCTAGAATTAACCTGATAGTGGTCTGGATGGCCAGGAAAGGGCAGATGTTATGGAGGATGAACCAACAGGATTTAGTGACAGACTGATTATGTAGGTTGAATGATGGAGATGTAAAAGATAATGCCAAGGTTACAGGTTTGTGACACAGGGAAGATGGTGCTGTAAACTCGTTGTAGTAGAGATTGTTTCTGTTTACTGTTATATTGTTCTCTTCGAAGAGCTTAGTACAGTACTTTTCATACAGTAAATGCTCAGTAAATATGAATGAATGAATGCTGTCTACAGTGATGGGAAAGCTGAGGGAAGCATTTGGGTGGGAATATGAGGAGTTCTGTTTCGTACATGTTAAGTTTGAAGTGGCAGTGGGACATCCAAGTAGAGATGTCCTGAAAGCAGGCAGAAATATGGGTCTGCAGAGAAGGAGAGAGATGAGGACTGGAGATGTAGATTTGGGACACATCTGCATAGAGATATTGCTGAAACCATGTGAGCAAATTAGTTCTCCAAGGGAGTGGGTGTAGATGATGAATAGAAGGGGACCCAGAACTGAACAATAAGGTACTCCTACAGGTAGGGGATGGGAGGCAGAGGATTAGCCCACAAAAGAGACTGAGAATGAGGGGCCAGAGAGAGAGAGAACCAGGAGAGGACAGTGTCAGTGAAGCTAATGTTAGATAATGTTTCCAGGAGAAGAGGATGGTCAACAGTGTCAAAAGCAATTGAGAGGTCAAGGAGGACTAAGATGGAGTAAAGGCCATTGGATTCAAAGGGGTGATCATTGGTTACCTTAGGCTGCTTCCATGGAATTAAGGGAATGGATACCGGATTGGAGGGGATTGAGGAGAAGTGGAGACAGTGAGGGTAGACAATTCACTCAAGGAGTTTAGAGAGGAATGATAAGAGGGAGATAAGGTGATAACTGGAGGGAGCTGTGAGACCAAGGGAGGTTTTTTGGGTTTTTTTTAAGATAGAGAGAGACATAAGTATGTTTGAAAGCAGTGGGGAAGAAGCCATTGGGGAATGAACAGTTGAAGATGGAGGATGACAGGAAGGGAAGAGGAAAGTATTTTAAAGTGTGAAGTGATGGGTTCAGAGACATATATGGAAGGGGTGGATTTTGAAAAGATAGGAGGTGTCCTCTTGGTATACTGCTGGCAGAGTTAAAGTAGGGGCAGAAGGAGGGAAGGACTGGAGAGAAGCAGGGAAAATGTTAGGAAGATTATGTCTGCTTTCAATTTTGTCAATGAAGTGGGTGGTCAGATCACTGGGGCAAGTGATGGAGGAGTTTGGGGGACAGGGCACTTGAAGAGAAAGTTAAAATCTGAAACAATTGGTGAGGGCATTGGGCATGGGAGTCAATAAGAAAGGAAAAATTATGTTACTGGGCAGAGGAGAAAGCAAAGGTAAAACAAGCAAAGATGAACTTGAAGATTTCTTCCAGCAGTACCCTGTGGCTTGTACATAGGAGTAAAGGAAGCGGACTGTGGAAGTGATCCAGGACTGTGGGTTAGTGGTATAAGTTTGGCAAAGGGTTAGGGGAGTGAGTTGAGCAGTAGAGAAGGCCCAGGAAATGAGGGAGCTGGCAGCAGTGTGGTTGCATAGTCTTCTGATTTCTGGTGTCCCTGAACTTGTTTCCCATTTAGTAATTTAAACATTAAATATTAACTTTGTTTTGTCACTATTTTGAACGCTTTCTGTTTTTAAAGGACATGAATTCTGTGAATGACACCAAATGATCCAAAATGGCACAAAAACTTGTAAAAATGCTTATTACTTTGAAATTTGTCAAAAATGGGACCATGAAATTCTTCCCCTCTCGAGTGTCAAAGTTTCCATCAGAGCCTGCTGTCATCTGGCCAAAGCTCTTCCCTTTAGATTGTAAGCTCCCCGAGGCAGGGACCAGATCCTCAAGGTGGCTTCTGGGGAGGAAAAAAAGGTTTTTTTTTTAACATTTTGCTTTTGTTTTTTAACCTTTGACTACTTCTGTGCTGTTCCTTGAGAGAACTTCCAGCTTTCAAAGTATTTGTAAATCCCATAGGAATCGTTTATTGGCATATTGCTTCCGTGCAGCAATTGGAAATGAATTGCATGGGAAGCGATAAAACAGTAGGCAATCCAAAAAAAAATCACGCTTGCTATTCATTCCAATCATCTCCCACCAAACAGTCAGAGTTAATAAGAACAAAATGTGAGGCTTGAGGTCTCTCCATCTGAGGACAGGGCTAATTCAGTACAGGGGAATAGAGATACATTCAAGAAAGATGGAAGGAGAAAAACTAGAACAAGGGACCGGGGACACTGAATCAATCATGTTTCTTGAGCGCTTACCTTGTGCAAAGCAGCTAAGTGCTTGGCAGAATACAGTAAAACAGAGTTTGTAGACACCTTCCCTGCCTTCATCGAAATTACCATCTAGAAGTAATACACATAACCCTTTCAGGCTGAGAGCTTTTTTTTAAAAAAAAATCAGGCTGCACCTTGCATCCTCTTTATTTGGGTGCTAGAGAGCTTTCCCCAGTTCTCTCCTCAAAGAAACTCTTCAGGAGCAATCTTCTTAAGTTACAGGACCAGTGCTCCTTATACTCTGGTTCTGCACAGTTTGCAAGCTCACGCTCTTCCAAAACATTGTCCACTGTTAGTAAGCTGACTTTAGGCAAGGTGCTGATCATTTGGCATTCTTTCTGCCTACAGGAAGGAAGTTGTACAAGGTCCCTTGTTCCAGGTTATTCCTTTTTCTATTCTCTGGTTTAAGTAGGGTGTGGTCAGAGTTGATCAGTCTCTGCAGGACCATGAAATCTCCAGAGGAAGATCTGAGAAACTGGGTTATTTCATTCCACCTCTTGGAGTTCAAGATTATTCTCTAAAATAGTACTCCAGTGCTTTATCCTGCCATCTGTGGAAGTAGTCTAAAATGATTTCTAAGAAAAAGCTAGTATATAATTCATCAGGTTCATGGTTACCCTGGAGAATTCAGCCTACTTTTTTTTTGTTTGCTTGTCTTTTCTCCCTTCCATTTTTCTTGAATATATCTCTATTCCCCTGTACTATATTTGGAAAATGAATTGGTGGTCTTTTGCATTGGCTGTGTGTGTCTCTTTCTGGTGTGTAGTTACCAAGGATTGTGTGTCTAAGTGAAGCTTAATCATGCTATCAAGGCAATAAAGCAACACTTTCCAATAGTAAGTGTGACCGTATGGAATTTGCTTCCACAGACAGAAAATATCAGCAGATTCAAGAGTGTTTGTATAAACACACGGATAAAGGATCTATAATGGATTAGAGGGAAAGTTAGGGATATAGAAGGACAAGTTAATTAGTGGGTACATCCCAATCCATTAGGATAAATGCCTAAGGAGGCAAACACTATTCCCCCAAGCATTGAACCTCTAGATTGTAAGCACCTGGTGGGTAGGAATCATGTCTACCAACTGTTATATAGTACTATCTCAAACTCTTAGTACAGTCCTCTGCACAAAGCACTCTATAGACACTACTGATGAGATGATTTGTTACTGAGCACTTGGGAGAATACAGTACAATAGAGTTGAAAGACACGACCCCTGCCCTCAGGGACTTTACAGTCTAATTGAGGAAGCATATTCAAAACAGATCTCTTCCATCCCAAAACCCTGTCCTCCCTGTCTTTCCCAACATTGTAGACACTACCACTATCAATTGTTGTTGTTGTTTTATGCTGTTGAGTCTTGTCTGACCCATAGGGATGTCATGGACACATCTCTCCCAGAACGCCCCACCTCCATCTGCGATCATTCTGGTAGTGTGTCCATAGTGTTTTCTTGGTAGAAATATGGAAGTGGTTTATCATCGCCTCCTTCCGTGCAGTAAACTTGAGTCTCCACCCTTGACTCTCTCCCATACTGCTGTTGCCCACCGCAGGGGATTATAGCAGATTGCCTTCCACTCTCTAGCCACTATCCAAGATAGGAGTGGAATGGATATGCCTCTGCGTAACTCACCCTCCCATAAGTCAGGACTGGTAGAGTACTGGATACTCTCCAGGTGCGACCCTGAGAGGGGCCCACTCTCAATAGGACACAGTAATTGCTCAATAAATCAATTGCTTGATTGCCCTCCCTATCTCACAATTGTTCTCCACTCATCTCTCTCATACAACCCAAAAGTTCAATTCTGTCTCCAAATCCTGTCAATTTTACCTTCACAACATTGCTAAAATCCACCCTTTCCTCTCCATCTAAAGTGCTACCATGCTGATCCAAGCACTTATCCTACCCCATCTTAACTATTGCATCTGCCTCCTCACTGTCCTCCCTGCCTCCTGTCTCTCCTCACTGCAATCCATACTTCACTTGGCTGCCTGCATCATTTTTCTGAAAAAAAGTTCAGTCCACTTCTCTCCACTTCTCAAGAATCGTCTGCAGTTTCTCATCCATACTCATAAAACCAGAAACTCTTTACCATTGAAATTGAAGCACTCAATCAGCTTGCTCCCTCCTATCTTACCTCACTGACCTGCTACCTCAGCCCAGCCTATGCATTTCACTCCTGAAGCACCAGCTCACTCACTGTGCACTGAACTCACCTATCTCTCCGAAGCAGTGAGGTCTAATGAATAGAGCAGGGGCCTGGAAGTTAGAAGGACCTGGGTTCTAATTCTAGCTCCACCACTCGTCTGCTGTATGACCTTGGTCAAGTCAATCCTCTGTGCCTCAGTTACCTCATCTGTAAAATGGGGATTAAGACTGTGAGTCCTATATGGGACAGGGATGATTCTAGCCCATTTATTCTGTATCAGTAATAGCACTCAGCACTCAGTACAGTGCCTTGCACAAAGAAGTGCTTAACAAATACTGTTATTATTACTGTCCTCATCAATATTATTTCTATTTCCCACTAGCTCTAGTCTGAAACTCCTTCCATCTCTGTATGCACCAGACCACCAGTTTCACCACCTTCAAGGTCACATCTCCTCCAAGGGGCTTTCCCAAATTAAGCCCTCTTTTCACCAACGCCTCCCTTCTGTGTCACATAAGCACTTGGATCTGTACCGTTGGGGTATTTGGTGTTTACCCCACCCTCAGCCCCACGGCACCTATGTACAATATCTGTAAATTATTTAGATGAGTGTATGTCTCCCCCTATGTCTCCCCCTCTAAACTGTAATCTCAATGTGGGCAAGGAATGTGTCTACCAATTTTGCTGCATTATAGTTCCCAAGATCTTAGTACAGTGTTCTGCAAGTAGTAAATGCTCAAATTCCATTGATCGGTACACTAAAATTGCACTTAGAGGAAGCAGCAGATAAGGGGGGGTCTTGTCTTATGCTGTCGGGTTGTCTCCAACCAACGGTGACTCCACGGACACATCTCTCCCAGAATGCCCCACCTCCATCTGCAGTCATTCTGGTAGTGTATCCACAGACTTTTCTTGGTAAATATACAGAAGTGGTTTACATTGCCTTCTTCTGCACAGTAAACTTGAGTGTCCACCTCGACTTTCTCCCATGCTGCCATTGCCCAGCACAGGTGAGTTTTGACTTGTAGCAGATTGCCTTCCACTTGCTAGCAACTGCCCAAGCTAGGAATGGAATGGGTAGGCCTCTGCTTGATTCTCCCTCTCGTAGCTGAGACTGGTAGAGTTCTGGAAATTCTCCAGGGGTGATCCTGAGAGGGTAAGGTAGGGAGTAGGGGTGTGAATATCAAAATGCTTAAGGGATATAGACTAAAGTGCATTGGGGATGCAGAAGGGAGAAAGAATAGGCTAGAGATGAGACTAGGGAAAGCTTCCTGGAACAGATATGATTCTACTATGACTTTTTTTAATGGTACTTGCTAAACCCTTACTTTGTGTCAGGAACCATACTAAGCACTGGGGTAGATGTAAGAGAATTAGATTGGATGCAGGGGGCTCTCAGTATAAGGAGAACAGGTTTTTAATCTCCATTTTACAGGTGAAGTAACAGTGGCACAGAGAAGTTAAGCAACTTGCCCAAGGTCACACAGCAGATAAGTGGCAGAGCCAAGATTAGAAGCCAGGTCCTCTAACTCCCAAGTCCTGGACTTGGGCTCTTTCCACTAGACCATTCTGCCTCCCTTTGAAGATGGGCAGAGTGCTGGTCTGCCAGATATGAAAGTAGAGGGAGTTCCAGGCAGGAATGAGGGTAGTAATGACGCTGGCCAAGTCATTACACTTCTCTGGACCTCAAATTTCCTCATCTACTAAATCAAGACTCGATACTTGTCGGTGAGAGAGATGAGACAGAGGGACTGTATTCGGTTAATATTAAAGGATTAAACCCATGAGGGGTGAATTGTCATCACCCTCATAGACAAAATACTCTGCTGGGTAGGTGGGGAACAATTGGTCTGACCCAGAAATGACATTGCTTATTAATGTTCTTGGGACTCCTCATCAAATAGAAACTCCTTACCATCAGCTCTCTCACTCCTACCTTACCTTGCTGACTTCCTACAACAACCCAACCCACATGCTCTGCTTTTCTAACTCCAACCTACTCTCTGTATCTCAGTCTTATCTATCCCATCACTGACCCCTTGCCCACATTCTCCCTCAGGCCTGGTCCTCCCTCCACCTTCATATCCGACAGTCCACGACTCTTTCCCCACTTCCAAAACCCTCCTAAAATCACAACTCCTCCAAGAGGCCTTCCCTGACTCAGTCCTTTATTTCCCCCATCTACCCTCTCAGCTGTAAACTCATTGTGGGCAGGGATTGTCTATGCCTACTCTTCTGTACTGCCCTACCTGATCTACTTCTGTCTATCCTTGTGCTTGACACATAGTAAGTGCTTTACAAATATATATTATACATAGAGAGAGATCCAGATATAGCAATATATCTAGATATCTATAGATCTATGGATCTCTGTGTATATATGAACAGACATAATAATAGTAATAATGGTATTAAGTGCTTACTATGTGCCAGGCACCGTACTAAGCACTGGGGTGGATACGAGCAAATCTGGTTGGACACAGTCCTTGTCCCACATAGGGCTCACAGTCTCAATCCCATTTTACAGATGAGGAAACTGAGGACCAGAGAAGTGAAATGACTTGCCCAAGGTCAACAACAGAGCAAGTGGCAGAGCTGTGATTAGAACCTATAACCTTCTGATTCCCAGGCCTTTGCTTTATCCAGTGCACCATTCTGCTTCTCTCTTCCTACACTTATATACAGAGATACTCTTCCAAACACTTGAGTATAGTGCTCTACACACAGTAAGCAATAAATAACAATGATTGAGGAAGTCAGTACCATCTCAGGGTTCCTTCCATGTATGTTTTCAATAGTGCAGATAGAATCTTGAATCTTGACACAGTTATGTCTCATGCTATTGTTATGTTCTTAAGTTCCCCCTACAGGTTCCCATACTTGTAGCTATATATGGGCTGACTACTTGGTGTTTTTAACTCAGGTTGTACTCTTAAAAAAAAAAATTGAGGTGCATACTGGGGTCTGACCTCAGTGTAGGAACCTGCACAGCCTCAGTTTGCAAGAAAAACACTTCACTGGAGAGGATGGTGGCACAAAGGAGAAGCCTAAAGGCCATGATGCAGTGAATCTTTGCCTGCATTTCTGAGCCAGTGGGAAAATGTTTCCCCCCATCAGGTCCCTGATCTGGTGTCCAGTGAGAGTGGAGATGCTCTCCTGCTCTTTGTCCTCTCTCTGGGTATGGCTGGCAGAGGTTTAAATTTCGTTATGAGCAGATAGGGAAAGATAGGGCTGAACTCTAGGATCCAGCAAAGATGACTGGGATTTTTGACCTGAACTGACAAGGGCTATTGAGAAGTGAGTCCTCTCTCAGTGGAAGGGAAGGACTCCAAGTAACAGCCTGAGTTCAGGATTGAGCTGTTCTCTACTTTCTTCTCAGACTTCAGGCAGGACATGGCTTCCTTCTTTTCTTTCCAGGGGAATAATGGAACTTTTGTTCTTCATCAGTAGGGTTGATGAGTTGATTCACTTTTTCTTCTAAAGTCTTGGTTTGAAAAAGTCAGAGGATCTAGATTCTAATACTGATTCTGGCACTTTGCTGTGTGATCCTGGGCAAGTTACTTGATTTACCAGTGCCTCTGTTTCCTTATCTATAAAATGGAGGTTCAATACCTATTCTCCCTTCCCCTTATACTGTGAGGGATGGGGGTCTATGCTTGACCCAATAATCTTGTATTTGTTACAGCACTTAGTACAGTGTTTAACTTAACGAATACCACTATTACCATTATTATGATTGTTGTTGTTGTTAAAAAACACAACACCGTGCCTTGCTGCTTCCAGCATCTTGGTTTCCGTTTAACTCAGGGAGCCCTGATATTGAAGATGCTCTTCTCTTCCCTCAGAGAATTCTTTTGCGCATGCTGTTTCTTCCCACAACATCTCTGCCGTGGCAGAGAGCCTCCACAGTCTGGAAGGCGGAGGAGAAAAGACTGGCTCTCTCCCTTCCCCCAGCTTGTTTCCCGTGTTGGGCTCCTCTCCTCTCCCTGGCAGAAGAATCCGGCACTGTTGCTGTGGGAACAGGAGGCATGCCCTCCCCCCTCCATCCACAGAAATAGCTCAAGGGAGAGGAGCAAAGGATTAAATTGCCCTAATCTCCAGGCTTCAGAGAGGGCTGGGAGATGGGCCAGCAAGATGTGGCGATTTCCCATTGGCCCAGCCGAAGTGTGATGCCACTGGCCCCGGCCCCACCTTTCCTTTTCCCCACCCCAAAGCCTGCCCCAGCACAAACCTCAATTCTGGAGGGTGGAGTCTCCATCCAGACTCCTGAGGTGCTGTTGGAGCAGCTACATTTTGGTCTCTCCACTCTGGCAGGGGAAAAAAAAATGTACCACCTTTGGCCCTGGAATTCAACACGGAACTTGTTTTTTTTTGTTTTTTTTGTTTTTTTTGTCAAGAGAAATTAAATCTGTTAGATCCTGACTCGTCATCTGCAGGCTTTGAGGGCCCTGAATCAGATAGCCTTCGTTGGCAGGGAATGCTAGAACACCTTTAGTGAAAGGAAGCCCTGATGCATTGAAAACCTCCATCGACATTCCTGCTGTGCAATCCTCTGCCCTACACAAGACCTAAGGCCTTGGTACCCACCGGTCATCAAGGGTGACACTTGAGATTAGCAATCCTCGGGATAAATTCTCGATAAGACCTATTTGCAGCCCTAGAAACACCAGTGAAAGGATTGGAGATGGAGCTGCTGAATCATCAAGCCAACCAGAGAGAGCCTGTGAAGAATTTGTCAGACTACAAATAGATCTCCTGTATATTTTTTTTAGTGGTATTTAAGCGCTTTTTATGTGCCAAGCACTGTACTAAGCACTGGGGTAAATTCAAGCAAATCAGGTTGGACAAAGGCCTTATCCCTTATAGGGTTTATAGTTTTAATCCCCATTTTACAGGTGAGGTAAGAGACAGAGAAATCAAGTGACTTGCCCAAGGTCACACAGCAGACAAGTGGTAGAGCCGGAATTAGAATCCAGGTCCTTCTGACTTCCACGCCTGTGCTCTGTCCAGTAGGCCATGCTGCTTCTCAAAAGTCTTCATTACCTAATTAATCAGCAAGATTGGTGCAAGAGAGGAAAACTCTCCTTTGCTCTGTCCCTATCTAAAAGAAAGTTTACCAGTTTCCAATTTGGTCACTTACTTTGGACAGGATGTCCTGCCACACAAGATTAATGTAATTTATTTATATTAATGTCTGTCTTCCCCTCCCTCCTCCCTCAGACTTTAAGCTCATTGTGGTCAGGGGATATGTCTGTTTACTGTCATATTGCATTCTCCCAAGTGCTTAGTACAGTGTCCTGCAAACAGTAAGTGCTCAATAAATAAGATTGAATAAAGGAAGAATACAACTGTAATCCCTGTTTCCAGCACTTAGCCTGAGGTCTCAGCAATGGCTCAGTTTAATCCATGCTTTGAAATGCCAATTTCTCCCTAACAGAGAGCTTTGTTGGCTAAAAGACCCTTTTTTGTTCTGATTTCATTTTTAGGGTTGATTTCACTTTAATATCAAGTATGACAGTTGACTGCTCCATTTCCTGTGTTGCTCCACGGGTCTTAATCACCAGTTTTCCACAGAATAATGTATTTGAAATTATGTGCTATGGCCAGAAACAGGTCTCATAGTTGCCCAATCAACTTCCTAGACATTGTAGATCTGAACTCTGCATCTTTCTTTAGTAAGTTCAATAGTTGCTCTGGATAGGAGGCTGGCAAGTGCTCCTATTATTATGGTCGAGCACTGTTCTAAGCACTGGGGGTAGACACTAGTTATTCAGGCTGGACAGAGATTTTGTCTTGCATAGGGCTCACTGCCTAAGTAGGAGGGGAAACAGGTCCTTAATCCCCATTTTATAATTGAGACTGAGGCACAGAGAAGGAAAGTGACTTCCCCAAGGTCATGCAGCAATTGGTGGAAGCAGAATTAGAACCCAGTGCCCCTGACTCTCAGACCTGTGCTTTTTCCACTAGGCCAGACTGCTTCTCTATCTGCTATCTGAGCAGTTCATCAGTGATCCTCATTTCACTGGGTATAAGGTTTCAGGCTGCGGGCTGAAAAACTCCAGCGATTAGGTGGCAGCTCTGGTAGCTGTGGATACTGATGTAAGGTGAAATGTAGAACTAATGGCCAAGATTAGTGAGCAATATTATTATGAAAATGGTATTTATTAAGTACTTAGAGAAGCAGCCTGGCCTAATGGATAGAGCATAGGCCTGGAAGTCAGAAGGACCTGGGTTCTAATCCTGGCTCTGCCACTTGTCTGCTGTGTGACCTTGGGCAGGTTGCTTTCCTTCTCTGTACCTCTGTTTTCTCATCTGTAAAATGGGCATTAAGAATGTAAGCCCCATGCAGGATAGGGACTATGTCCAACCCGAATTGCTTGTACCTACCCAGGACTTAGTACAGAGCTGGGCACATAGTAAGCACTGAGCAAATACAAGTATTATTATTACTTACTATGTGCCAAGCACTGAGGTGGATACAAGGTTACGAGATCAGACACAGTCCCTGTCTGATGTGAACTCACAGTCTATCTTCTCATTTTAGGGTGAGACTCAGAGAGTTTAAGTTCCTTGCCCAGGATCACACAGTAGGCCAATGATGGAGCTGAGGCTTGAATCCAGGTCTTCTGTTTCCCAACCCTGAGTTCTTTTCACTAGGCCATGCTGTACACGTTTCAGAAGAGACTGGGTGGTATTGTAGTATTTCAGTCTCATCTGGGAGGCCACTTCTTGTTAGTGTAAATTCTTCCCCATGTTAAATAGAGCCTGCCTCCCCTACCCATCCCAGCGTTGAGCCCACACTTGTGTGTTCTGAGGTCTTCAAAAAACAAAACTGATTTGAGGATCCCAAGTGCTGAGTGAACACTCAGCTAACTATTCCTTGATAAGGAGGTGGGACTTTGTCTATTTGCAGGAGGAACGACCTCTGATCAACTCCGAAAGGAGAGAACTTGTCCAAATTCTAATCACTTCCTGAGAAAGATTCTGCAGTTTCACTCATTCACCCCAGATATTGTCTAGCCGGGGGTGCTAGCTTTTTCTTTGGGCCATGGGGGTGAGCTTGGCTTGAGAGGGGATGTGAGGGGTTAGGGGAGATGAGGAGAATGGAGGAAAAGAGGGATGGAAGGGAGGGAGAAGGAGAAAGGAAAAAAATGAGGGGAAGAGGGGGAATCAAAAGGCACTCACTTGATCTGCTGTTTCCCCTCTTCGCTCATGGTCTTTGTGTTCCTTCCAGGACATCAAGGCAGAGGTGAGAGGTCCTCTTGCCCTTGTCCTGAAGTCCCGTGAGGAGGAGCTGTTCGTCTGCCTGGCTCAGCCTAGCCTGATCCACCCAGGCAGCCTGGCTGGGGGCTGCATGCACAACATGCTACTGCAGGCACAAGCAAAACCATTCCTCCATCATTAGCTGTATTCCTTCCACAGCAGGTCCAGCTATGACTGTGGACAGTATACGCTGGCCCAAGAGCAGCAGGGGGCTTGTGTGGTCAGCTTGTGTGGCATATATGTATGTGTATACTTTTAGCAGAAAAAGCTGAGATTGAGAAGTAGCATGGTGAGGAGGAGAAAGAACTCAGTGTCTGGCTAAGCTGACCCACGGTAGAAGTCTTTTCTAAGCAGAAAGGCAAGTTGGCGAAGAAATACTCCCCATCCAGGAATGGCTCTTTGCCTGAGCTGAACTGGGTCCACGCTGATTCCCGGTTTGGGCGGCCTGAATTCCATCCATACCTTCTCGAACCCTGTATCTGGGAAGGTTGTCGATCTCATCAATCACCAAACCAGATCATTAAGAGCCTGGCCCAAACCCCTGATGTTAAAAGCTCGAAGTATCTCGCTGTGAATTTTGGTCTTGGAGCCGGTTCCTGTTGAATGCTAATTATTGCCTTGGGGGGTGGGGTGGGAGGGTGGCGGGCCTTAGTGGCACAAGGCCCACATGGTAAACAGCTGAGTGTCCCGTTATTTCCAGTGAATGCTTGCTTATTTAGAGGCAAGTCCCAGGGCTGGTGGCAATGTGTGTTCTCCAGAGGAGGATTCCGTATTTCAGGGCTGCCCTATGGATCGCTGCTGGTGCCCTAGGGTTGAGGCCTACTGCCTACTTGCCACCTACCCACAAAGTGTGGCCTGGGAAAGAGTGGGATTCTAGCAGCATGGGGGTAAGCAGCATGGCATAGTGGATGGAGCACGGGCCTGGGAGTCAGAAGGTCATGGGTTCTAATCCTGGCACTGCCACTTGTCTTCTGTGTGACCATGGGCAAGTAACTTCTCTGGGCTTCAGTTACCTCATCTGCAAAATGGGGATTGAGATCGTGAGCTTCTCATGGGACAGGGACTGTGTCCAACGTGATTTGCTTGTACTCACTCCACCACTAAGTACAGAGCCTGGCTTATAGTGAGTACTTAACAAATACCACAATTATTATAATTATCATTACAATGAGCACAGAGCCCCCTCTAGATTGTAAGATCATTGTGGACAGGGAACATGTCTACCAACTCTGCTATATTGTACTCTCCCAAAAGCTTAGTACAGGGCTCTGCTCACAGTAAGCATTGCAGTACCATCGATTGGGCTAAAGAATTACAGCATCCTGGGTGCAAGCCATTGTCTTTTCCTTCTCTCTCTCCAGCTGTGTTCCAGAGTTCAGGAAATCATCTCCTGGGGAGCAGCAATCTGAACTGTTTTGTCTTTGGGCAGAGATACAGGGTCTGAGAGGGAGGGGTGGATGGGGCAACCATGTTGGTGTTTTACTGGTAAATTTACGGTTGCTTAAGGGAGGTTTCCTAGAAGAGTTTCTTGAGAATAGCAGTTGAAGGGAAGCCCACCAGCGAAGCAATTTTAAATAGCCAAAGAAAAGCCCACACCCTCCCTCCCAGGGACAATATGGGCACAGCATGGTCATGGTTCCCTTTTCCTGCCCACTCCCATCCCGACTCACGTGGTAATAATAATTATGGTCTTTAATATGCACAAACTATGCACTGAAGTCAATACAGGATTATCAAATCAGGCACAGATCCTCTTCCACACAGGAATCCCAGTCTGAGAGGTAGGAGATGCAGATGTTTTATCCCCATTTTACAGAGAGGTTAACGTCACACAGTAGGCCAGGGGCGGAGCTGGGAGTAAGAACCAGACTCAATTTCTTCCCACTTTGTCTGTCGCATCCCTTCCCAAATCCAAACCTCTGACGAGCTTAGAAATATAGTATGAAGAAACTGAATTAAGAATTCATCTTTATAAGCCCTATGACCTAGTGAAAAGAGCACAGAGCTGGGAGTCAGAGGACCTGGTTTCTAATCCCTGCTCTGCCACTTGTCTGCTGTTTGACTTTGGCCAAGTCACTTAGTTTCTCTGTACCTCGGTATCCTCAACTGTGAAGTGAGGATTATTGAATATCTTGAGACAGGGCAAGTGTCCGACCTGACTGATGCACGTGTATCTACCCCTAGTGCTTAGAACAGTGCTTGACACATAGTAAGTGCTTAACAATTACCGTAATAACTTAGATATATTGTATGAAATGGTGTCCTCTGTAAATTCAGGATCCTCTGATGTATTCATAGATGTTCTCCCATGATAGGTGATATTTTCATTTTGGAATCTGTCTCTGTTGGATCAGAAGTATATGCCTCATGAGATTGGGGTCATCTTGCTACACCACACTGAACAAGAATTAAAATCTATGTTCATCACTCCTTAGAGGGAAATAAGGGGTAAGGAGGCTAGCTAGGATCAGTTTGCTAGCTCAATAAAAGCCTCAGTAACTATGGCCAAACTAGGATCCCAAACAGAATAATAACCAAAGCCAATGTTTAATCAGAATTGCAATTGGAAAGAATATAGAGAGATCAAAGACAGATTTGCAACTGCAGACTCGGGGATTAGCAAGGAGATAAAGCTTTTACATATGCTCAGAAAAGATGACCACCTCTCTTTTAAGGGTTTCATTTTTTCTTTAGGAAGGGAATGGAAAAAAGTTTAAAACTTAACCCCAAATTTTATCACCCTAGTCTCCTGCCCTTCGTCTACTGGTTACACAGAAAGAATAATTTGATCACATGGAAATCTTCTTTGAGTTAGGGTCCCAGGCAGAAGCCAATCTGGGGGTATCCAGACAGCCATTCATTCAATCGTATTTATTGAGTATTTGCTGTGTGCAGAGTACTATACTAAGTGCTTGGGAGAGTACAGTGCAACAATAAACACAGTCCCCGCCAGTCATAGAGAAGCTCCTACTAGCAGCAGTGACAGCAGGGGAAAACCTGTCCTATGGGAGACGATTCTTTAGAAATAATGAGCTCTGTCCCAGAGAGTTATGCACTGCTCCATCTAAGGTAGAAAAGTCAAATCAATCAATACATTGTATTTATTGAGCACTTACTATGTGCAGAGCACTGTTCTAAGAGCTTAGGAGAATGACCTTTGGGAAATGTAAAGCAACACAGCTCCTCTGCTCCTGGAGTCATGAAGTTTTCATCCTTTCCTTCCTTGCAATTCCCTTTCAACCACACCTGCTTAAGTTTTACAGACCATTGCTGTGACTGTGACCCAGCTATCAAACAGCTGCCTACTTGTGTACCTCGGTCATCTGCAGCTATGACTCTGTCTGGAGCTCCTGAGACCTTCATTAAGCATCAAATATCCTTTTAACCTTTGACATCTTGTATCTTTTCCAGACTATCTAGCACTCCGCTATATATCAGCAACTCATTCTTCACATTTAAGAATATCACCTTACCTCATGCAAAGCATGACTATTTCTGCTGGTCATTAGTCCTTGAGTACCTCCTCTGTGCTTCACATGATATTAAGTCCCTTGGGGATTTTCATGGTCTAGAGGAGATACAACTGGCCCAGCCCTCAAAGAAAAACTATGATTATGTCCGTTTATACATGTGCAGGCTGCTTATATTCATTCATTCAATCACATTTATCGAGCGCTTATTGTGTGCAGAGCACTGTACTTAAGTGCTTGGAAAGTACAATTTGGCAACAGAGATAATTCCTAACCAACAACAGGCTCACAGTCTAGAAGATGATGGTATTTGGAAAGCACTTACTATGTGCCAAGCACTGTTCTAAGCACCGGGATAGATACAAGTTAATCAGGTTGTCCCTTGTGGGAAACTCAGTCGTAATCCCCATTTTAAAGATGAGGTAACTGAGGCACAGAGAAGTTAAGTGACTTGCCCAGAGTCACACAGCTGATGAGTGGCAGAGACGGGACTGAAACCCACGACATCTGACTCCCAAGCCCATGCTTTTTCCACTAAGCCACGCTGCTTCCTGTGCTTACTGTGTGAATACAGTGCTTGGGACAGTATAATATAACAATAAACCAACACAATCCCTGCCCACAATAAGCTCACAGTCTAGAGAAGCTTACAGTCTCTTTTGTCAGGTGGGCTGGATGGCTGAGGAGTTGATATCGTGGGGCGAGATGAGGTTGTTTCATCTTGATGAAATGGAAATCTCTATCCTAAAAAAAAAACTCCTTCCTTGACCCCTCGTGTCCCTCCAGTTATTGCCCCAAACTTACTGAGAGTTGTTTATATCTGCTGTCTCCACTTCTCCTCTAATTCTCTTCTAGATGCCCTGCAATCTGGCTTCTACCCCCTTCACTCCACAGAAAGAAGTCCTCTCTAAGGTAACCAATCACCTTATCACCAAATCTGATGACCTCTACTGTATCCTAATCCTCTCAGCCTCCTTTGACACTGAAGACCAACCCCTTCTCCTTGAAACTTTATCCAACCTTGGACTCATCGACACTGTTCTTTCTTGGTTTTTCTATGCCTCTGACTGCTCCTACTCAATCTCTTTGCTGGCTCCTCCTCTGCCTTCCACCCTCTGACAGTGGGAGTCCCTCCAGCCTCAGTTATAGGTCCCCTTCTATTCTCCACCTATACCCACTTCTTTGGAGAACTCACTCGTTCCCATGGCTTCAAATACCATCTCTATGCAGATGATTCCCAAATCTACATCTCCAGCCGCGACCTCCCTCCTTCCCTACAATCTCTCATTTCCTCCTGCAATCAAGACATATCTACCTGGATGTCCTGTCCACACCTTAAATTCAACGTGTCCAGAAATGAACTCCTGATCTTCCCACCCAAACCCTGTCCTCCCTCTGTCTTTTCCTATCTCACAAGCCCATAACCTTGGTGTTGCCCTCAACTCTCTCTCATTCCACCCACATATTCAGTATCACCAAGTCCTGTCAGTTTTACCTTCACAACATTGCTAAAATCCACCCTTTCCTCTCCATCCAAACTGCTGCCATGTTGATCCAAGTACTTATCCTATCCTGCCTTGACTAATGTATCTACCTCCTTGCTGACCTCCTGTCTGTCCCCACTCTAGTCCATATCTTCCCTCTGCACAGATCATTTAGCAACAGAAACATTCAGATCATGTCTCCCCACTCCTCAGGAACCTCTAATGGCTGTCCATCCACCTCCGCGTCGAAGTCCTTACCATTGACTTTAAAGCACTCAATCAGCTCGACCCATTCTAACTCACCTCACTGATCTACTACAGCCTAGCCTGCACACTCTGTTCCTCTAGCACCAGGTTACTCACTGTGTCTTCATCTAGTCTTTCTCACTGCTGACCCCTTTCCCATGTCCTCCTGCTAGCCTGGAATTCCCTCCCCCTCTATATATGCCAAACCCCTATCTCTCCATTACTGTGGTCACATCTCCAAGAGACTTTCCCGGATTAAGCCCTCTTTTCCCCAGCTCACTCTCCCTCCTGCGTCATCTATGCACTTGGGCCTGTGATCTTCAGACATTTGATACTCACCTCCCACCCCTAATCCCCTATATAATATAAATTACATATTATAAATTACTCAATTGTTCACATTAATGTCTGTCTTCCTCTCTATACTTTAAGCTTTTGGGCAGGAAATATGTCTGCTAGCTCTATAGTATTGTACTTTCCCAAGTGCTTGGTACAGTTCTCTGCATATAGTGAGCACTCAGTAAATATCACTGATTGACTGAAGGATAGCTCACAGAAGATGGGTGCTGCGTATCCTCTAGTTTGGAGAGGTCTTTCCCCATAATAATAATAATAATGTTGATATTTGTTAAGCGCTTACTATGTGCCGAGCACTGTTCTAAGCGCTGGGGTAGACCCAGGGGAATGATGTAATAATAATAATAATAATAATGTTGGTATTTGTTAAGCGCTTACTATGTGCCGAGCACTGTTCTAAGCGCTGGGGTAGACACAGGGGAATCAGGTTGTCCCACGTGGGGCTCACAGTCTTAATCCCCATTTTACAGATGAGGGAACTGAGGCACCGAGAAGTTAAGTGACTTGCCCAAAGTCACACAGCTGGCAGTCTTCATCCCCATTTTACAGATGAGGTAACTGAGGCACGGAGAAGTGAAGTGACTTGCCCACAGTCACACAGCTGACAAGTGGCAGAGCTGGGATTCGAACTCATGACCTCTGACTCCAAAGCCCATGTTCTTTCCACTGAGCCACGCTGCTTCTCACGAAGCAGCTCCCATAGAAGTGGGAGTTCTGAAGGGATGGGTTTAGATACAAAGTATTGCTGGGGACAGGCTTTTCATCTCTGCATAGAGACTGCTGAGACTGCACCATGCTGGCCAGCGAAAGAACCATTTACCTTGTTCTGCTCCCGTTGCTTTCCAGCTCGGGTATAACTAGACCCTGGAGGTTGACACAGCGGTGTCCATTACCACAGGACTCTCTCTCTAGATAACCCTTACTGAAGGAAACACACACCAGGATCATCGCTTATGACAGATCCACTGGCCCCACGTGCCATTGAGCTCCACTCCAACATCATCCGGTAGACACACACTTTTGCAGCAAAGGCTTGTACCTTTTACCAAAGCTATCCAAACTTCCAGTTGCTTCCCAGACTGTTCGCCTTAATTCCCAGTCCATTAGATCCCTATGATGAGCAAGTGCTTCCTTCCTTTTGCTGATAATTTGCAGGAACATACTAGAACCTCTTCTCAAGGAAATTCCTCTTCTGATGATGTGGTCTCTTTGGTAACGGTTACCTAGCAGGACGGTCCTTTGAATCGAGTGCATCAGAAATAACAGACACCATCTCCATGTATCAGAGTTCGGAAGCAGCCAGTAGAGCAAAACATATGCAAGCAAAGACGTTTCTTTTGATGGCCGTTGCAGCCTCAGCCTTTACTGAGCAACATGGATTAGTGGAAAGAGCATAGACCTGGGAGTCATAAGGACCTGGATTCTTATCCCAACTCAGTCACCTGTCTGTTATGTGACCTTGGGCAAGTCACTTCATATCTCTGTGCCTCAGCTACTTCATCTGTATAATGGGGATAAAGACTGAGCCTGATATGGGACATACAGTGCCTGACACATAGCTAGCGCTTAACAAATACCATGAAAAAATCTACACTGTAATCATAGACTGTAATCATTCTCCCTAACAGTCAACAGTGCTTAGAACAGTGCTTGGCACATAGTAAGCACTTAACAATTGCCATCATCTCATAATGTTTGCCACTGAATACAGGGGGGCTTGAGCAAGAGAATGTGGGTGGGTGGCTCAGTATAAATCTTACCCCTGTGTATTGTTGTATTTTACTCTCCCAAATGCTAAGTGTACAGTGCTTTGCACACAGTAAACACTCAATAAATACTCTTGAATGAATGAATGCATTACCACCACTGCCAAAACAACTCATGCATATGCCCCGCAGGCAGGTAGACATGCTTTTACCCTCTTAACCATTTAGGTCTAAGCAGTGCTCACCCTGAATGGCAGGGACGAGAAAAGGCACATTAATATATTTTCATGGACAGTATGCAAGTGTGCAAGAGATTCTCAGGGTGACACTCCCACCAGTGTATGCAATCTCCCTATCAGCACTGTCATCTTTAAGCCCAAGGACAAGTTGGTAGCATCTACATAGACCTCAATGTTAAGGTTATATTTAAGAGAGAATTCCACCTCCAAGCCCAAGTATAAAACCGTGCTTCATGTTCGAAGAAGGGACAGGAAAATTAACCTTTGGTGCATACGTTTGTGCCTGCAAGGACAATATGGGACCCAGAGTCCCAGTTGCATTGTGACGCAATGAGTTTGTCCCCGGTCGGGTGGTTTTGTTTCATGTTTGCAGCATCTGGAGCTGATTTGCCTTTTGCCTCCTTGTCTCGCAATCCTTTTGAATCTTCTGCTCAAAATGTCACTCCTTTCTTTTCTGTGATATGCTCATTGGTCTGCGCTTCACAATTTATAGTTTTCACCTAATATTCAGCATTCTCTGAGGTTTTGTTTTACCTTGTCCTTAAAACATCTCTCTGCCCTCTGCTTTCTGTTTCCCCGTTTCAGTTCTCATTTCGGCCCTCCGTAGAGCAGCTGTTTGCATATAATGCGGTAGCTCATTCTCACATGTCTCAACCATACCAAGCAGTAAGCTCTTGTCACTCATTTCAGTCACTCAGATGAATGCTTAACTAAGGAAGTGGTTAAATATTCTCTGAGATACCTAGAAACTCACTGCTGTATTCTAAGACTTCTCTCGTAGAACTGTCCCCATTCTATGAAGTTCAAACTTAATATTACTGCTGTTAATCATGGTGTTATTTGCCACTTGCTTACTGGAGGAGTCTCTGGTCAGTGCTCTTTCCAGTTGACCGCGCTGCCTATCCACAGGACAGATGATCTCCAAATTCAAAGAACAGGTTCTTTGCCTTCGGTGTGGAATCTAAATAGCAAATAGCATAAGGTACAGCTTCTTGGCATCACATAATGTCAGAGACAAATATATATTCTATAAAGATTCTTTTGGAAGTCTAACCAATAGGAACACAGAGTTAATTCAACCAATTAACATAGTTTTCAAATGTTGTGGGTTCCTAGGGGTATTAACTTTCAACGCTGCTCCCAGGCTGGCCTCCTCAGAAATTTTCTCAGGTCTCTTCCAGTTGTAGAGTGGAGCTGTAGGTTATTCTTTTTCCATGGACGTCCTACACCCTTCCAAGAGAGTCAGACACTTATCAGGTTGAGCAGCCACATGGCCTAGTGGATAGAGCACAGGCTTGGGAATCAGAGGGACCTGGGTTCTCATCCCCACTCCACCATTTTTCTACTGTGTGACTTTGGGCAAGTCACTTCACTTCTCTGTGTCTCAGTCACCTCTTCTGCAAAAGGGGGATTAAGACTGTGAGCACCAAGTGGGACAGGGATTGTGTCCAACTTGATTATCTTGTATCTCCCCCAGTGCTTAGAACAGTGCTCAGCATGTAGTGTTTAAATAATATAATAATTACTAGTGATTATTATTATCAGGTTGAAAATGTAATTTTCCCTGGATCCTAAACATTCTTTTCATTGAAATGTGCTGGTTTTAGTGGTGGATTGTAAAGATAAATTAAAATTTTAATATTTAAGCTAATGCCCCTTGCTTTCTGGTGGAACAGATCGTAATTTCCCAGCAAGTATTCTGGGCAGGAGCTGGGTAATTTTAACTAGGGTGGACAAGTGGTGCTGGAGGCTTTGCCTTGATTTCTCTTCTTTTGTCCAGTAGGGGAATGACACTCAAAATGTCCTCGTGGCTCCTACTTGCTAAGATTGCTTCATGTTCTACACGAAATAGGCCGGAATCCCAAGGCAGGACCTCAGAGCACAATGGTCACCAAGGCAAAACTCTTCCTATCTCTTTCCACCCCTGCTCCCACTTTCCTAAGCCTCTAATGCCCAGCTTGGCCCTGCTGGTGCCTTCTGGCTTGTGTCTGTGCTTTCTCCTCCAGCTGCTACAGGCTTGCCCAGGTGACGTTGAAAGAGTGAGGGAAGACGGCAGAGACTGAGGCTGTGATGTGGGTGCTAGAGGGGTGACCAACCAGGGGTGTGACTCTGCTCCCACCCGGAAACTAACCAACCCCATTCCATGACCTCTTCCTCCCCACCCCGTCCCCTTGAAATGGTGAACAGGAGACATTACTGGGGAGATTGCAATAGAAATAGCACTGCATAGTGGCTAGAGCTCAGGCCTAGTAGTCAGAAGGTTTGGGGTTCTAATACTGGCTCTGGCACTTGTCTGCTGTGGGACTCTGGGGAAGTCACTTTACATCTCTGTGCCTCAGTTTTTTCATCTGTAAAAGGGGGATTAAGACTGTGAGCCCCATGTGGAACAGGAACTGTGACCAACGGGATTTGCTTGTATCCACCCCAGCACTTAGTACAGTGGCTGGCACAAAGTAAGCACTTAACAAATACCAGAATTATTATTAGTCCCTGACCTCAAGAAGTATACAATCTAGCTAATAATTGTGGGTTTTGTTAAGCATGGACTGTGCTAAGGACTGGAATAGATAGAAGATATTCAGGTGAGGAACACTCCCTATCCCACATGGGGCTCACGGTCCCAGGGGAAGAGACAACAGGGATTTAATCCTCATTTTACGTATAAGGAAATTTCTCTGTGTCTTAGTTAAGTGACTTGCCCAAGGTCACATAGTAGGTAAATAGAGTCAGGATTAGAACCCAGGTCCTTTGACTCTTTCTACTAGTATTTTGGGAAATCATGGCTACACTCTATACATCAAATGGGTTACCTGTGGCTCTTAAAGCAGTTCATTCATTCATAATAATAATAATGTTGGTATTTGTTAAGGGCTTACTATGTGCAGAGCACTGTTGTAAGTGCTGGGGTAGATAAAGGGTAATCAGGTTGTCCCACGGGAGGGTCACAGTCTTAATCTCCATTTTACAGATGGGGTAACTGAGACACAGAGAAGTTAAGGAATTTGCCCACATTCACAAAGCTGACAAGGGGCAGAGCTGGGATTCAAACCCATAACCTCAGACTCCCAAGCCCAGGCTCTTTCCACTGAGCCATGCTGCTTCTCAATCATCTCCTGAATCACCACAGCAGGGGGGTAGGGTGGGGAGGAAGAGGTCATGGAAAGGGGTTGATTAATTCCCAGGATGGGAGGGAGCACACAGGGTAGATCACCCCTGGTAGATCACTCCTACTAGCACCCACATAATAATAATAATAATAATGTTGATATTTGTTAAGCGCTTACTATGTGCCGAGCACTGTTCTAAGCGCTGGGATAGACACAGAGGAATCAGGTTGTCCCATGTGGGGCTCACAGTCTTAATCCCCATTTTACAGATGAGGTAACTGAGGCACCGAGAAGTTAAGTGACTTGCCCAAAGTCACACAGCTGACAAGTGGCCGAGCTGGGATTCGAACCCATGAGCTCTGACTCCAAAGCCCGTGCTCTTTCCACTGAGCCACGCTGCTTCCCTATATCACATCCTCAGTCTCTGCTGTCTTCTCTTGCTGTTTCAACCCCAGCTGAGCAAACCTGGCAGCTGGAGGAGAAAGAACACAAGCCAGATGGTGCCAGCTGGCCCAAGCTGGGCATTAGTGGCTTAGGAAAGTGGGGGCAGGGATGGAAGGAGAAAGGAAGATTTTTGCCTCAGTGCCCATTGTGCCCTGAGGTCCTGCCTTGAGATTCTGGACTATTTATTGAGCGTTTACTGTGTTCAGAGCACTGTACTAAGCACTTGGGAGATCACACTACCACAATAAATAGAAACATTCCCTGCCCACATTGAGCTCACAGTCTAGAGGAGGGGGAGAGCGATATTAATAGAAGTAAATCAATTACAGAGTTGTGTGCTTTGTGGGCAGCAGTGGGAACTCCAACCCCCTTCAATGAAAGGCAAGAGTGGAGCAGTGGTTATAGGGAAACAGCAACAGATATGCTTCCTTGCCATGCTGTCGAGTCATCTCTGACCCATAGCGACACCATGGACGCATCTCTCCCATAATACCCCACCTCCACCTGCAATTGTTCTGGTAGTGTATCCATAGAGTTTTCTTGGTAAAAATAAGGAAGTGATTTACCATTGCCTCCTTCCGTGCAGTAAACTCGAGTCTCCACCTTCGACTCTCTTCCATGCCACGGCTGCCCAGCACAGGCGAGTTGTGACTTGTAGCAGATTGCCTTCCACTCGCTAGCTACTGCCCAAGCTAGGAATGGAATGGGTATGCCTCTGCTTGACTCTCCTTTCTGTAGTCGAGACTGGTAGAGTTCTGGAAACTCTCCAGGTGTGACCTTGAGAGGGGATGTGCTTCCTGTATAGCTTGATTTTAAATATGCTTTCTTTCTGTCTCTTTATTCATTTTACCCCACTTACATATAGTAAAGTCCTTAGACTTCAAGAGCAAGCATTTCTTTCTTAATTGTTCTTAGCAGTTTTGTGCGTAGTGAATAGGCTCCATTCCATATTTCTATTTCTGCAACTGGTAAATGTGTGGAAGCTACCGACAGTGGCTGTCACCAGATTCCCAGCTGTAAAGTTCACCTGCTATTCCCGACTGGCCCTTACTGCAGCTTTGATTGACACATGGCCCTTATGTCATAAGCCTTGTCCTAGTCCATCCACAATGAGATGAAAATCACACTAATTTTTTGTCTAGGGAGCCTACAGCTTGCTAAGTTAACCATAAAACCTGAAGGGAAAGCAGCTGCCTCCAGACAAAGCCTGGGCCAACTGTAGAAGTTGTATAAACGTTTAAGTTGGGACACACTGAGTCTAAAGTGGGAGGTGTGAAAGTAAATGTTTGGAGACTTGACAGGAAATAGCCCTTGGCTACAGTGAACTGAAGAATGACAGTGGTTTGGATGAAACCTTGGATTACCTGGGTTTTGGCTGGGTTGACGATGAATATCTAGAAAATCTAACCCTCTTGAGATTGCTGCAGAAGTCAAAATGAGAATTTGCTGAAAATTGACAGGTTGACATTCACTCTTTTTTAGGGTATTAAGCTCTGTGTGCCAGGCACTGTTCTAAGCACTAGGGTAGATACAAAAAAGAAATAAAAGAAAAAGATCTGGACAGCTTCCAAGCTGATAATTATCCCCTGAATAACTAAAAGTTAATAACTTAATTTTAGTCTGTGGCCCTGAGATCTATTTGAGAAGAAAAGATAAATGAACAGTTCTTAAAGTTAGCTTTTTCCCATAAAACCAAACCAAAGAAACTGGCCAAGTGAAGTATTGTGGGCTATTGGAAAGAGCACAGGTCTGGGACCTAGGTTCTGATGCTGGCTTTGCAACTTGTCTGCTGTGTGACCTTGAGCAAGTCACTTCACTGTGAGCCTTAAGTAGGACAGGAACTGTGTCCAAACCATTGTCTTGTATCTAGACCAGTGCTTAGTACAGTGCCTGGCACATAATAAGGATTTAATAAATACTACTATTACTGTTGTTATTAATAATCAATATAGTCAGGGTAGTTAATAATCGATCTAATTAGGTTGGTTATTATTAATAATAATCAAGCTAATCAGTTTGGACACAGTCCATGTTCCAAAGTGGTCTCTTAATTTTAGTCTCAATTTTACATAGGTTGAAAATGAGGCACAGAGAAGGTAAGTGGATTGCCCAAGGTCATATAGCAGACCCATAAGCCCATGCTCTTTTCACTCGGCCATGCTGTGTCACATAACCAGTTTTTTTTGGTGGTTGTGTTTTATGGGAAAAAGCTAAGAACAAACTGCTCATTAATCCTTTCTTCTCAAACATCTCAGAGCCTCAGACTAAAATTAAGTCATTAACTCTTAATTATTCAGGGGATAATGATCAGCTTGGGAACTGCCCAGATCCTTTTCTTCTATTTATTTTTTTCCCCTTCCTACATTTTCATTCATTCCTCCAGTAGTAGCTATTGAGCCCCTACTCTGTGCAACATATTCTACAAAGTGCTCTCTTCCCCTTCTCTGGCTTTCAGCAGGCTAATCAATCAAGAGTATCTGTTGTCCACCCACTGCAGGCAGAGCACTGTATTAAGTGCTTGGGAGAGTTAGGAGACACAGTCCCTGACCACAGAGTTCACAAGTTAGTGATGAAGAAAAGCACACCGACAATTTATAGATTGGGGGAAGAAAAGTGTCTATGTAGATGAGTGAGGGATAGAGTGACTGATGAGTGTAGAAATGCTACAGGTGGTGGTGAGTAAATAAGGCAGAGTGCTGAGGTGGTGGTTCAGGGATTATAACTTGGGGAGAAGAGAAAATTAACTAGGGAAGTGCTGCTGGAGGGAATGGAATGTCAGAACCTCCCCTACCTTTCAAAGTTAGGTGACGAGGCCGGACCTAAGCAGGATGGATGGAGGGAGGTGGTAGCCCTTCAGGATTCAGTAGGTGATTCTGGGCCAAACCAGGGGTAGGAAGGTAAGGAGGAGAGTGGAAAAGGAATTATGGGAAGAGAGCAAGAAAACCATGCCCTAGGCTAAGGCCAGGAAGAGGGCTTAGGGGGAGGGAGAACTTAGTTTGCAGGTGAATGTGCATACAGGGAATGTCTAGCACAAGTCACTTCCTCAGGAAGCAATTTCTGGTATGCTGTTGTGCCACCTTAGTACCAGCCCAACAGAATGTTATAAATGGAGAGAGAATTCATTTTGGCTAGCAACAGGGTGAAATATTTGGGTTGGGAAAACAAGCAGCATGGGTCTAGAAGTCAGAAGAACCAGGATTCTAATCCCGGCTGTACCAAGTGCCTGTTCTGTGACCTTGGACAAGTCATTTAACTTCTCTGTGCCTCAGTTACCTCATCTGTAAAATGGGGATTAACACTGTAAGCCCCATGTGGAACGTACTGCAACCAACCTGATTAGCTTATGTCTACCCCAGAACTTAGAACAGTGTCTGGGACATAGTATATGCTTAACAGATACCATGAAATGAAAAAAAGAAAATTCATATTTTGAGATTCTGAGAGTCTAAATGATCCAGACCATTCCTGGACTCCTTGCCACACTTCCCACTATGTGCACTTAACTAGGGCATTACATAAAAATAAGACACACATCTTTCCCTTAAGTGAGACCAATCAAATTCAACAGAGACAGACATGCATAAATGGTTCATAGGAATACAAATATTTCTGGACACAAGGATAGGAATTAGTACTGAAGATTATTGGAGCAACCAGCTATTTCTTTAGTACTTATATCCAGTTGCTTTGAGAGCAGAGCTGGTTTGTTGACTGTTTATAACTTGTTCTAGCATCAACCTTTAACATGGCAAAAGGCCTTGATTCCCTCTACTCCTTACCCTTATCTGTCATCATGCTGTGATTAGAGAAGGAGAGAATCTTGTAGGCCAAGCCATGAGCCTTTTACAAAGCCAACTGAACTCTGTCCAAATTCCCTCAGGACTTCTGGGCTTTTTCTAAGGCCTGTGGTATTGTCTCCCACCATGTCTGCTTTCAAAAAAGCTGAGTTTCTCACTCTAAGTATCTCAGGGACCATCCCTAATGGTCAGAGTGTGAAATCCCTAACAGTGGAGGAGTACAGAAAGTTCTCTTTCCTTCCTGAAAGAAGTGGTTTTCTCTAAGAATATGTATCTAAATACTAGTCTGTACTCTTCACTGCCAAAGGTTAGGCAGGAAAAAAAGTCTTTGAAATAATAAACCCTGCTCCCACAAATTTAGATATTTCTATGTAAGAAGCTTTGTGGCCCATCATGTCACTGGAGATCCCTGCCAGACAAAGCTGACTGGCCCTGGGAACAATGGTGTCATTCAGCTGGATGGCCTTAGGGTGCTTTACTCAGGACCACTGTATGTCACGATAGGCACCAGATCAGGGACTTGTGGGGAGCAGATTTAATTGTCTCTTTTAATGGGCAAACAATGACGGTACTGTAAAAAAAAAAAAAAGGAATTCAATCCTCCCTTAAAATGGGCAGAACTGCAGTATATATCACTAAACTAGATATCTGAAGACTTCACCATATTCTTCCTCTAACAGCAGCCCTAGAACTCACATAATTTACCCAAAAGAAAATTCTGGATACGTTTTTTTTTTTTAAATTCTCCCCCACCTTTGGGAGTCAGAGATCAAATAATTCCTGGACTATATCTACCCCCTCAGACCACAAAGGAGACACTGAGCTTTGTGAATTATTGCCAATTCTCAAATTTTATTGTCAGCAGCATGTATTGAGTTACCTATAGGTTCAGAGCACCGTACTGGAACACTTAACAGAGAAGTAAAAGGCATAGTTCTTGCCCTCAGAGTACTTACCATCTAATGGGGGAAGACTGGCAGGCACAAACGGTAAACACTCAGTTGGAAGAGCTTAGATTGGATAAGAATAAAATAGGTAACCAAATAGAATTGCATGAGTGTCAAGGAAACATGGTGAAGAAGGTGTGAAGCAATCAGGGAATCCCACCTAAAGGAGATGGCATTTTGGATGGCTCTGAAGGGGGAAGCCTGGGGCCTGATGATTCAAGGGATGTAGTCAATGAAACCCAGTTAATCCAAAAATCTCATTTTTCCTAAGACCAAAGCCACAACCTCCTTCTCTAATGAACCTTTACCAGAAAACCAGCATGTCACACTACTATCAAGAAAGGAGTGGTTCACTCTGAGCAAAATCTTTGCAAGGAAGGAGAGATGGGGAAACAAAGGAGAAAACTGCCAGGTTCTGTAAACATTAGTCACACAGCACAGGGGATGGCCTTTTTCTATGCAGAATTTGGCCAGAACTCTAGATCTTGCATTGGCCTTTTCAGCCACACTTGCTGCACTCATAGGTGAACTTCACCTAAGGACTACTGTGTGCATGTATGTGTGAATGTGTATATGTGTACATATGCATATACACATTCACAAACATAAATATACACAGAAACATATGTATATGCATATGCACATATAAAGATACTTTCATTCAATCCGTTGTATTTATTGAGCTCTTATTGTGTGCAGAGCTCTGTACTAAGGGCTTGAGAGAGTATAATAGAACAATAAACAGACGCATTCCTTGAGCACAATGAGCTTACAGTCTAGAGGCAAGCTTAAAGTCTAGAAGACTACTTGTTCTCTTAATCTCTCTTTTTGGGTTAAGAATCCTAAAACTAACCCAACCAATGTTTAGCAGTGCTTGGAAGGACAGTAGGAGAAGCAGGAAAATGGATTATGGGTATATTCTTAGACTGTAAACTCCTTGAGAGCAGGATTTGGATCTCTTCTTGTGTACGTTTTTCAAAGCCTAGTATGGTTCTCTGTATATGAGACCTTAAAATACTAATGAATGAATAGTTGGAATTCGATAAATACTATTGATATTGAGGCCATTAGGCCCCAGAGATAATCTCTGATAGTATAAGGGAGAATGCTATATACAAAAATGTCCAAAAAATATAGCTGTATGTCTGGTCACGAGGTATGGATGCTATCAACTCTTCAGGAATTTTGAATTTACTCCTATCTGGAGGTCTGAATTCAGGCCATCTATGTCATTCATTCAATTGTATTTATTGAGAATTTACTGTGTGCAGAGTATTGTACTAAGAGCTTGGGAAGTACAATTCAGTAACAAATAGAGATAATACCTGGCCACAACGGGCTCACAGTCTGTACATTCAATCAATCAGTAGTGTTTATTGAATACCTATTTGTGTACTGTACAATTGATTTGAAAGACATGGCCCTTGCCCCCAAGGAGTATACAGTCTAGTGGGGGAAAGAGTCATCCAGTGCTCTAGTAACTAGAAATCTAAAAATGGGGCAATTATATACTTTTTTTACAGTTAGTCATTATGTTTCCTTCCTTCCTTCCTTCCTTCAGGCCAATGTGGGGCCAGAATGACATCTGATCTCGTGTCATGCTACACGAGCTCAGCATGCCTTTCCAGGGCTTCCGACACCATCCTACTTTGCTTACATGACGTCAAAGTCACTCCTTAGAACTACAGCCCAAATTATGTTGTGTAAAAATAACCTAGCGTGTGTGCAAAAGTTGGGAAGCAATGGCATTAATGCTTGTCCTATAGACTAGTGGCTCCTGTGGAACTTTTGGATGACATGAGAGAGAGGGAAAGGGAAAGGAATTGGCAGGTGGAGCAAAGGAAAGATTAGTAGAGAATAAAAATAGAATGTTAACAGCAACAGCCATAACAGCTCCCCCCTCCCAGCCCCACAACACTTACATACAGATCTGCAATTTATATTAATGCCTGTCTCCCCTTCTAGACTGTGAGCTTGTTGTGGGGGAATGTCTGTTCACGGCTATACTGTACTGTCCCTATTGCTTAGTAAAGAGGTCTGCACACTGCAAGCACTCAATAAATATGAATGACCGATAATCCTGTAGATCAAAAATGAAATGGCGGCTGTTGCTGCTGGTCTCCTATTTTCAATCTCTGCCAATGGCTGTGGAAGCCAGGAAAATCCATGGAATAATAATAATATTTGTTAAATTTGCTTATGGGCCAAGAGCTGTATTAAGTGCTAGGGTAGATACAATACAATCATTCATTCAGTAGTATTTATTGAGAGCTTACTATGTGCAGAGCACTGTACTAAGTGCTTGGAATATACGATTCGGCAACAGATGGAGACAATCCCTGTCCAGTGATGGGTTCACAGTCTAAATGGGGGAGACAGATAGCAAAGCAGAGCAAAACAAAAACAAGACCACATCCTCAAGATAAGTAGAATCAAGGAGATATACAACTTAACAAAATGAATAGAGAAATAAATAATATATACAAATAAGCACAGTGCTGAGGGGAGGGGAAGGGGGAAGAGCAGAGGGTGGGGGGAGGCGAGGGGAAGGGGAGCAGAGGGAAAGGGGGCTCAGTCTGGGAAGGCCTCCTGGAGGAGGTGAGCTCTCAGTAGGGCTTTGAAGAGGAGAAGAGAGTTAGTTTGCCAGAGATGAGGAGGGAGGGCATTCCAGGACAGCGATAGGACGTGGGCCAGGGTTAGGCGTGAACGGGGGGACAGTGAGGAGGTGAGATGCAGAGGAGCGGAGTATACAGGGTGGGCAGTAGAAAGAGAAGGGAAGTAAGGTAGGGGGCAAGATGATGGAGAGCTTTGGAGCCAAAAGTGAGGAGTTTTTGTTTCGTGTGAAGGTTGATAGGCAACCACTGGAGGTTTTTGGGGAGGGGAGTGACATGCTCAGAGCGCTTCTGTAGGAAGATGATCTGGGCAGCGGAATGAAGAATAGACTGGAGTGGGGAGAGACAGGACGAAGGGAGATCCGAGAGGAGGCTGACACAATAATCAAGTTGGGATATTATGAGAGTTTATATCAGCACTATAGCAGTTTGGATGGAGAGGAAAGGGCGGATCTTGGCAATATTGTGAAGGTGAGAATGGCAGGTGTTGGTGATGGAATGGATCTGTGGGGTGAATAAGAGAGCTGAGTCAAGGACGACACCAAGGTTGCGGGCCCGTGAAATGGGAAGGATGGTCGTGCTGTCCACAGTGACAGGAAAGTCAGGGAGAGGACAGGGTTTGGGAGGGAAGATGAGGAGCTCAGTTTTAGACATGTTGAGTTCTAGATGGAGGGCAGACATCCAGGTGGAGACATCCTGGAGGCAGAAAGAGATACAAGCCCTGTCCCACAGAGATTTACATTTTAAGGGCCAGAGCAGTGGAGGGAAGTGAAGAAGATGGGAATAAGGATGGGAAAGAGGAGGAGGGGGAGGCAGTGAGAAGGACAGAAGAGGGACTAGGAAAAGGAGGAAGGTGAAAGAAAGGGGGGTAGACATGGAAGAAGGGAAGGGGAGAGTGTAAAGGATCTTCCTTTGCCCTCACCCTCCTGTTTTCATGCTGCAGTGTGGGCAGGAGAGGAAATCTGACTAGACCATATTGGGGAACCTACTGACCCATGGAAGCTGGCAGCTGAGGTCCCAGGACACAGCAGGAGCAGGCAGAAAACAGCTCACCTGCCCTGAATGAGGCCATTGTGGAGGGTGAGTTGCTCACTCCAGGCCTGAGAAGGGAGGTCACACCGGGGTCATGATCCAAAGCGGAAACTGCTGCCACCACTGATTAGCCAGGAAGAGCACAGCCCCCTCCTCTGCCCTACTGGGAAATGGAGTTGTTTTCTGCAGTTGCCCCAACTAGCCACAGTGGCCATCCTACACACTCTGAGTAGCAGTGTTCTGTGCAGAGAAGTCACTGGGCCAAGGTGCAGAGCAAGCCACCGGCTTCCTCCTGCCTCTATCTTGCTGTAGTGGATATCCTTATCTATGGACAGTGAAATCTTTTAATAGGTTTTATGGGCACAACCAATTTTAGATTTTTTTTAATGGATTATCCATGATTTTATGGAGGATAGGCAACTCTGCAAAGAAGCTGGACATCTTTCCATGGAAACAGTGGTTTAAGGGAAGCCTGGATTTGCTTGGGGATATTTACCCAAAATACTTCACGTAATGCAGTGACCCACTCTGCAACTCAGACACTATAGGATTACTTTTCTCTCTCCACTGTCTCTTTGTGGCCTTGAAACTTGGCATTCATCTCCCCTTCACAGTGAACATTAAAATCTTAAACTGAAACTGGTGAAAAAAATCAAAAATAGCAGTTCCTGTGGAACATACAAGATTCACAAGGCAAAAGAATCTTGTAAATTTGGATGGTGTTTCAAGATTAAAAAGGCAAAGCTACTGCTGGCGGCAGAAGAGCAAAGAGTGAGATAAATTATCCTGCACTTATTTCAGTGTTTAGGTCAGTGCTTTGAACATGGTGAATACTTAATAAATGTTAGGAAGACCAGAGTTGAATATGTGGCTAAGATTACTTCATTCAAGGTTACATGGTTCAGATATAACCTAATAAAGCTAGGTCAACCAGTGAATGCCTCGCCGATGAATGTGTCAGTTAATGTACTCTACTGTGTGCAGACTATCAATCAGTGGTATTTGAGCATTTACTGTGTCCAGAGCACTGTACTAAGCATTTGGGAGAGTACAATACAATTAAGTCGGTAACCAACATCCCTGCCCTCAAGGTGCTTACAAATTAACAGAGAGGAAAAAGCGAAGTGCAGATAGGGGAAGGGGCAGAGTAGAGGGGAGGGAGAAGGGTGAATATCAGAGTGCTTAAGGGGTATAGACACAATGCATGGGCGATGCAGAAGGGAAAGCATATAATTAGGGGGGAAATGAGGATTGAACTAAGCAACTGGGAGAGTAAAATGTGTGTAAAAATATACAAATCTATACAATCAGTGAGCCTGCCCTGGAAGCAAAGAAAATTGGTAAAGATATGGCAAGATTGGCAGGTGGGAAATGAGTACTGAACTAAGCACTTGGGAGAGTACTTCAGAAGCATAAGACATGGACCCTGTCCTTTAAGAGCTTACAATTTAATGTATGTTGAGACTTAATCCAATTCCAGTTTCTTCAGTCAGACCACTATCGGTTTGGAAGCATTTGAAAACTCTGATAAGCCAGTGACTGTAACATAGATCACTTGTGAATGCCTTGGCCTACACAAGTGTAGTCATGGTGTGTTTGTTAACTTTGGCAAAGATCACTGGTGGCTCCAGATGCCCTTTTTGGGGTGTACCAACTCCCATACTCTAGGGGATTCAGGATATGTAGAATGGAGAGGGTACTAGCAAATTGAGGGAATTTCAAGTTGTGGTGGTCATCGGAGGAGAGGGGCACCTAAGTATGATGATGATATTCATAGCATTTGTTAAGCGCTTACTGTGTGCCAGGCACTCTTCTAAGTGCTGGGGTGGATATGAGCAAGTTGGGTTGGGCATAGGAGGGCTCGAAGTTTTAATCCCCATTTTACAGCTGAGGGAACTGAAGCACAGAGAAGTGACTTGCACAAGGACACACAGCAGTCAAGTAGCAGAACAGGATTAGAACTCAGGGCCTTCTGACTCCCAGGCCCACACTCTATTCACTAGTCCATGCTGCTTCTGTATCTGTAGGTGCAGTTGGTGGAGGGAGGAGGGCAATGACATCGACATTTGCTTCATGCCAATCTTGGCCACGTCTCTGCCTATTATCTTTGCTTCCAGAGTGGGCTCATTGATTGTGTAGATGTGTATATTTTTATAGATTTTATTTTCAGGTTTATCTGTATGTTCAATTATTTGTTCAGACTTTTAATCTTATCAATTTTCCTTGCTTCTAGGGCTATGTGTGTATATATATATATATATATATATATTCATTTATTTATAGATTTTATTAATGGTGTTTCAGTGCTTACTGTGTGCAGACCACTGATCTAAGCCCTAGGAAAGTAAAATATAACAGAGGTGGTAGAAGGCATCCCTGTTCACAAGGATCTTACAGTCTATAAGAGGAGCTTTACACATTTATATACATTCAATTATTTTTTCAGTTATTTCACTTTATTGTGTTTTTACAGCTTCCTGCTTTCTTGCTCTACCTCCAGCTTTGCCAATCTGTAAATAATTCTGGTCAATCTCCCTTCAGTGAAACTGTAAACTCCACGAGGGAAGGGAACATGTTCTCCCTAAAGTGCTCACTACAGGGCTTGGTACCCGATAGGTGCTCAGTAAATGTCACTGATAGCATGATTTTTCACTAGAAGGATTATGTCATACTCTCTCCCCACCCTTCAAAGCCTTACTGAAAGCACATCTCTTCCAAGAGGTCTATCCTTATGAAGCCCCCCTTTCTTCTTGCCCCACTCCCTTTTGTGTCTCCCTGTCTTGTGCCCTTTGTTCTCCACTCCCAGCCCACAGAACTTAGGTATAAATCTGTAATTTATTTATTTATGTTAATGTCTGTCTCCCCCCCCCCCCCGCAGACTGTAAACTCATTGTGGAGAGGGAATGTGTCTATTTATTGTTGTATTGTACTCTCCCAAGCACTTAGTACAGTGCTCTGCATGTAGTAAGTGTTCAATAAATACAACTGAATGAATTGAATGAATGAATACCCACCCAATCGAGGGAAGCAGAGAATTCAAATCTCCATTCTTTTACTTGAGCACTTTGTTTTTAATTTACAAACTTCTCAATTTCATTCATTCAGTAGTATTTATTGAGCCTTTAGTATGTGCAGAGCACTGCGCTAAGCCATTGGATTCTCTTTAATATCTAACACTTCACAGCCCCAGCTTTTGTAGTCCTATTCTACAAGCAAAGCAGCCCCTGCAGGTTTGTACAATCTGTTTCTAGAGCAGAGGGGAAGCCTGGCACACTGCACTTGGCCAGAGTTAAGCCATATCTGCCCTGAGCAAATTCAGGGAATTGCTCTCTCACAAAACCCAGACCCATCGCTCCCAGATCTGCTGCTGTCTTGGGGCTGTGTCTATCTTGGGGCATGAGTGGTTGGTCTGTTTGATGCTTTCTCTTCAGCACACTGAAGCTCATTCACCTTGTCACGAAACACATAAAACTATTCTTGCCAAAACTAGTGATGAGGAAATCGTGGAAGACAGTAAACCTTGAAATAATCCCAGATCTTTAATTGAAAATGATCCTTAGTCATGCAAATGCACATACCTGCAAATAACATGTTTTCCCCTGATTTTCTTTAGTGCTAATTGCTGTAGCAATTGAAGCAGAGGTCCTGGAAAGTAGAAACGCTCAAGCAAAAGCCAATTGCTTAGCTCCACTAAGGAGAAGCACGTGGTAAAAGGAGTCACTAGCAGCAGAGGAAAGCTTTAACTTGAATTAGGAAAGCTGTCATTTAACCTTCCTTGGTTCAATGAATGGCATGGCATTATTTCTTGGGTAATCACTGAGCCCTTTCTAGACAGGGGTAATTTTCATCATTAAGGAAGTAACTTTGCACAGGAAAGGAGAGCTCTTCAATCTGGTCATAAATTAGGTTGCTCCCAGAGGTCAAGGTTTGATGCCACCCATGTATGGATGTCTAATAAAGGCATTAGGATGACAGCGGGAGGATTACTGGAATGTAGAATGGGAAAAGAAAGTTAATTGTCTTTTATGTAGATTATAATAGTCAGAAGACACGATTCTACCTTCTGTGAATAGGGAGAAAAAGTTGTTGTGAAGCTGGAGAGGACATTGTGTGTGCGTTTATTTTCAGGACAGAGAAAATGCCTCCTCTCTGGGAACCTAGGCATGTGGAGTTGCACTACCATGATGCCAGTGTAAGTGACAACTGAGGTCAGGGGAGGGCAGATAAGTGGGCTACCAGGGGGCAGAGTGGTAGCCGTCGGGGCTGCCTACCTGAGCTCCTCTTTGAGATGCGTATGGGAGGTGTAGGCACCTGGTCGCTGCTGGTCTTTTCTCTGGTTGAATCCTGCCCCTTTATAGTAACCAAGTGCTGTGTCAGCTGCCTCCACCTGACACTTAATTTGTACTGGGAGAGGAACGGGGTGCAAAACTGTCAAAAACACTATAAACAAGCCTACATGTTTCATTCCTCTAACACCAACCCTCCCTTCCTCTCACCTCACCCACTTAAAGTCCCTTGCTCACAGCTTCCCTCCTGCCTAGAATTCTCTCCCCCTTTATAGCCAACAGACGACCACTGTCCCCGTATTCAAAGCCCTAAAAATCACATCTCCTCCAGAAAGCCTTCCCTGACTACCCTCTCAATTCCACACCTCATTATTCCTCCCTTCTCTGTCTCGGTCATCTTTTCATTCAATAGTATTTGTTGAGCGCTTACTATGTGCAGAGCACTGTACTAAGCGCTTGGGATGAACAAGTCGGCAACAGACAGAGACAGTCCCTGCCGTTTGAGGGGCTTACAGTCTAATCGGGGGAGACGGACAGACAAGAACAATGGCATCTATGACTTGTGTTACTACCTCCAAGCACTTCGACAGTCACTTCACCTCCAAAGCACTTTTGTATAATTGCTTCCCTTATCAGTAGTTGATTTTGTTTATTTCCTCCACTAGATTGAAAACTCCTGGGCCAGGATCGATTTTACCAACTGCTGTACTCTTCCAAGCTCTTAGTACAATGTATTACATATAGTTAGCACTCAGTTAATCATTTTTCAAGCAGTTACGTGTGCAGAGAACTGTACTGAATGCTTGGGAGAGTACAATAGAACAGAGTTGTTAAATCTGTTCCCTGTTCTTTCATTAATTCAATTGTATTTATTAAGCACTTACTATGTGCAGAGCACTGTACTAAGCGCTTAACTGAACCAACTCCTCTCACAGTGACAGATCCCTCTCTGACCAACATGAGGCTTTGGCGGGGCTGGAGCTGTGTTTTGGGGAGTGCTGGGCGGTAAGCAGAGGCAAAGGTCCAACCAGCTGCTGCCACTCTCTCAGAGCTCCAGTGTTCACAAATGGCTCCCAAGATTTCTGCCTCCCCCATGGAGCCTCCTTGCTGAGAGAACTAGGTCTGTTCTGTCCAGGAAGCTGAGAGCTTCTGGGACTCTCTCAAAAGTCCCAGTCTCCAGAACAGGTCCTGAGGCTTTGCCAAGCTCTGAAACGTATTAAACACTATCTTTTTTTATGATATTTGTTAAGATTACTATGTGCCAGGCACTCTACTAAATGCTAATGAGGTTGAACACAGTCCCTGGAGCTCTGAGACACAGAGAAGTTAAGTGACTTGCCCAAGGTCACACAGTAGACAAGTGGCAGAGCAGGAATGAAAACTCAGGTCCTTCTGACTCTCAAATCCGTGTTCTGTCCATTTAGACCATGCTGCTTCTCGTCAAGTCTTTATATGTGGTAGCATGGGCTAGTGGAAACAAGGCAGGGGGCTGGATTGTGGCACCGGTGACCTTGGGCATGACCTTTAGCCTCTCTGAGCCTTGGGGTTGTTATTTGGAGAGTGGAGAGATTATTATTATCCTTACCTCTCCCTACCATGTAAGAATGTGAAAATGCTTTGGAAACTTAAAGTGCTCTACTGATTCAAGGTATTATCGATTACCTTTGGTGTATATTTAGAGAGATGATTTTACCTGGAAAAACTAAGGCACCACTGAACAGTCCATGTGAAAATATCAATCTCCGAAGCAATCAAGTCAGTATGCAGGAGGCAAAGCTTATCACTTCTGAGTCACCAGTTTAAAAATATCCCAGGTCAGAGCTGGCAGGAAATTGCTGATTCAATTGAAATGAACCCAAAACCTCCAGGGATTGAAAGAAGAGGAAGAGTAGTCCTTAGGTGACCCCCCTCCATCACTTCCCCAGTCAAGAGTTGGGTACAGTAGGGTCAGCAGAGACAATACCCTCTTGGAAAGCAACGCAGCAGAGAATGGCTATCCCCAGGGGTGATGGGAATAGTTTTAATCAATCAATAGCATTTACTGAGTACCTACGCTGTGCAGAAAATTGTTCTAAGAACCTGGGGGAGTTAACCAGCATGATCCCCTCCCTTGAGGAAAGGCAGACACTAAAATAAATTTCAAGTAGGAGGCAGCAAACCCAGGAGCTGAGTACTGGAGGTGAAAAGCATTTAGGAGGTGCACAATAAATGTCAACAGTCCAAAGAAGAAGAGTAAAGAAGGCCAGGAAAAGCTAGGCAGCAGGAGGAGCTCTTCAAGAGTTCCCTTGTCTGCTACCCGCTAAGTGCAGGGTCCTCCAGCTTGGTTTCATTGACCAACCTTATTGAGAAGCCTCGCTTTCATCATCCGACATAGAATTAGTTCTGGAGCCAAGGGAATGGGTGGATGAAGGACTCGTGGAACTTCTCTATTTCTCCTATTGACAGTTTTTGAGGGGTCAGGCTCTCTGATACTTCTCGCCCACATCCTGAATCTGGCCTGAAACACCTTATCTCTTCATATCCGACAGACAATTACTTTCCCTGCCCTTCAAAGCCTTATTGAAGGCAGATCTCCTCCAAGAGGCCTTCCCTGACAAGCCTTGCTTTCCTTCTCCCACTCCCTTCTGCACTGCCCTGACTTGCTCTCTTAATTCATCCCCCCCCCAGCCCTACTGCACTTATGTCCATACACCTCTAGCACCCGTTTCTCTACTGTGAGCCTGTTGTTGGGTAGAGATCTATATGTTGCCAAATTGTAATTTCCAAGCACTTAGTACAGTGCTCTGCACACAGTAAGTGCTCAATAAATACAACTGAATAGAATCTGTAATTTATTTATATTAATGTCTGTCTCTTCCTCTAGCCTATAAGCTTGTTATGGGCAGAGAATGTATCTGTTTATTATTATACTGTTCTCTCTCAAACGCTTAGAACAGTATTCTGCACACAGTACGTGTTCAAGAAATAGGATTGACTGAGTGATACCTTGTGGAAATTCAAATCACTAAAAAGCCCTTTTCCACATTAGAACAAAATGCTCAAATCAGGCTCACTACTCACTCAAACCCCAATCTACTCTCCATGTAAGGATACCTATGTCGGGTGATTCTCATTAATTCAAACCAAGGACTCCCATCATCTGTGATTAAATGAGGGATTTGAAGAATGCTATATGAATTTGTTTTAAATGGGGCAAATCTTCAGTGTGGGGCCTAGTCAGGTTAGAAAGTGGGATTATTTATCACTCTGAAACCACAAGCAAATCATCCGTGAAAAATTGATAATAGTCTCTGTGGTTCCAGCATCCTGTTTCAACCGTATTAATGTTCTCTCTATTTAATAGGAAAGAAAAAAACAGGTGGCTTTCTTTGATGAGCTATTTTATTTCCAGGATTCTAAGCAACCAAGTATATTGGATGAAGCTTTGGAAAATACTGTCTTAAAAGCTATTTTAATTTCACTTCTCTTATATATGCTTCTTTTAAATCATCTAAAGTATTTTTGTTATTTAGGAGATATTTGTTTCTCATTTGAAAGGAAAAATTGGTTCTTAGTCAAACCAAAAACAAACATTATGACTTCCACATACCCCTAACAATCTGGAGAAAGTAGGATGGTTAAGTCTTTGCTCACGGTTCTAGGAAGATTGAGTTGCTTCTCTGTATCATTCCATTATTTTCAAGGACCTTCTAGGTTTTAAAAAAAAAATTTATCTTTCCCTCCGACAGGTCCTGGCCATACTTTAGTAGTCAACTGGGCCAGCTTTTCCCATAACCTTCTTCCCTTATAAATATGTATCTCACTAGTGATTGTTTCCAGTCCAGTTTAGAGCAAACAACTTCATTAAGTGCTTAACTTAATTGCCTTGCATCTACCCATTGATCTCCTGTGCTCTGCTCACATATGATACTTCCACAGGTCCCTGACTCTCCAAACAGCCCACTTCTTTCAGCTGATAGGCCTGGCTTTCTTCTTCATTCACGGATCATTTAAGCCTTACCTTCTGCAGCTCCCCCACCTACCCACCCACCTCCACCAATTTCTAACTGCTTTCCCAAAAGGAAAGGGAGCAAAAAATAATTTCAGCCACTTCTACATATGGAAAAGGAAGTTGTCTAATCCTCTCTGTGAAATCAAGAGGGTCCCTTAGATTACCCAGGCAAGCTAGTCAAATCACCAAGGTACCAGGACTAACACTTCAGTAGCCAGCTCACTGTAAATCATGGTGCAGTACGGGGAACTTCACTTCATTATCTCTTTTGTACACAATACTTGTCTATTGTCCTTTCCCAAAACCCTTTCTACAGTACTTTGCACACAGTAAGTGTTCAACAAATACCATTGATTGATTGAAGAGAAGGTCTGGAAAACAATCTCCCGCTGGAGAAATACCTTTTTTATCCATTTCTTTTATTTGAACTACTCAAGGCCTAATACAGGTGTGGTCAATGGGGGAATTATTTTCAGCAAATACTGAAGGAGACTAAAATCCTGCTGATGGGTTAAATATCGTATTAATGTTGGTGTTTGTTAAGCACTTACTATGTGCAGAGCACTGTTCTAAGCACTGGGATAGATATAGGGTAATCATGTTATCCCATATGAGGCTCACAGTTAATCCCCAATTTTACAGATGAGGTAACTGAGGCACCGAGAAGTTAAGTAACTTGCCCACAGTCACACAGCTGAGTACTCTCCCAAGCGCCTAATACAGGGCTTTGCTCACAGTAAGCTCTCAATAAATATGATTGAATGAAAGAATGAACCACATTCTAGATAATGTTTAAAAAAGCAGTATGGTTGGATCTTAAAGACCAGTGAATGGTATTCAAATTTCCTAATGACGTTGTAGTAATGGGGAAGGGAGGAAATCAATCAATCAATAAAATGATATTTATAGAGCTCTTACTGGTGTACTACTCTGTATTAAACACTTTTTATGGTATAAAGCGCTATTTGCTACTGTACTAAGGCCTGGGGTAGCCTTATATGAGCTAATCAGGTTGGACACACTCCCTATCCCACATAGGGTTCAAAGTCTTAATCCCCATTTTACAGATGAGGTAAGTGAGGCATACAGAAGTTGTGACTTGCCCAGTGTCATACAACAAAATGGTGGAGCTGGGTTTAGAGCCCAGGTCCTTCTGACTCCCAGAACTGTGCCCTAACCATTCATTCATTCAATAGTATTTATTGAGCGTTTACTATGTGCAGAGCACTGTACTAAGTGCTTGGAATGTACAAATCGGTAACAGAGACAGTCCCTGCCCTTTGACAGGCTCACAGTCTAATCAGGGGAGACGGACAGACAAGAACATTGGCAATAAATAGAATCAAGGCGATGAACATCTCATTAAAACAATAGCAAATAAATAGAATCAAGGTGATGTACATCTCATTAACAAAATTAATAGGGTAATGAAAATATATACAGTTAAGCAGACGAGTACAGTGCTGAGGGGAAGGGAGAGGGGGAGGAGCAGAGGGAAAGGGGGGAAAGAGGCCTTAGCTGAGGTGAGGTGAAGGGAGGGGTAGAGAGGGAGCAGAGGGAGCAGAGGGAAAAGGGGAGCTCAGTCTGGAAGGCCTCTTGGAGGAGGTGAGCCTTAAGTAGGGTTTTGAAGAGGGGAAGAGAATCAGTTTGGCGGAGGTGAGGAGGGAGGGCATTCCAGGACCGCGGGAGGACGTGGCCCAGGGGTCGACGGTGGGATGGGCAAGAACGGGGGACAGTGAGGAGGTGGGCGGCAGAGGAGCGGAGCGTGCATGGTGGGCAGTGGAAAGAGAGAAGGGAGGAAAGGTAGGAAGGGGCAAGGTGATGGAGAGCCTTGAAGCCTAGAGTGAGAAGTTTTTGTTTTGTGCAGAGGTTGATAGGCAACCACTGGAGGTTTTTAAGAAGGGGAGTGACATTCCCAGAGTGTTTCAGCAGGAAGATGAGCCGGACAGCGGAGTGAAGAATAGACTGGAGTGGGGCGAGAGAGGAGGAAGAGAGATCAGAGAGAAGGCTGACACAATAATCCAGCCAGGATATTATGAGAGCCTGTAACAGTAAAATAGCCGTTTGGGTAGAGAGGAAAAGGCGGATCTTGGCGATATTATAAAGGTGAGACCGGCAGGTTTTGGTGATTGATTGCATATGTGGGATGAAGGAGAGAGCCGAGTGGAAGATGACACCGAGGTTGCGGGCCTGAGAGACGGAAGGATGGTCGTACCATCTGCAGTGATAGGGAAGTCAGGAAGAGGACAGGGATTGGGAGGGAAGATGAGGAGCTCAGTTTTGGAAATATTGAGTTTTAGGTGGCGAGCAGACATCCAGGTAGAGACGTCCTGGAGTCAGGAGTAGATACGAGCCTGAAGGGAGGGGGAGAGGACAGGTGCAGAGATGTTGATCTGTGTGTCATCTGCACTAACCACTAGACCATGCTGCTTCTCCTTAGCCCACACTGCTTCTCCTCCTTTGGTACAGTAAAGATAGCATCTCCCATTACGTCCAGTGATGGTTAGCCTGGAGTTTAGCCCGGAGTTTAACTAGCAGTAAAGGAAGAGTGGCTCTCTTAGCGACTTCAGGATACCCATGTTAGAAGTAACACAGTGGAAAGCAATATTAGGTACTACAAATACCAAATACAACACTCATTCATTGGTATTTATTGCGCTCCTACTGAATGCGGAGTACTGTGCTGAGGAGGTTACCAAAGAATCAAAGATGTGATCTCTGTTCTCTAGAAACGTACGCTAAGAGGGAAATGTGCAGGCATAACTGTGTATGTTCAGTTATATTTATTGAGCACTTATTGTGTGCCCAGCACTGTACTAATCACTTGGGAGAGTACAATACAACAATAGGCACATTCCCTGCCTATAGTGAGTTCACACTCTAGAAGGGGGAGACAGCTATCAATACAAATAAATAAAACTACAGATAAAAGTGTTGTGGAGCTGAGAGAGGGGAAGAGCAAAGGGAGCAAGTCAGAGTGATGTAGAAGAGCGTGGGAGTTGAAGAAAAGTGGGGCTTAGTCAGGGAAGGCCTCTTGGAGATGTACCTTCAGTAAAGCTTTGAAGGTGTGGGGGGAGCGGGGAAAGTAATTGTCGGATTTGAGGGAGAGCATTCCAGGCCAGAGGCAGGATATGGTCTAGGGGTCGTCTGTGAGATATGCAAGTTCGAGGCACAATGAGAAGGTTAACAGTAGAGGGGCAAAGTGTGCAGGCTGGGTTGGAGAAGGAGAGAAGCATGGGAGCTCGAGGAAAACATAAATCCAATGGGTAACAGCAAAAGCAAGCAAAAAGTGAATGACTAAATGGTGGTTTCTGTTAAGTGCTTTCTGTGTGTCAAGCAGTGTACTCAGTGCTAGGGTAGATAAAAGATAATCAGGATGGACACAGTACCTGTACACATGGGGCTCACAGTCTAAGTAGGAGGGAGTAAGATTTAATCCCCATTTTACAGAAGAGGAAACTAAGGTGTAGAGAACTTCAGTGACTTGCCCAAGATCATCCAGCAGACAAGTGATGAAGCTGGGATTAAAACCCAAGTCCTCTGATTCCGAGGCCTATGCTCTTTCCACTAGGTCACACTGCTTCTAAAGGGAATAAAGAGGTTAAACACTGTAAACTGGTACTGATAACTGCTGAGAAGGTACTTAAGGCATTTCTACATGATTCAGAGAGAAATGGGCAGCCACTGGAGGTTTTCAAGAGAGGAGTAGTAGTAATAGAATTCATTAACTGCCCATTGGGTGCAGAGCACTGTGCTAGGTGCTGGGAATAATAATGTTGGTATTTAAGTGCTTACTATGTGCAGAGCACTGTTCTAATTGCTGGGGTAGATACAAGGTAATCATGTTTGTCCCCTGTGAAGCTCACAGTCTTAATCCCCATTTTACAGATGAGGTAACTGAGGCACAGAGAAGTTAAGTGACTTGCCCACAGTCACACAGTTGACAAGTGGCATAGCCAGGATTCGAACCCATGACCTCTGACTCCCAAGCCCGGGCTCTTTCCACTGAGCCACGCTGCTTCTCTGAAGGAATACGAAGATCAGAATTAGATTGTCCCTGTGTCTAGGTGAGCTCACAATTTAAAATATAACTGAAGACAAGGGATAGGAAACAGACACATGAGGAATGATGAAATATGGAAACACCACACAGGCAAGTAGACAAAATAAAAATAAACATCAGCAGGGTCATTTGGAGATGAGCGGAATGTCAGGCTCAGAATCCCCAGGCACACCCTGAACCAGAGCAATCACCATTGAGCCCCTGATTTTCTCGGGGCTTCGTGGAGACCTCCTTCTGTGGCAGCTTTTCTCTTTTCTTCCCTGGGATGGTGGAAGGCAGGACAGGATGGAGTGTCCTCAGTGGTGAGAAGGGCAGCCTGTGCCGGTTCCCTGGGAGGCAGAGGGGCTGGCTGTCTGGCGGAAAGTGGGGGGAAATGTCAAGAGCTTGTGACGGCAGCAGCTTTTATCCCTAGTCCAGCACACACAGAACAAGCTGGGAGCAGGGACCTGGGGAGGGAGAGGGAAGGCAGCAGGTTACCATGGATGCTTTTCTCAGCTGAGGTGGAGGGGTCTGTGAGCACACGGCAGCAGCTTTTATCCCTGGGGCCCTCGTGGGCCGGAGGGAAGACTGCAGCTACTATGGATGCTTTTCTCTGCTACGATGGAGGAGTGAGACAACCTGAATCTGGGTAAAGACTGATCCTTAATCCACACAGGTTGGCAGGTCGAGTGTCATTTTCTCAGCCGTCTACTGTGAAGGTTGGCCCAGGCATCTAAGCTTAAAGTGCTTATCTTTTAAATGAATATTTCTAGAATATGTGGACTGAGAGTGATTTTTTTTTCATGCAACCTTGGAGTTTTCCCTAGGACTAGTCAATAGATTGCTAATGGCAGGGATTGACTGCAAATTCACAGGTTCCAAATGTCTGTCGGATTTACCGTGAACGGAAAAGAAGGTGTTTTGCCAAATAGCCTGGGTGTGTTTCGAGGAGAAGGGAGGAATTGGGGGTCCTAAATCTCCGGCGATATGACTGAGGGCTGAACTAAACTGGTTCAGAAAATGGGTCTGGGGATTGGGAACAAGGTTAAATAGAAGAGGCAGGGATTGTGAACTAGGGGTTAAGGAATGACAGGATAGAGAAGTTTAGGGTCAGAGGAGCTCATGAAGAGTGAAAGCCATGTTTGATGAAAAAGCCCCTGGCAAAGAGAGAGACTCCCAGCAGCAAACTGGGATAGGCTGAATAGCTTGTGAATTCTTTGAAACTGAAGAGTCAAAGGCTAAAGGAAACAATTGTAGAGGGAAAGCTTGTGTTTTGGGACTGGTTTTCCGTGTGTGTACTTTTGATCTGGTACTAATGATGCCTTTTGTCTACTGGAAGATTGTTAAATGCGGATTGTGGCTGTTGATGTTACCTAATGCTCAAATCCACCTTTAGCAAAACACTTGTCATCCATTTTCTTATATGAGTTAAAATACTTTGGTCTTGTTTGCTTATTCCTACTACTATATTAAGGTCAGACTGGACATGGAGCCACACTGCTGAGAGAGGAGACCAGAAAACAGCTATAGGGCAGGTCTATGTAGTCAATCTATGAATGGTATTTATTGAGCCCTTACTGTGTGCAGAGCACTGTGCTAAGCATTTGGGAGAGTACAATACAGCAAAATTGAGACAGTCTCCTTTCAAGGAAGCAGAAGCGGGGCCTAGTGGATTGAGCACAGGACTGTGAGTCAGAAGGACCTGGGCTCTAATCCCAGCTCCACCACTTGTCTGCTGTGTGACCTTAGGTGAGTCACTTAACTCCTCTGTGCCTCAGTTTCCTCATCTGTGAAGGAGATTGAGACTGTGAGCTTGATGTGGGGCAGGGACTGTGTCCAACCCGATTAGCTTGTATCTACCCCAGAGCTTCGTACAGTATAGGGCACATAGTAAGTGCTTAACGAATACCATAAAAAAAGAAAAAGTTTACAGCCTAAAGAGGGATATAGACATCAAAATAAATTATGGATATTTACATAAGTGCTGTGTGGGTGAAGAGGATGGGGAATATTAAATGTTTAAAGGGTACAGATCCAAGTGCTTAGGTGACACAGAAGGAAAAGGGATGAGGGGAAACTCATAATTCATTCAATCATATTTATTGAGCACTTTAGCACTTACTGTGTGCAAAGCACTGTACTAGGTGCTTGGGAGAGTACAATACTACAAATGAACAGACACATTCCCTGCCCTCAACTAGCTCTTAGAAGGTCTCTTGAAGGAGATGTGCTTTTAATAAGGCTTTGAAGGTGAAAAGAGTGATGTCTGCATGTATGAAAGGGGAGGGAGTTTCAAGCCAGAGAGAATATGGCCAGGGGGACAGCAGAAAAATTGGTGAGATCAAAAGTGGCATAGAGGAGGAAAGTGTGCTGGCTGGGTTGTAGTAGGAAATCAGTGAGGTAAGACAGGAGGAGACAAGCTGAATGAGTGCTTTAAAGCCATTGGGTAAGTAGTTTCTGTTTGTGGATGGGCAACCACTGGAGATTTTTGAGGAGTGGGTAAACATGGATGGAAAAGTTTTATAGAAAAATAATCTGGGCAGCTGAATGAAGGACTAGAGTGGAGAGAGACAGGATACAGGGAGCTTGGAAAGGAAGTTGATGCAGTAGTCAAAAAAGGTAAGTGCTTGGATTTATGTGGTAGCAGTGTGGAGAGGAAAGGGCAGATTTTAGCAGTGTTGTGAAGTTAGAACTGGCAGGATTGAATATGGGTATTTAAAGAGATAAATTGAGAGTTGTAACCAAGGTTACAGGTTTCTGAGGCAGAGAGGATGGTTGTGCTGTCTTCAGTGATGGGACAAAAAGGGAGAGGACAGGGTTTGAGTGCGAGGTTGTGGAGTTCTGCTTTGACATGTTAGGTTTGTGGTGTTGGCGGGACATCCAAGTAGAGTTGTCCTGAACACTGGAGGAATATGAGACCACAGACAAGGCATGGGCTCAGAGCTGGAGAGGTAGATTTGGGAATCAGTGTGCAGATATGGTAGATGAAACCATGGAAGCAAATGAATTCTCCAGGGCAGTGGGTGTAGATGGAGAATTAGAAGGGGATCCAGAACTGAGACTTGAGAGGCTCCCCCCAGTTAGGGGTTGGGAGTCAGAGGAAAAGCCCATGAAAAAGACTGTGAAGGAACAGTCAAGGAGATAGGAAAAGAAGAGTCTACTTTATTGATTTCCTTTTGAAACAACTGAATAAGGACATCTACAAACCCCTGCTTAGAACATTACCATGTCAAAGTCAGACAAAAGGAGGAAGGGAGTGTTTGGGTCTCCTCTTGGCAAGAAAATGATAATACATCACCCACTCTATCAAATACTATTTCTATCATATAAACTATGTAGAACTTTGTCTTGTCTTGTCTTACGCGGTTGAGTCATTTCCGACCCATAGCAATTCCATGGTCCTATCTCCCCCATATGCCTCCATATGCAATCGTTCTGGTAATGTATCCATAGTGTTTTCTTGGTAAAAATACGGAAGTAGTTTACCACTGCCCTCTTCCGCATAGGAAACTTGTCTCTGCCCTTGACTCTCTCCCATGCCACTGCTGTCCATCACAGGTGAGTTTTGTACATATCCAAAAATTATATATTTTAAATCACATATTATAAAGTATTTATATTAATGTCTGCTTCCTCCTTTACACTTTTGAGTTCACTGAGGGTAGGGAGTGTGTCTAATCAATTCTGTTGTATTGTACTTTTCCAAGTGCTTAGTACAGTTCTCTGCCCACAATAAACACTTAATGAATACCACTGATTGATTGAATCAGGAGAGGACGGTGTTGGTGAACTCAAGGTTAGATAATGTTTCCAGGAGAAAGAAGTAGTTCACAGTGTAGAAGACAGTTGAAAGGTTGAGGAGGATTAGGTTGGAGTAGAGGATTTGACAAGAAGGAGATCATTGGGGACCTTTGAGAAGGCAATTACCATGGAGTGAAGGGGGAGGAAGTAATATTGGAGAGGATCAAGGAGAGGAATAGGAGGCAGTGGGTGTAGTGAACTTGCTCAAGGAGTTTGGAGAAGAATGATAAGAGGGAGATGGAACCGTAAAGGGAGGGATCTGTAGGGTCGAGAAAGAGTTGTTTTGGGTTAGTGTGTACATGAGCATGGAGAAGAAGCTATTGGAAAGTGAATGGTTGAAGATGGCAGTCAGGGAGGGAAGGAGGGAAGTGGCAAGTGATTTAGTAAGGTGTGAAAGGATGGGGTGGAAGTTCAGGTGGAAGGGGTAAATTTTGAGAGGAGGTGAGAGATCTCCTCTTGAGATACTCCTGGGAAAGATAGGGGAGTTAGTTGAAGAAGGGGCAGGAAGAGGGAGAAATTAGAGAAGAGCAGGGGAGATTTTAGAGATATGACACCTGATAGCTTCAATTTTATTAATGAAGCTCATGGCCAGGTCATTAAGGTCAGGAAATGGGACTAGAAGGGTGGGTAAAGGAGTAAAGGGTTTGCGGCAGGTGGTTAAACAACTGGCAGGGGGATTTTGCAGGGAAGAAACCCATGAATCCCAACTTCCACTGTTGGTCTCGATATGAAATTCAACATGGCGTGTGGTGGCAACATTCACTAAATCACCTCAGGCTGCTCTAGAGTGAATGATTGCCAAATATGGAGAGAGAGGGAGTTCCAGGCCAGAGGCAGGACATGGGCGAGGGGTTGGCAGCACCAGAGACAAAATCAAGGTACAGTGAGTATGTTGGCATTGGAAGAGTGAAGTGTGTGGTCTGGGTTGTAGTAGGAGAGAGGGAGGTGAAGTAGGAGGGGGCAGGGTGATTAAGTGCTTTAAAGACAATGGTGAGGAGGTTTTGGAGGTGGATGGGCAACTGCTGGAGTTTCTTGAGGAGTGGGGAAATGTGTTCTGAACGTTTTAATAGAAAAATGATCAGAGTGTCAGAGTCAAGTACGGACTAAAGTGGGGAGAGAAAAGGAGGCAGGGAGGTCAGGAAGGAGGCTGATGCAGTAAAGTGGGATGGGATAAATTCTGGGATTAACCTGGCTAGACTGTAAACTCACTGTGGGCAAAGAATGTGTCTGTTATGTTGGTGTATTGTACTCTCCCAAGCACTTAGTACAGTGCTTGCACACAGTAAGTGCTCAATAAATACAATTGATTGCAGTTTGGATGGAGAGGAAAGGGCAGATTTTAAAGTTTATAGATATGTCTGTAAAAGCTATGGATGATTGTGAATACTTAAAGAAGGAGTAGGCTTTAATCCCTATTTTTCAGATGAGGTAACTCAATCACTGAGAAACTAAGTGACTTGCTCAAGGTCACACAGAAGCTGAGTGGCACAGCAGGGATTAGAACTAGGTGTCAAGAACTGTTCTAAGCACTGGCTTAGATACAAGTTAATCAGGTTGGATATAGGTGCTGTCCCACATGTGGCTTACAGTCTAAATATTCAATCCCCATTTTACAGTTGAGGCAACTAAGGTTCAGAGAAATTGTGACTTGCCCAATTAAGTGACTTGTGAGGCAAGTGGTCGAGCTGGGATTGGAACCCAGGTCCTCTGACTCCCAGGCTGGTGCTTTTTCCACTAGGCCATGCTGCTTCCACTAGAGCCATGCAGATCCTAGTTGGCCTCAAAGTAGAAAATTGGAACCAAAAGTGAAGACAGTATACATGCTGCTATATAGGATCAAGTATAACTGAAACCTTTATAAAATGAATTGGCTGTATAAGGAGGCTATCACATTTCTAAGTGCATAGCACCCAGGAGGCGCTCAATAAATACTATTATCACTGCTACTATTCTAAGAGAATATACAGGCTCATTCATTCCATTCTAATGAATATCTGGGAGAGTTATTTGTGTACAATCTGCTGATTTAGCACTGCATCTGAATGATCACACCTCAGGGAAGGGCAAGTGCTAAAATAACATGAAAAGGCAGGAATGGCAGTTGGGGATACAAAGTGAGGAAATTAGAAATCAATCAGGGAAGGCCTCCTGGAGGAGATGTATTTGACAGGCTTTGAAGAAAGGGGGAGAAGCAGTTTCAATGTGAAATGGGAGGAGGTTCCAGGTGAGAGGAGCTGATCAAGAAGTCAGCAATGGGGGAAATAAGGAGGAGGCAGAATGAGTAGGTCAGTTTGAGAGGATTGAAGAGTGAGAGATGAGATGTAGTGGAATAAGTAGGGATGAGACAAGAGACAACTTTTGAGTATCTTACAGCCAGGGTTCAGTAGTTTCTATTTGATGTGGAGGGGAATGAGCAGTTTGTGGGAGGTTTTTTGATCACTGTCACCAAACTATGTCTATTTTCTCCCAAACCCATGTTGGCCTTTGGGATTCTGGTTTCTACTCTTCTGTCTATCCATGCGCCACTGGATAGTGGATTTTCTGATTGCATAATTCATTGACAGCGTCAAGTTCTATATTGCTTGTGAAAATATTTGACTGTGTGTTGGATTTCCCAGTATACAGAGGATGGTATGAGGTTTTAATTGTTCATCCATGGGGAGTAGGTAGTGCTGTTCCAACTCTACAAGGTGATTCATAATCATCATCACTTTTTCCTGGTTTGGTATCTCAAGAGCATGTTTGTCGACGTACAACAGTTTCAGAATGCTTGTCTCAAATAATTTTTACACTGTGCATAACTGAACAGGAAAGTTGCCTGGTGAATTCTTTCAGATCCTTCACTGAACCTTCAAATATGGTGGCATTGAATATGTGTAACTGTGTTACTTTGCTTGTAACTGGAAGTCATAAAAGAAACTTCAACTCTGATCCAGTTGTCCATTGTGGTGTAGTTTAGGGATCACGGTAGGGTCAGCCAGAATGGCTCAGCTTTAGATAGAGTTTTGGTCTTTTGATTTTTTGTTTGTTTGTTTGTTAAGCACTTACTATGTACCAGACACTATACTAAGCTCTGGAGTAGATGCAAGTTAATCAGGATGGACATAGTCCAAGTCCCAGATGGGACTCACTTAGTAGAAAGAGCACAGGTTTGGGAGTCAGAGGACATGGGTTTGAATCCCAACTGCCACTTGTCTGCTGTGTGACCTTGGGCAAGTCGCTTAATTTCTCTGTGCCTCAGTTACCTCATCTGTAAAATGGGGATTAAAACTGTGATCCCCACCTGGGAAAACCTGATTACCTTGTATCCACCCCAGCGCTTAGAGCAGTAAGTGGCACATAGTAAGTGCTTAATAAATATCATTATTATTATTATTTTACAGATGAGGTAATAGACCCAGTGAAATGATTTGCTCTAGGTCACAGAACAGACGAGTGGCATGTCTGTTAGAACACAGGGCCTCAGACTCTCAGGCTCAGGCTTTTTCCACTTGGTCTTGGTAAGGTTCCCAGATCTTTTTCTATATCTGCTGGACTATGTTTTGGTTTGAAGCCACACTAAGATTTAGACAGAGGATAGTTGGCTATATCCTTCAATAACTTGCCAAGAAGGATTCTGGCTAGAATTTTATCAGCAATGGAGAGGAGAACAGCAAGAGCACCTGGTGGTTTCCACAGGCAGCGCTTTCACCCTTTTTCTTGAAGAAGTTGGTTTGTTGGCACCTTTGAAATGCTGTGGAATTTTATCCATGTGCCAGAGAAGAGCTACTGAAGACATTTAAGGCTTAGGACTCTTCCTAGTGTGGTGATATCTGCAGGAATGTCAACAGATCCAGCAGGTATGGTCTTATGGTTAGACTATGGAAGTTAATGGAAACTAAAATCACGTCTTCCCATATTGGCCAGTTTTATATGCTTTCAAAGGTCTCCTCAGAGGTGGCAGGAATGTTCAGAAGAAGACTGCAGTATTCTTACCATCTATGTAATAGTCTCTTTTTGTCTCTGAGGAAGTTGGTTCCACCTGACCTCTTCAGAGGTGCTTCAGTAGTATGGTTGAGGCCTTTAGTTGCTTTAATGACTGGAAAAAATTCCTTAGTTTGGTGTCGTGTTCAGCACCCCTGGGATGAACTTTTGTCCTGGGATTAATGGGATCTGTAGGCGCTCCAAGTCCTACAAGATGAGTGACATCATACATCAAACATCATACTGCTTTTGATACTATTGGAGCCATCTCCTCCATTTAACTGAAAAGATCTGGGCTTGTATGTAGCCTTGCCATTCCCATCTTGGCTGTCCCACACTCACTCTCCCAGCCCAGCAGGGATTGATTATTCATACCTGTTTGCATCCCTCTCATGAACAATTTCATAATCCCCCTTTGTTAATAGGACTCCTGGCATTTTGGTCTTTGGAGAGATGCTTTCTCCAGCCACACAGCTCTGCCCTATCAGAACTCTGGTAGCCAAGGGTTTTGGGGCAGGCAAAGAGGAGGAGAAAACAGGGTGGGGGAAAGGGAAATAAGCCCCCACCCCCAGCTTCTCTGCCTGCAGCTCTGGGGGCTCTCTACCCTTCCTACGTTTCTGAAGTTGCCAGGGCCTCCGGAGTCAGAATGACTGGGGTCTTTGACTCCTACATGCTGGGGGCTACTGTTCACATGCCCTTCCTGCATATTAACCCTGGCAACAGGTGGAGTTGCAAGGAGGGGAGGGAGGGAGGAGTTCCACTGTACTAAGCCTTTGCTAAAGTATAATACAATAGTCTCCTATTTTCCATTAACACCCATTCCCCTGGAGAATCATTTGCTTCCATGACTTCAATTACCATTTCTACACAGGTGACTATCAAGTCTACCTCTCCAGCCCCACCTCTCTCTTTTGCAGTGTGGCATTTCCTCCTGCCTTCAGGACATTTCTACTACTATATCTTAACAACATTTCACATTGAGCATCCAAAACAGAATTTGTCATGTTCTCATCTAATCCCTGCCCTGCTCCGGACTTTCCGATCACCGTTGAAAACACCACCAGAGAAGCAGCATGTCCTAGTGGATAGAGCCTGGGAGTCAGAAAGTCCTGGTTTCTAATCCCAACTCCACCACTTCTCTACTGTGTGACCTGGGGCAAATTGCTTAACATCTCTGTGCCTCAGGTACCTCATCTGTAAAATAGGGATTAAGACTGTTAGCCCCTGTGGGACAATCTGATTAACTTGTATCTACCCCAGCACTTAGTACAGTGCCCAGCACATAGTAAATACTTAAATACCATTAAAAACAACACCCACCACTCTTCGTGTCTCACAAGTCTACCACCTTGGCATTATCTTAGATTCATGTTTCTCATTCAACCCACATATTTTTGTCTGTCACCACATTCTATCTTCACATATCTAAAATTGACCCCTTCCTCTTCATCCAAACTATCTGCATGCTAGTCCAAGCACTCGGCCACATTGACTACTGCATCAGCCTCCTCGCAGATCTCTCTGCCTCTTTATTGACTCTCTTCCTCTTTATTCTATATCTCTCCCCTCTTTATATTGTGCTTTGTTCTGCTGCCCAGATCACTTTCCTAAGGTATCATTTGTTACACTTCTTGCCACTCCTCAAAAACTTTTAAGGCACTCAATCAGCTCTTTCACATAAACTTACCTCGCTGACCTCTTACTATAACCTAGTCTGCACACTTCACTTTTCTGACACCAACCTACTTACTGTGCCTAGATCTTGTCTCTCACTGTCAATCCCTTAATCACATCTTTGCTGCCTGGAACTCTACCTTCTTTGTATCTAACAAATCTCCACTCTCCCCATCTTCAAAGTCCTACTAAAATTACAACTTCTTCAGGAAGTCTTCCCTGACTAAAGTCCTCATCTCCCCACTCTATTCCCCCTTCCTCCTGTGTTGTCTTATGCACTTGGGTCTATACCCCCTACCACTTTGACACTCACTCCACCCTCTTCCCCAAAACTCTTATGTTCATCTCTGGATCCCATTGCACTACCCAACAATTACTACATCTCTCTCCTGCCATTCCTGTCTTCCCACTCAAATGACTTCTTTACCCCCTGTAATTCAATTTCTTCCCCCTTTATTCCACTTAGACCACACTCTCCAAGTTCACCAAGTTCACCTCTTCTGGCCAAATCTATTGTACTCTTTGTCTTCATCTTCCTCAACCTCTCAGTTGGATGACCTCCTTCTTCTGGAACTCTGTCTAACCTTAGTTTTTCTGACAGTTTTCTTCTGGTTCTCCTCTCCCCTCTTAGGTTGCAAGATCCTTGAGTATAGAGTTCGGTTCACATCAACTCATTTTATTTCTCTCTCAGGGGTATAGTACAATTCTCTGTTCACAGTAGGGGCCCAATGAATGCTGTGGCTGTCCTGATTATTTTGTATCTACTGTAGGGCTTAGTATAGTGCTTAGCACAGACATTTGTGTAATTATTACTTTTGACTAAGGAAGGAAAATGCTTTCAGAATCTTTAATTGGAGAGCCGGCACCAAGGAAGTCAACTGTCAAGTGTGCCAAGAGGACGGCACGATAAGGAAGTAGCTAGTCAGAGAGTAAAACATACTAGAAAGAAACAGTGAACATATGGGGAAGGCAACTTAAAAACAAGGTCTATTATATTGTGAAGTCAATACATTCTGGGCTAGTACTGATTGAAACCTATTCCTCTGTGCCTGTGGTTTTGGCAACCTATTAAATGTGCTGGTGGTCTTTCTCTAGTATCTATGCCAGAAAACAAGTATTTATATCATGAAATTTCCATTTCATTGTGCCATTTTTTGAAAAGCAGGCTGTAGGCCTTCATTTAAATAAATTTAGAGCTCAATCTGCCCTCTTAATCCAAAATGTCCTTTGTTTATGTCAGTCAAGCATTTGTAAGTGTGTAAAATGTGTTCTCTTATCAATTTTTCCTTTCTTTTATGATCTGAAGGTATTTTGGTTGTAATAAGGTTAAGGGGATGGGGAACAAGTCTTTAGTTGGCACAGAAGGGGGAGGAATTAATGATGGTATTTGTCGAACAGTTACTCTGTGCCATGCACAGTACTAAGCATGGGGTACATATGCTAATCAGTTTGGACACAGTCCATGTTCCACAAGGGGCTCACGGGCTAAGCAGGAAGGAGTAGGATTTAATCCCTATTTTACAGATGAGGTCATTGAGTCACAGAGAAGTTAAGTCACTTGCCCAAGGTCACACAGCACCTAGGTGGCAGAACTGGGATTAGAACCCAGGTCCTTTGACTCCCAGGCCTGCACTCTTTCTTTTTTTTTTAATGGTTTTTGTTAAGCGCTTATGTGTCAAGCACCATGCTAAGCACTGTCATACATACAGGTTAATCAGGTTGGACTCAGTTCTTGTCCCTCATGAGGCTCACAATCTAAGTACTGAATCCCCATTTTACAATTGAGGTAACTGAGGCACAGAAAAATTAAGCAACTGGCCACAGGTCACACATCAGGCAAGTGGCAGAGTCAGGATTAGAACTCTGGTCCTGGGACTCCCAGCCCTGTGCTTTTTCTACTAGACCAGACTGCTTCCACTAGGCCATGCTGATCCTAGCTGGCCTCAGAGTATAAAAATGCAACCAAAAGTAAAGACAATATACATGTTGCCACAGGATCAAGTATAAATGAAACCTTATTAAAACGAATTGGGCACATAAAGAGAATATCACTATTCTAAATGTATTGCACCCAGGGGGCGCTCAATAAATACTATTACCATTTTTACTATTCTAAGAGAAAATTCAGACTCATTCAAATTCTTAACCTACATACAGAGGAAAGGATGGGTTATCTGAGAGAGTTATTTCTTTACAACCTGCTGATTTAGCACTACAGCTGAATGATCACACCTCAGGGAAGAGAAATTGCCCTCAGAGGGAAAAAAAACCCAACCCCACCCCCTCACCCCCCAAAAAACAAAGCAGCTATTTAACAATTGATTACCAGGAAGTCCCAAAGACTACCAAGAACGTTATCTAAATTGAGAATCCTAAGTAAGATAAGACCCATAGATACCAGGCTCTGATTTCCTGATTCACAAGGACCCTGATAGGGTCTTAAATTGAAACTTAATCCCTAAATCCTAACTGGACTATTTTGAATATAGATTAGGAGGGGCTTTGGATCTGAGTTAGTGTCAAGAAGATGGCGCCTGTACAGCACAACCTTTACAAATATGAGTGTGGGGGGGTTGGGATTAGGGTTGGGAAGTAATGTGCATGGGGATAATGTGTATGATGGTGTGTCACTGAATATGTGTCTGTCCCAAGAGTTGCTTTGGACTTTAATGGTCATGTATGGGAATGAGATGCCATCCCAACTACCTTACGGGCCAGCATCATGGATGTCAAAAGCCTGAAAATAGGGGGAAAAATTAGGGATCTCCCAGCACTGAGCCTAGCCTACAGACCTACCTGGGACCAGATATCAATCAATCAACTGCATTTATTGAGAACTTACCGTGTGCAGGGTACACAGCACGTGGGAGAGTACAGTTTAACAGTCAGTAGACACGTTCCATGACCGCAATGAGTTTACAGTCTAGATGAGGGCTGTGGGGCAGGGTAGGGTGAATAAAGGGTACAAACTCCAAGTGTAAGGGTGACACAGAAACGGAGAAGGAAGTAAGGGAAATGAGGGCTTATCTGGAGAAGGCCGTGTGGAGATGTGATTTTAATAAGGCTTTGAAGGTGGGGAGAGTGATAATCTGTCGGATATGAAAAGGAAGGCAGTTCCAGGCCAGAGACAGGATGTGGGCTAGTGGTTGGTGGTGAGATAAATGAGAAAGAGGCACAGTGAGTAGATTGGTGTTTAAAGGAGTGAAGTGAGCGTGCTGGGTGGTAATAGGAAATCAACAAGGTAAGATAGGAGGGGACAAGGTGATTGAGCGCTTTAAAGCCAATGATAAGGAGTTTCTGTTGGTTGCCCATCCACCTCCATATCCACTAGAGGTTTTTGAGGAATGGGGAAGCACAGACTGAACAATATTGTAGGAAAATGAACGGAGCAGCAGAGTGAACTATGGAGTGGAGTGGGGGTAGACAGAAGGCAGGGAGGTCTGCAAGGAGGCTGATGCCAGTCATCAAGGTGGGATAGGACAAGTGGCTGGATCAGCACGATAGCAGTTTGGATGGAGAGGAAAAGGTGGATTTTTGGATTTTTGTGAAGGTAGGCAGGATTTGGTGACAGATTAAATGAGTGGGTTGAATGAGAGATGAGTGGAGGACAATGCCAAGGTTATGGGCTTGTGAGACGGGGAAGGTGGTGGTGCTATTTGACACTGATGGGAAAGTCAGGGAGAGGACAGGGTTGGGATGGGAAGATGAGGAACTCTGTTATCTCTCCAAAAACTTCACTGCAACAAAAGAGCTGCATTCTCAAAGAACAAAACAAGTAGACTGTAAGCTCTTAGTAGGGACGAAAATGTCTACCAACTCAGTTTTACTCTCCCAAGCGCTTAGTAGAGGGATCTGCACATAGTAAAGGTTCAATCAAAACCACTGATTATTTTCAATTTTCCCACATATCCTTTGCTACAGATGGAGTAAGGTCTGAAATTGATATTAAGCTCCAGGCCACTCCTTTGGGGCAGCTGTCCTCAGGAATTACTCACCACAGTGGAATTTCCTGGAGAAAAAAACAAACAAAAATAATAACTGTGGTATTTTTCAAGCACTGTACTAAGCGCTGGGATAGATACAAGTTAATCAGGACCCAGATGGGGCTCGCCATCTAAGTAGGAGGGAGATCAGGTAGGGAAACTGAGGCACAGAGAAGTTAAATGGCTTGCCAAAGTCCACCCAGCTGGCAAGTGTCAGAGCTGGGGTTGAAACCAAGGTCTCCTGACTCCCAGACCCATGCAATTCCCACTCAACCATGCTCCTAAACCCTTACTCTAGGACCTCAAACAAGAACCTTGCATGGACTAGAAAGCCAGAGTCTGGATCTTTTACCAGGGCCAGTCAACCTGGCACCAGCCCACAGTGCAGGCTCAGCATTAGGGCCATCCTAGAAGGAGCTAGAAATGAATCTCTCGGAGATTTTGAGGAACTCCACTGGACAGTCCTTAACTGCCCCAGAAGCTCGTTTCTAGTCCCTTTCTGTATGAGGCTGGTTCGGGGCTTCTGAGATCTGAACCGGGGATCACTTCAGATCATCCCATTGATTATTGTGCTTACTCAACGGGGCTGTAATCCAGTAGACTTTCCCAAATTCTCACTGGACTCGTTTTTGCTGGGTATCCTTTGGCAAGTCCCTTAACTTCTCTGTGCCTAAATTTCCTCATACCTGCTCTTCCTCCCCCTTAGACTGACACCTCCACTTGGGACAGGGACTCTGGCTGACCCTATTGTATTGTAGCTAAACCAGTGCTTAGTACAGTGCTTGTCAGAGAGTAAGACCTAGATAAATATTATTAGTATTGTCATTCCTATTATTTTGAGCATTTCCCTTTTCCATTTGGTTGAAAATCATGCTAGAAATGTTTGGGTCATTAAGGAATATAGACTGTACAGTGTTTTTTCAAATTGACATCTGTTGGATTCATACAGGCTAATCGGTACCTAAAAAACCCTTATGTTATTAAAAAAAATAATTTGGGTGCCCTGTAGTTTCTGCTCAGCTCCCATGTGACATAATTTCTTTCTGTTGACTTTTATGTGTGATCCTCAGAAAAAAGAACTAAGCAGTTGGTATTTACCTCACCTTCAGCCCCACAGTACTTAAGTATATAATTTATTTTCATATCCATCTTCCCTTCTAGACAGTAAGCTCCTTGTGGGCAGAAAATGTATCTACTAATTCTTTTGTATCGTACTCTCCCAGTTGCTTAATGCAGTGCTCTGGACACAGTAAGTGCTCAATAAATACCATTGATTACCTGATTGATTCATAATTAGGTTATCTCTTCTATTGTGTTTGCCACCAGAGTGGGGTGGTATTCACCATGTAGACATTTCTATATTGCTGTTATTTCCATAGTGCTGTTTTCTGTGTTTCCCTTTTTTCAATGATCAGATTTTAAGATTTTAACTCTCTGCTACTCTGGACCTACCAAGCTTTGTTGGTTAGCAAAATGACTGAATCAAATCATTCTTTTCAAAACTGGAGTTGGGGTCATTTGTATGGAAAATGTATCCTCTTTTTCTAATAGCGATGTATTTATTTATGTATTTTAAAAATTAATATATTGCACCACTTGACAGTGCCTCTGGGCACTTGTGAAGATGACAAATTGTACTATTAGACCATTTTTATGTGTTTTAGCCCATCAGGACTCCTACCATTTAGGGAACAGCATGATTGAACTGATGCATCTTATAGGGACCTAAATTTTTTTTTTAAAAAAATTCATGACCATCTGGGAATTTCAAAGGCAAAGACATTTCATGGAAAACACCCGGTTTACATTTCTCTGGAGTTCAGAATTTGGATTACCTTTGGCCAGTTTTAGTCACCAAGGATGGGATGAGGGCTCATCCCTGTGATTGAAAGTAATCACAGCTCAAATCTGAGAAACGTTTCTGTAATCTTTACTAGAGAGTATTGTAGAAACATGATAAAATCAGATGAACTGGAAATTAGGAGCAGCGTAACTATTTGCTAGTTTATTCTGGCATATAGCTTATTGTACAATAGTCATTATGTAGTTTAACCCAATCATCATATTTACTGAAGGCCACAGCTTGAAAAAATTAAGCTGGACTTTAAATCATTCTTTCTATGAAAATTGAATCAAAAATTGAGAATACAATCTCCTGTTTGTTTCCCCTTCATACAGTATGGTTTCAAGGCACTGATGCTTGAGACATTAGGAAATGTGGATCTTGCTGGTGGAATTTTTGTGCTTAGGGAGCTTTTGATCATGGAGATATTTATTCAAATTTGCATGTAACTGCAAACGACACACACTGTTTCAAATTTAAGACTAGTAACACTTCTGGGTGACTATAATTGTTCACTCACTTGAGAAGTCTTTCATGCAAGAAGCACTAATTTTAAATTTCATAATACAAAGCCCCCAAACAGAACAATGGAGTCCTCCTTGAAGTTAATGTTAGGTAAATAGAATACTTAGTACAAATGTATTGAGTGTTTTTCACCTTCAAACTGCTTTGCAAACATGAACTAATTAATCTAATTTAAAACAAACAAAAGGAAATTCATCTTTCCCCTGTTGGTAGTCAGCTGGGGTGATTCTCTACCGGAGTTGAGAATCGACTAGGGAAGCAAGCCTTAAAAAGGGGGCTGTGTAAATTCGATAACCAAAATTAATACTCGAAGTGAAGGGGCCAAATGGAGTGTAATGAAACCTAGAGTGAAAAGGGCACTCGGGGTAGAGGTCAGTAATGAGTTTTCTTCCATTGTTGCTGTTGGGTCATATTTCCAGCATTTGCACAATCAACAGCCTTGCTTTTATTTGTCTACGTTTGGCGAAGCTGGAGGGCCTGGTAACTGCAAAGTCAGTGTACACAACTGGATAAATTAAACATCAGATTTGGCACGGAAAATCTTAATCCCACCTCCCATTGGAGAAGGATGGATTTTTTTGGGGGGGGTGATGTGTGCTTATAAACAGTGGATATGGGTCAGGGCATTGTTTCTGCAGTCGATTCATGTGTGCTTACGAATGTACAGGGGCGCATTCACGTGTGTACATATGGACGATCACATAAAAAGGAGTAGTGTGACGATCCCTTTACTGCTGAATCTTGGAGCTCGAGTTTTTACATCAGGCTTGGTCAGGTCTCATCCCCACCTCCCCCCACCTTGGTAAGGGGGGGGGGGCGTTTAGAAAGAGCTCAGAACTGTAGAAGGGCCCATTCTACACCAGCTCGAGCCTCGGGCTCCTTTTTTTCTCGGAAAGCAAAATGGGTGGCTTTTAAACCAGCTGGATCCCCCCCATCCCTACAAACTCTCCACCCCCAGAGGGTGTCCCAGGTTCCTTTGTCACAGCGGAGGAGAATTTAAAAAAAGGCTTCCAACACGCACTCCAATAAAAGGCCCCTTCTTCACAGTCGGGCGAGGAGTTTAAAATGAATCACACTGCAGCTTGCCCCCTTCTTTTTTTGGTTTTGTTTTGCAAGCCACCATTGTCGAGGGAGGTTTGGGCCGGCCTCCTCCTCCTCTTCCTCCTCCCTCCTTCCCTCCCTCCCTCCCCTCTGCTCGTCCTCCCGGTCGGAGCCTCCCCATCTTTTTCAACCATCTTTAGCAAGGCCTCGCTCTCTCCTGCGGCCGACGAAAGGCTCGACTGCGATCCTAAAATGTCTGATTGAAACACGTTGGGAGAGCGGGGGGAAAAAAACAAACCACCACCCCAACCAAACAACGACAAAAAAAAAAAAAACCCAACCCAAATCCAACCCAAATCTCCATCATCACCAGGGCGAGAGTTAAAAAGCCAGTCCTCCATGAGTGAGACTTGACAGGTCTGTCTGTCTTATTTTTCAATCGGTGCTAATGGGAGCTACTTAAGAATAATAGCAGATTGCATGCCTTCTCTCCCTGCTTCTTCTTCTTCTTCTCCCCCCCCCCTTTTTTTTTTTTGCTTTTGCCTTTTCCTCTCCCACCCCCTCCTCCTTTAACCCCCCTCTTCTTCTTCCCTTGCCTCCCTTTTGTTCGCTCGGCGCTCAGGCCGTGCTCTCCGCGAGCGGGGGCAACGCACCACCCTCTTAGGCCCGTGGCGTGTGCGGGGCCGCCGCGGCCTAGACTGCAGCCCGCCCGGGCCCGGGGGGCGGGTTGCAGCGGGCCGTGCCCCGCCGCTGCAGCAGCAGCAGCAACAGCAGCTGCAGCAGCTGCAGCAGCTCTCCTTGCAAGCTGCTGCAGCTCCCGCCGCCGTTGCATGCAGCTGCCCCGGGAGCCCGGGCTGGGCGCAGCCAGGGGTGGTGGTAGTAACGGCGGCATTGGCGGCGGGGAGGCCGCTCCATACACGCACAGACCCAGGCAGCGGGAATGCAGATGACACGCCCGTAATATGGAAGCAGCCGCCGCAGCAGCCGCAGCCACCACAGCTCCAGCAGCCGCCGCCGACTCACAAAACAAAGGTCATCCGAGCAGCAGCCCGGGGCTTGACCGCTGCGGAGGCCAACCCGGAGGAGGGGAGGTTGGGATGGTGGAGGGGGAGAATTGGTGGGGGTCGGAGGGCAGGACTGGAAAGGGGGGAGATGGAGGGAGCATGGGGGGGACGCTTTGCATTTGCCCCCCCCCAGCCACTTCGGTCACCTTTGTGTGTCTGTGTACGTGTGTGTGTATGTGTGGGTGTGGGCGGCTTGGCCGGTCCCATCAGCCCGGCCCAAGGGCCGGTGGTAAAGGGCGCCACTTGGGCTAGGCCCCATAGGCCCTCAGAAGGGCCCAAAGTCAGCAGCCGCCCCTCCTCCAGCCCAGGCACCGGCCCCTGCTTATTTTAGAGGCGTCTCCGTCCTCCAGAAAGAAAGAAAGAAAAAAAAAAATCCAGACGGAATTCCTCGGGGTGAAAGGATTTATGGGTTTCCTCCCCCTCCCCCCTTCCAGGTACTTGGAGGAGGAGAAGGTTGGAGAAGGAGGAGGGGTGCTGCTGCTGCTGGTGGTGGTGGTGCTTGGTGGTGGTGCTGGTGGTGGTGCCAGGGCTGGTGGTGGTGCTGGTGGTGGTGCCAGGGCTGGAGAGGAAGAAGGGAGGAGAGGGAGGGAAGGGAGGGGGTCGGTTGGGGGTGACATGGGCAGAGAAGATCCTGGTCATCAAGCCAGCACCACTCTGCTGTGGGGCCGAGGCCGCCTGGTGCTGCAAACCCATCCTGTGTAAGGAGATTTCTTTTATTTTTTTATTTATTGCGGGCTCTTTGTTAGCTCCCAACACACATGCATACACACATGCACACACACACACTCACACACAGCTCCCAGCCAGGTTGTGGGAGGTAAGTGGGGAAGAGGAGGGGGAAGTGGATGTGTGCGTGGGGCTGGGGCAACTGGGGAGGAGGAGAGGAGGAGGAGGAAGAAGAGGAGGAGGAGGAGGGGGATGGAGTCCCCAGGGGCTACGTGAGAGGTGAGCATTTGGGGCTGGGCTGGGGAGGGGGGGTGCCACACGATGACCCCCCCCCTTAACCTTCCCCCTCCACCCCCACTCCTCCCCAAGATCAAAATGGGGAAGAGCAACCCCCAGTGAGAGCCCCCTGCGCTGATGATTTTCAGGGACTTGTTGGCAACTCAGCGAGGGTTGCCATAGCTTTTTTATGTAGGGTGACCAGAACCGGCTGAAACTGGTTTGAGGCAGATCAGCTCCTGAACACAATGCAGTCACTGAGCTACTACAGTGGGATAGCAGCTTCCTCCCTTCATGGCAGCCAAAAGCAGAGGAGCTTGCAGGAAGGTACCATCCCAACACAGTATGTGAATGCACACTTTAGACACCACACAGCACTGGTATGTGGCTAATATAGTCCTAAAAGATTATGTACAGGAAGGAGGAAAAAAAAAATGTTCAGGATTGCAGCTTCTGAGATAACTTGGGCTTTTCCTGCCTTTTTCTTTTGCTTAGGGGATGGACAAGGAGCTGAGATTTATGACCCGTATTATAAAAAAAAATATTGATTTGTTAGGGTGGGGACACAAGGTTTGTGCAGATTCTTTTTGGACAAAACCAAACCAAAATGGATTGATGGATTTGTGATTTTTAGATGTGTTTGTGACTGGAGAATGCTGCTTTGCTTGCTGTTTTCTTTTGCAGGGTATGTACTGTCTTGCGCTTTTCTTTGTAGAAGCTGTTAAAGGGTGTTTGTGTGTGTACATGTGTGTGCATGTGTGTGTGTGTGTGTATGTGGGGAGGGGGTGCTATGACTGTCGTGAAGGCCAAAAGGTAACAATATTGTTCTAGGAATGAGTGTAAGTGCATTGCAGAGATGCTGTAAGGCATACATACTGTCTTTTTTTTCCTTGTAGGCCTGTTGACTGGGGCTGCTTTTAACCCTTTCATATTTGCAGAGGTAATGAATCCGTGTGACAGTAGCTGAGCATTGGCTAAACTCTTTCCAAAAAGGTCAAGGTTCACAAGGTGAGATATGATATTTTGAGCATGAATATTCTGATAATTTGAAGGATCATGCATACCCATATGGGCTCTGACTCCTGATTGGCACACTCGGGCAGAAACTGTGGTGTGACTCTCAGGAGAAGAAGTACTGTTAATTTTATCCAAATTTAATGGGACTGGTCTGATGGTTTATTATAACACAAATATCAAGGCTAAAAACAATGACTTCATTGAAATAGCATGTGTGGAGCTTTTTTACTCCCTTCAGAGGTAAAGAATAGGCCTTGATAAATGGCAAGGGCAAATATTGGATAGGAATCAGGGGCCTTGTGGGAGAATACGCTATTCTGCATTGCCCTACAGTATTACATATTTGGCATTTTTCATTTGGCTATATAAAACATAATTGCCTCACCAAATCTAGGCAACCTAGTCATCATTTCTGAATATAGGCACTTTAGAGTTGCACATACATTTTGTGCATTCAGCCGGCCAAGTTTATTGTGCTTTTGCCCATTGAATTAAGAGGCCAAATGGAAGTATCCATGTGATTTTTCTCCCCTCCTTCTCTACCCCCCTCCTTTTTTGGGGTGGGAGCAGAGGGAAGTAGTTGGATGGAGGTTGAATGTTCCAGTGGATTATTTGAGGCATAGATTCTAATGTGGAATACTAATGAAACCCAGAAATGAAAGTGGTTGGGCAGTGCCTCAGCTGCCAAGAGATGCCTACCTTTAACTCGATGCCTCACAATCAGGGATAATGAAAACTGTCTAGTGTCTGGGAAGTGTGCACTTAGATTTGAGCTGGCATTTCCATTTTACACTGAAATCTGGTAGCTTCAGAGGGGGAGGAGAGAAAGAAGAAAGCAGTAATGAGTAGAGCAAAGTGAAGAACAAAGGCTGTTGGAGCTTACTCTGGAACCCTAAACATTTTGCCTGAGGGGTCTTTGTGGGAAAAAAACACACAACACAACTAACTTCCTTAAACAGGAAATCAGTAACTCTATGGAGTCCTGTCTGATTTGATGTTAGCACGAATCATCCATCCTATATTTTAGCTGGATAGGGAAAGAGTGAAAGTGAGAGTCTAATGTAAAATGGTGTTTATTGCCATCGAGGTGTTCGGCAGAACAGGCAATCTGAAAAGCCTTAAGAATTCAGAATTAGGTAAGTTGTGTGGTAGGTGATGATAGGAAGGCTGTCTGCATTCAAGGGGAGCCAGCACTTGGGCTCTTGTATCTAACTACAGAACATAAAATATTGGGATAAACTAGCAAACTGAAGCTGACACATTGCATTTAGATCAAAAATATTTTAGGGCGTGTTGGATATGGTTATAATGTATTTCTCAGATTTGATAGACTAGCAAATAGGTGGCATGATGGAACAAAATGTCTTACAAATCACTGTGCTGAAATGGTTCTTCAAATTCTACATCATTTTTGAATGCCAGGGGTTCTGTGTTTGACTGTAGCAGAATTAGGCTTGCAAAGTACACATGAATAGGCATCACATTCATTTTTCCCATTGACAACTGAAATTCATGTTTAAATAAGATCACACAGATTAATTACTGTAGCATCAGACCAGCAGGCGGTTCGAAAATAAAGGGCCTTCAAATCTTTTTCCCTTCAAGAAATTATTTTTTGCTGATTTGAGTTCTTGAGTTAATCCTTCATTATCTGTGGTTTAGGGGCTTTTGAGGAGAAAAGACGTTCACATTCCTTTTTGGGGATTGAACATCAAAAAATGCTTCCCGTTTTATAGTCCTGTTAGTGATTTTAGTTTAGGATTCTGCCCACCCTCCTGGTAGATGGCGGGTTTTTTTGTTTTCTTTTTCCTTCTGTAGGTAGGCCAGTCTTTCCAGCTGAACATGCCGTTTAACGTTGGAGGATTGTGGTCCTTTGCATCAGCAATAGTTAGCTCATTGTGGATCGAGGCTTGTGTTGGGTATTTGATCTCACATTTTAACAATTTGTCAAGTTCCTGGAGTCCTTTTGAAAAGAACAGCTAGGTTGCTAGCCTTGGAAACGTGAATGTAAATATGTAGAATGCAGCATAAACATGTTGATTCCTGGGAGAGTGGCGGGAGGGAGAAAGGAGGCGGGAGATGTTGACACAGACATTTCAGGGCCTGGGCTTTGCTGCTGTTGTGCAGACAGGCCCTGCCTCCAGTCGAGCTCTCCCTGAGATTGCCTGCAGCTGTATCATGGTGCTTGTAAGCGGGAATTACCATCCGGGCTGGAGAAGGCTGCTCCTCTGGCTGGAGGAAGTAAACTGGAAAGGAAATGTACCCAGGGTTCTTCCTAAACTTGTTTTTGTTTTCTTTCTGTTTATAGAAAGCCATTTTTCCGTGGTACAAATCCTGATTTCAAGGAGTTTATAACTTGGATGGAGCCTGACATGAAAAGAGGATGAATTTTTTTTTTGCCCTCCCTTTCCATAAAACATATACTTAGCAAAAAGGTTATTTGGGCTGTTATAAAAGGGAAGCTAGGAAGGCAAATAAGAGCTCAGTTTGACTGGGATTTTCTTGATGGCAGCAATCTACAGTTCAAAATTGGAGAATGAGTGGTCTATTCCCGGTTCTGTTGGTGATTTATCTGTCTCCCTTCCTCATCCCTCCCGAAATACATTACTGGGCTATTTATATTGGTTTTGAGTGACCTTTCCCAATCCTTAGAATAACACAGGTAAAAACCTCCATCTAGCATGCCTATGGCCAGACTTTAATAATAATGGTGGCATTTGTTATGTGCTTACTGTGTGCAAAGCACTGTCTTAAGTGCTGGGGTAGATACAAGATAATTAGGTTGGATCCAGTCCCTGTCCCACATGGAGCTTACAATCTAAGCAGGAGGTAGAACAGGTATTGAATCCCTCTTTTAAAACTGAGGAAATGGAGGCCCAAAGAAGTCAAGTGATTTGCCCAGGGTCACACAGCAGGCAAGTGACAGAGCCAGGATTAGACTAGTGGAAACAGCATGGACCTGGATTCTAATCTCAACTCCACCACTTATCTGCTGTTTGACTTTAGGCGAGTCTCTTTTCTGTGCCTTAGTTTCATCATTTCCTCATCTGTAAAATGGGGATTCAGTACCTGTTCTCCTCTCTCCCCCTTAGACCATTAGCCCCGATGGCTCAGGAACTGTGCCTGATCTGGATATTTTTATCTACCCCAGCACTTAGCGTAGTGTGTGGCACATAGTAAGTGCTTCCCTGATACCACAATGAACATTATTATGATGTCTCCAGACCTCAAGGCCTGTGCTCTTTCCACTGTGCCATACTGCATGCTTCATAGGGCTCTGGACTAGAGCTTATTGCCCACTTCCTATGAAGAACAAGAGGAGGCCCTGGAGGTTAGGAATTTTTCTTCAGAGGTGAGTGGGCCTCTGACAGCAGAGGGTATGCCAACTCCCTGTCGTGTCAATGATCAGAGGGCAAAAGGGAGTTTGCCGCAGCGGCCTGTAGCTGGGTCACGTCTGATGATGCATCTATTCTAGCAGTTCCACAGTCCAGTAGAAGCCATCTTCCATTGTAATCTCAAATTATGCAGTGCAAGCTCAGCATGGCTGTCCCTTCCTCCCAACCCCAGCTTGTTTTTTGTCAGAGCCACAATATAGAGTCCGGCTCCTGACGTGCTGTAGAATAGCTTGGTGCGGATGCACGTTCTCGCTCGCCTCGTCTCTGCGGCAGCCTGTTCTGGGTTCTGGCTTCGGGTCCCCAATTCTTCTGAGCAGCAGCCTCGCAGTGGGAGCACCGGCTCAGACCCCTTAGATAGACTCCGTCCGAGTCAGAGCAGAAAGGAGGCTCTCTCCCCAGCTCCTCCTTTGCATTTCCTTTCTGTCTGAGGCCGGCTGGTGAGAAGGAAGATTCTAACCCCCCAGCCTCACCAAGCCTCTGATGCTACCGCTGGTCTCAGTTGTGGTTTGTAGGACAAGCTCTCAGTTTTTTCTTCCTACCGTGGTTGCTAGAAGATTGGTTTTACTGCATGCGCTGAAAAACCTGGGGTGAAAAAAAAATCCCAACCTAGACTTCCTTTGAAAACATCCCTCCTCCCATACCCACCTCCCTGAAAGCATCTCCCATCACACCCCGGACTCCAGGAAAATAGCCATCCCATGCTGATGTTCTGGAAAATCCCGAGGTTGGGCCGAGGCATAGCTGCTTTAGGCTGTGGCCCTGAGGTGTGGCAGCTGTTCCTTAAAATAGAAAATAGGCCATAACAGCATCCTGGGGAAATAGCTTGTTGTGCCTGATTCTTCAGTCCTGGAACCTCTTTTGGCTTCTCTCCTGCAGTCTGCTTTTGGGTGATCAAAAAGGCAACTTGTAACTCCATGTCCACCGTTTGACCTCCACTGATTTAACTTTTGACATCCAGAATTGGTTGCCTTAATAGAGTGCCTCTAAAGTGGCTAATAAAGGAGAAACTGAAGGCATCAGAAAGGATCACACTTCCCCTATCTTGGGAGGGTGAGGGAATGATTAAAAAAAAAAAAATCCTCCATGTGTGGCCTTTATGGTAGGTTGTAGCTAGATTACATGGTCTCACTTTTTGTATATTAAAAAAACAAAACTTCTGAATTATTGTGTAAATGGAGCAGACAGCCCCTACCACTTAAACGAGAATGTGAAATGATGGAGGCAGAGTGTTACACGCTTGATTAATGTCCATCCCAACCCAGAAGCAATCTGGATTACACAAAACTGGAAATGAAAAAATGTCATAAAATAGCATTAATTTCACCTATTTGAATTTTTCAAAAGTAACTGCTTCATTTTTATTTCATCTCGTGGCGTACTGCTATCATGCATTTCATTAATCATACAGTGGCAAAAACGGTGATTGAAACCTAGTTGTTGATAGACAGTGTATTCTTAATCATAGGCACCCACTTTTGGGGGCCGTGAGAATGTGACTCTCTGGACTTGGCATCATGGGGAAAATGCCATTAGGCTCGACCCCACAACTCTTGTGATAGCTTACCCACTCCTTGGATTTGGCAAGGTACCAGAGGTGAAGGCAGCAAGGCTTTACTCTTTACCCTCCTCTAGCTGGACAATGCCCTGGGACCCAGGGATCCTTGGGGGTGAGTCACAGCAGGCATTAGTGGCGCATTTCCCTGATTTCCTACTACCTCTCAGCCCCTACACTTCCCTCCTCTAATGCCGACCTACTCACTGTACCTTGAACTCATCTAATCTCACCACTGACCCATCCTGCTTCTGGCCCAGAACTCCCTCCCTCTTTATGTCCGACAGATCGATCAACTTCCCCACCTTCGAAGCCTTATTCAAAACACATCTCCAAGAGACCTTCCCCAACCAAGCCCTCGTTTCCTCTTCTCCGCCCACCCCCTTCTGCTTTGCCCTCACACTAGGATTTGCACCCTCTATTCACCCCTTCCTCAGTCCAACAGCACTTCTGTCCATATCTGTAATTTATTTATTTATATTCACGTCCATCTCCCCCTCTGTAAGCTCATTGTGGGCTTATTATGCTTACCGACCCTGTCGGTACTCTCCCAAGCTCGTAGTACAGTGTTGTATGCACAGTAAGAGCCCAGTGAATACAATTGATTGATTGGTACAGAAAGCATTCCCAGTGGGTGAGTCGCTTCGGAGGAAAGGGGTGTTGCTCCAGTCTGATTTGGATGAACGAGGCGGCAGCAGGGGCTCCTGCTGCTTTCCTGGTCCTTGCTGGGATTGGGTACAAGGTGAAGCCATCTGTTGTCTTTACCTCCTGCCAGAATGGCCTGGACATTCAGTGGAGATCCAGTAGCTTAAGTAAGGACTCATTTCTTCTAGCACTCGTGAGTGGAGAACATTGCATATAGAATATATTTCGGCCAAACCGTAATTGAAGTGAGAAGACTTAGAATATCATCAAACCAATGAAGCAGGAAGGTGATTTTTGGAAGTGGCTGTTTAATACTGGGTTGGAGTGGTCTTGTGGAGAAACAGGAAAATCAGTAATGAGATAATGGTGGTGTAGTAATATAATGAAATAAGAGAACAGTGGTCCTTGGTGTGACCCCCGTGTGACTTGGCAAGCTTTCAGATGTGCCCTGGAAATCCTGGGCGTGCTGTGCTTTGTTGTTTCAGGCAGGTGTCCCTATGGTCCTCAGTTAATCTCTGCATGGGCATGAGCCCAGAGCTGACTCCTTTCAGGGCAAATTGAAGCTATCAAGCAGTTTGAGTGTCTACTACCGGCAACCTGTGGAGGCAGAAGAAAATCCTTAGTAATGATGAGGAAGGTCAGCATACCCACTCCTCTGGGTTGGAGGAAAGGTGGACCATGTATGTTTAGTATGTCTTTGAACAAACAAGGATGGAAAGAGCATATTTCAGAAGTAATACCAAAGCTTTGGGGTTTGGCTTTTGTTGAGACAATAGAAGGGTGCATTGATTTTGAAGCGTACTCGACGTAATAGTAACAGCAGCGGCACTTTTTGAACAGCTGCTCTGTACCTGGTGGGCGAGGGGGAGCAAAAAAGGAAACAAGGAAAGAAAATGGTATAGTGGTTTGTTCTAGAAACAAGAAGGGTAATCAGCTCCCAAGGATGCTAGAAAAGTTGGGGAAGAGTGGAGCATCTTGGAAGGAGATGATGTACTTTGTTGTAGACAGGACATCCATGAAGAGCTCTTGAAGACACAGGATTGGACAAAGGGAATTCATCTGGAGACATAGACCTATATTGAAATCAGGCCTAAGGAAACCTTGGCAGAAAATAGGCAAACCAGTTTTGGAAACTTCCATTGTAAATTCCAGAGGGTGATGTGCTTTGCTGTTCTGCCTGGCAATGCCAGCCCTTGGCCATTACGTTGGAGTGTATGTTGCTTTCATTCCTCAACAGTAGGGGGTAAGGAAGGGGAAGAAGAAGTGGAGCACTTTAATTGTTGAATCCCCATTAGTACCTGAGTGTGTGGCCTGCTCCCTTCCCTGTTGTTCAAATTCAACCTGGCTTACTGTGTTAAAAGCTCACCGATGCCCATCGTTAAGGAGAGTACCCTCGTGGCCAGGGCATGCCAAGGGCCCAAGAGGAGGGCCTAAAGAGAGATAAACCCAGTTCTAACCCACAAGGGGCTTGCGTTCTTGCAGAACTGCACATTGTAGAAAACTTGTGGTTCTTAGCCCATGTTCGATACCTTGCACATGGGTACCACTGTTTCTTCCTCTGTTGCAGTGTGCTGCCTGCAGACAGGTAAACGTTGTTAAAACAGTGTTCTACGGTTTTACCACTGTGCTTCAGGCAAAATGCCTAGTGAAAACACTCTTCTCCACAGGTGTATTACTATACAGTTCTGATAAGGTGTCACCATAATTCATTGTACACACACTATACTATACAGTACCATAGTTAACTAGACTGCAAGCTCATTGTAAGCGGAGAATGTGCCTGTTATAAGGTTATATTGTTCTCTCCCACAAAGTTAGTAGAGTGCTGTACACTCAGTAAGTGCTCAATAAATACAATTGTGATTGGTAATTTGGGTTATGTTGTGGATGAAAGCGGGTGTCCTCAGAAGAGACAGTATCCTGTTCCATTGATGAGAATGAACACTTTTCTTATGCTCTTGTCAGGCCATGAATGAAAAAAGTAAGCATCAGAAGCATTTATTAAATGCCTTCTGCGGGCAGATGCTGCAGCAATTACAATGTAGCAGGGATCATTCAGTCAATCAGCGGTATTTATTGAGCATTTACTGTGTCCACAGCGCTGTACTGAATGCTTGGAAGAGTACAATAGAGTAGGTAGACTCTAATCCACGCCCTCAAGGATCTTTCTAGCTAGCGAGTTAGCAGTCTAGCTAGCGTTGTTCAGTGGGTGCTGCAGTACTAAAGAGAGCAACCGACAGTGCTGCGGAATTGCTTCGTCTTGTTCTTTTCTCCATATCCCACTCATGCTGAACCAAAAAGTCCCAGAATTCAATACTTCTTTAAGATGGCTGGACTATAAAATAGAAGATGGGCCCTTGTCCTGCAGTACCGGCATCGAAGCCAGAGATTACTGTGTTTCTGTCTGAGGATGACACTACTAAAACGTGATTACTGAGTGCCTGCAGATAGAGATGAAAAGACCATCGATTAGCTAACAGGATAGTACCGGGTATATGAATCAGTCGATTGTTGGTATTTATCAAGAGCGTACTTTCTGCAGAGCCCTGAACTGTGAGCTTGGGGATGGTATAATGCAACAGAGTCGGTGGACATGTTCCCTGCCCACAATAATGGTACAGTCTAGAGGGGGAGACAGACATTCATATAAATAAATTATAGATATGTACATAAGTGCTGGGAGGCTGAGTGGGTAAAGAGCAAGTGCTTAAAGACTACAGATGTGCATTGGTGACACAGAAGGGAGAGGGAGTAGGGGAAAAGAGGGCTTAATTTGGGAGTACAGAGATATGTGGCAAGCTTCAGTTCAAGAATCTGATTTGAGCAGCACTTTGTGGGAAAGACTAGATGTAGAGAGACTGGCAAGAAAGCTGATGCAGTAATCTTGCCACTGCATAACCAGAGCTTTAAAGGAGTAGATCCGAAGAAGTAGCAATAGATTGAGGGATGAAGAAGAGCGAGGAGTCAAAGGTTACACCACCGCTGCAGGTTTCAGGAGCAGAAAGGATGGTGGTGTTATCTATTGAGGTGGAAAAATTATGAGGAGGAGTGGATTTGGGGGGAAGATGAGTAGTTCTATTTTAGACATGTTGAGTTTTAGGTGACAACAAGGACATTCAGGTGGAGCTGTCTTAGAGGCAAGATGAAGAATTGTAGGCAGATGAGTGGTGAGAGCTAGAGAGAGAGATTTGGGAGTAGAGAAAGGTAGCTGAAACTGTGTGAGAAGATGTGCTTCCTGAGGGACTGAGTTTCTAGTAAGAAGATTGAGGAAACTGAGTGACAGGCAAGTTGAATGACTTGCCCAAGGTCACGCGGCAGACAAATGGCAGAGTGAGGATTTGAATCCTGGTCCTCTGACTCCCAGGCCTGTGCTTGCTCTTTCCGCTTGTCCAATCAGTCAGTCAGGCCATGGCATTGTACTAAGTAAGGAATTGTAAGGAAAAGTACTAAGCACTTGGGAGAGTGCAAAGCAATATAGTCAATAGGCAACGATCTCTCTCCTCAAGGAGCTTTCAGTAATAATAATGATGGTTTTTTTTTAAGCACTTACTGTGTGCCAATCACTGAACTAAGCGCTGATCAAGTGGGCCCCACTGCTTCTACTAGGACACATCATTTCCACAATGTAAGAGGCTGAAGAGGATCAGGACTGAGAGAAGCCCTGTGGATTTGGCTAAAAGGAGGTCAGTGGTGATGTTAGAAAATGCAGTCTGGTAGAGTGAAATGGTCAAAAGCTTCAATGTAGTGGGGTGAAGAATGAAGTTAGTGGAGAGCCCATTGTTGGCTAGGGATTGTCTTTATCTGTTGCCGAATTGTACTTTCCAAGTGCTTAGTACAGTGCTCTGCACAGAGTGCTCAATTAATATGATTGAATGAATGACTGAAATAAAGATAGCCGGAATATATGACCCATTCAGGAGCTGGTCTAGAAGTGGGAGCAGGGAGAGGGGGATAATAGCTGGAGGGGGCCATGGATTGAAAGAGCACTGTTTTATTTGGGGGAGGTTTGAGCCTGTTTGAAGGTGGAAAAGGAACAATTGAAGAGTGAAAGCTTGAAAATAGTGAGGGGAGTGGGAAAAATGATTTTAGGAGGTGAAAGGAGACAAGGTCAGAGGTGCCAATAGGGGTGGATTTAGAGGGTTGATGGAAGACCTCTTGTGAAACAGCTAAAAAATAAGAGGTAGACACAGGAGCTGCTGCAGGACAGGGCGAGTAGGTGGGGGAACTTGGTGAAGTCCACTCCTGATGGTTGTGATTTTACCAACAGCATAATTGGTGAGGACATTAGAGGTTGAGGAGGGAGGTGGGGGGCTGCTTAGGGCCTTCAGAAGAGAATGGAAGGATCAAAGAAGATGGTGGCAGTTGTTGGAATGGGAAATTCATTCATTCGTATTTATTAAGCGCTTACTGTGTGCAGAGCACTTAATAAAGGAGGAATAACAGGATTTATGTCTTCCTAACTCTATTGCATTTTATTCTCCCAAGGGCTTCATCCCATGCTATGCACACAGTAAATGCTCAGTAACTACTATTAATTGGTAGATCTATCAGGAAACAGCTGAGCTATACCAAGAGAGTGAGCTTAGATTGTGAACCCCAAGTGAGACCTGATTATCTTGTAGCTACCCCAGAGTTTAGTACTGTGCTTGGCGCACAGTAAGCACATAACAAATACTACAATTAAGAGTTAACTTACATTGGCAGAAGTCAGCTCAGAGCCTAGATTTCCACCCGCTGTGTTCAGTCACCGGAGCACAGGAGTGGAGGGAGTGAACTTTAGCAGTCCCCCCCAACTTTGGCAGGATTGGTGGGGGTTGGTGGAATGAGAGCAACAAAGCAAGTTGAGATTGGTGGAGAGGACAGAGTTCTCATCTAAGGCAGGGACTTCTGGAGAGAGAGTGTCAGGGAGTGGGTTAGAGAAGCAGCGTGGTTCAGTGGAAAGAGCCTGGGCTTGGGAGTCAGAGGTCATGGGTTCAAATCCTGGCTCTGCCACTTGTCAGCTGAGTGACTGTGGGCAAGTCACTTAACTTCTCTGTGCCTCAGTTACATCTGTAAAATGGGGTTTAACTGTGAGCCTCACATGGGACAACCTGATTACCCTGTATCTCCCCCAGCTAGAACAGTGCTCTGCACATAGTAAGCGCTTAACAAATACCAACATTAGTATTATTATTATTACAGAGGCAGCAGTAGAGGGTGAGGACCAAAGTTGAGGGGGAGGGAATGTGGAAGAGGTGGCACATTAGAAAATCGTGGTCAGAAAGTGATGCCGTCAGTCAGTGAAATTAAGGATGAGGCATTATTTTGAGATAAACCTGTCTCACTGTTGGTGAGTGGCCTAAGTTGGGTGGAGCAAGAGGTTGAGGAGGAAAAGGAAATGGTTGCTGGGAGTCAGAGGGATCACCACTGAAAGTTGAAGTTCTCAAGGACTGGAGGAAGCAGTGTGACCTAATGGGCAGAGCACAGGCCTGAGAGACCTGGTTCCAATCCTGGCTCTGCCACTTGTCTGCTGTGTGACCGAGGGGAAGTTACTTCATTTCTCTTTGCCTTACTTACCTCAATTGTAAAAGGGGGATTAAGACTCTGAGCACCATGTGGGACAACCTGATTACCTTGTATCTACCCCAGTGCTTAGAAGAGTGCTTAGCACATAGTAAATGCTTAACAAGTATCAAAAAAAGGAAGAAAGGCAACAAAAACATTGAAATCAGCAGGAAATGCGGAGGTGGGATCAGGAGGGTGGGAGGAGACAACAACTAGCAACTGGAGAGGGTAAAAGAAGTGGTCAGTGTAGGATTCAAAGAGGAAAAGAGAGATGTAGGGGGTGAGAGAGTGAAAGTGATGTTGGCAGTAGAGGAGCAGGCCTACTTCTACCCCTCGATTGAATGAATTTTCACCTAAGATGGGGAGAAGATGAGACCCTTTGGGGAGAGAGTGGCAGGAAAGAGAGGTGAAAACCTAATCTTGATGTTGGCAAGGAAGAGTGAGTGGGCCAGGAACTGGTCAAGGATTAATGGGAGTTTGCCAACAGTGGACCTCAGCTTCCACAGACCACAGAGAGATTGAGGTGTAGGGAATGGATAGGATGGAAGGTGATGGGAGGGGATGCAGGAGACAGGGTTGAGGTGCTAGAGAGTGTTGTGAGAGAAGATGGGCCTGGCAGGGCGATAGGAGAGAATAACAGGTGGGGAGAGGGAGAGGACCTGGTGGGGCAGAGTATCAGCCATATGGAATTCAGCTGGTGCCATTTTCTGAAAGTTAAGGAGGCAGATTCTGTATCTCCTGCTCTGTCTTGGGAGGTGAGAGGCATGCAACTCCTGTCTTCCCAGCAAACTGAGAACCCTTGCCACTTGAGGAATGTGTCTCTGGAGCCCAGGTGGTGGAGCTGTGTGGGTATGAGGCCCCGCAGCTTCTGAATCGCCCATTCCATTTCAGAAAGGGAAGGGGTGTGCAGCTGTGTCCTCCACGAGATTAAGGGGAGACTTCCACACGTCATGAGTGGCTTGGAACTCGCCTGGGAAGTGGTGATGGGGCACGTGATCAGGCAGTCTTAGTTTTCTTATTTCCTCTGTCCTGTAAAACATAAGCTCTCTTGATGACCGCAGTTTAGATAACTGGAGCAGCAAAACCCATGTGACCAAAGAAAGGCAGTGGTCCATTTCATCAGATAAAATTCAAATCATTCACAGATTCTAAGGGACACAGAGAGATGAAGGTAATTAACTGGATAAAGAGCAGATTCAGTTCCTGCAAAACTTTCTCATCATCTTGTTAGGATTTAGGCAAAGTTAAACTTACTCGTATATGGTCTCTTACTTTTTCTTCCAGTGCAATGAAGGCTGTCGTAACTGGACTAATAATGGATGTGAGACATGATCAATTTTTCCCTTGTGGCTTCAGGGTCAAAAATAGGGACCCATACAGGAATTGTAGAAGCAGCAAAGAGATTGCAGAACCTGGAGCGAGAGTGGTTTAAAAAAAAAAAAATGTAAAATTGATATGATGGGAGGCAGTTTTTTTGTATTTTACAATTCTAGCTCTTATTTTTATGGCTCTATTTTTATTCTAATTTAATAGAATATAGACAGTTTGGAAATCTATGCGTAATATATCCTGCTCTCAGTGCTGTTTGTGCCATTTTTGGATGATTTCTTTGTTGGGTTTTTTTTTTGCAATCTTGTTGCAGTTTTTGGGGTGTTTTTTTTGCCTCTAGCTGCTATGTTTGCTAATTACACAGGATTACCAACTTGTCAGCCTTGGTAACTGTATTTGTGGAACCCTACTATGTCATTCAGTTATCTGGCAGTCACCAGGTGACTTGCTCCATGTTTAATGAGATTATTTTGGGGGACTAAGAGCCAAGTCTGGGGAATTTTTTGTCCCTTGGGCTGAGGGTAAGTCTGGATTTCTGGAAATTTGGAACTGAATGCAGATTCCTTTCTTCACATTTCAGTTTGGCTGTGAATGCAATAAACCAACTCCTCAGAGCAGTTTGGGATTTAAGATCAAGAAGTGTATTCTTCATCTTTTTTTTTTAAATGAAGGTGTATGCTGTTACACATAAGTAAAACGTATTTACTATGCTAGAACAGTATACCCCTTTAGATTGTAAACTCCTTGTGGGAAGAAAACTTGTCTACCAATTCTTTTGTTTTTGTAGTCTTCCAAGCACTTTCTACAGTGTTCTGCATAAAATAAGTGTTCAAAAAATGCTGTTGATTGATTACCAAATGCCTGTCATCTTACTAGATGTCAGTTACATCAGCAAGGCAATAAATGATGTTTACATTTTCATTTGTTTAGATAAAAATATATAGAGATTCACATGCACATATACTCCATCATCTGAGATGACTATCGTGTTACATTTGTTGAGGCCTCTACCTTCTCTGCATCTGCCTCCTAGCTGACCTTCCTGCCTCCTGTCTCTCCCCACTCCAGTCCTTCACTCTGCTGCCCGGATTATTTTTCTAGACAAATGCTTAGTCCATGTTTCCCCACTTATCAAGAACTCTAGTGGTTGCCCATCCATCTTTGCGTTAAACAGAAACTCCTTACCATGGGCTTTAAAGCACTCAAACATCTTCCCTCTTCCTACTTTATCTCCCTGATTTCCTACTACAACCCAGCCTGATTACTTCACTCCTCTAACACCAGCTTCCTCACTGTACCTTGATTTTGTCTATGTCGCTGCTGACCTTTCGCCCATGTCCTGCCTCTGTCCTGGAATACCCTCCCTTTTCATAGTCAACAGACGGTCACTCTCCCCAGCTTCAAAGCCTTATTGAAGGCCCAGCCTCTCCAAGTTGCCTTCCTTGTCTAGGTCCTCATTTCTTCTCCCATATTGGATTTGCATCCTTTATTCACCTCTCCCTCAGTCTGACAATACTTAAAGGACCTGTCCGTCATTTTTTTTATATTAATGCCTATCTCCCCTTCTAGACTGTCAGCTCATTGTGGGCAGGAAACATGTCTACCAACTGTTATATTGTACTCTCCCAAGCCCTTAGGACAGTGCTCTGCATGGAGTTAGGGCTAAGTAAATATGATTGATTGATCTTTCTCTATGGTCTATAGGAGAAGAAAAAAACCTTTTTGACAGCTCATACCTGAACTGACCATTGTAGGTTGTGGTATGATCAGTTTACCAATTGGATGACTATTACTGTCACTCAAGTTTCTTACCTAACCATCTTAGTTTACACATCTTGTATCGCAGAAACAGGAAATTGAGAAGAAAAGGATCCTGACAGATGTTTCAGTCATGGGCGATACAGCCAGTTATAAACCATTGTCAGAGTGATTCAGAATAGTACAGTCCTTCAGAAACTTTGGTAGTTTTTCAAGCCTGTTCAGGTTTAGTGATAGGTTTAATACCCATTGGGATTAAAAAAAGTCACCCTCCCCCGCCCCCCTCCCCCCGAAGAATTAATTAAGTCAATATATCTTTGGAAGAGGTGAATTTTCCACAAACAGACAAAAAGTCATGTTTAAACAGAAGGTATCTATTATAACAGTTCACTGGTTGCCATGGAAGCCATCAGATCTAGAGTCAACATATAACGAGTTGTTTTCTTGGCCGATGTCACGTATGTGCTTTTCCACCTCCAATCCCTCTGTGTCAGACCAGTTTGTTGCTGTGATATTAATCATTGGATTGCAAAGTGATAGAATTTTAGTTATCATCCTGACTGATACAACATCCTGGTCCAAATGTATTAATCTGAATCAGTAAACCTCTCCTTTCATTCCCTAGAAAGTCAATCTATCTTTTGGAGCTGTGTAAAGAATAATAAAGCTGCTTGTCATTCATTTCAGGTGAACTCATAATGAAGCCTCAAAGTCCGTGGTGGCATTAAACCTCTGGACTTAATGGCCTCAGCATTTAGTTGGCCAATTTAAAATCTTTTGGGGGCTCTTGTGTCCTCTCTGGCATGAACAAGTTATGGAGTTGAAACTCTAATAGACTTAAGACTCTTCAGCCTGTGGTGAATTTCCCACTAGGCTTTGACCTGGAGCAGCTCATTTTTTTGAGAGTTGGGGAGACTCATTGGTTAATGGTTTTTTTTAAAGAAGCTGAAAACTCATCTTAATACTATGATATCTTGACATTATTTTAAAAATCTGTCTGCAAAGTATGTGAGCATTTTGCAGCAAAGTAAACCATGCAAGAGGATTCTTTCTGTGACCATAAGGCTTGGAAATGGGTTTGACTGAGGAATAGCTGTGAGACAGAACACTTTCTTTTTTTATAGTGAGGGACAGAGCAAAAAAGTCGAGTAGACCTCAATTTGAAAAGCCAAATGTAATGGAGAGAGATATATTGTGATGGAGTTACATGGGCCTCCTATTTCATCAACTCTTTTGGGGCATAGTACTATGTAAATTTCAAAATAATCAAGGATATTTATGGAGCATTTACTCTGTGCAGTGCACTGTACTGAGTGCTTGGGAAAGTACAGTTGAATCGAGTTGGTAGGCACGTACCCTGCCCACAAGGAGCGTATAGGTATTATAATTCTTTAAGGTTTTATATGAAAAATAGAGAGACTCCAACTTAGTATCTATAGGTCACAAGATGATAATTCTATTGCTAGTCTCAACTCTGTTGTCACTCGGAGAGGAGGGGAAGTTTTCTTTGGGGAACCTATCAGCCATCCCTCTTCTAAGCTCCATTCCCACCTCCTGTCATTCAGTCATTCAGTTGTATTTATTGAGTGCTTACTGTGTCCAGAGCACTGTACTAAGCACTTGGGAAGTACAGTTCAGCAACAAATAGCTACAATCCCTGCCCACGCTGGACTCCTGTCCTCTGCTAAGAACACTGGCATGAGACCATGCCCATTTGGATGACATCACTGTTTCTTTTAGTAGCCTAAAAGCAGCCCAGAATCAAAGGGAAAAGTTAGATGTGACAGTGAGATGAAAAATTAAACCAGAACATTTTGCCAGTCTTGTTAACCTGTGGAAACACAACTGATGGTACACATCTTTAGGTTAACACAACTCTGTATTTAAAATTTTTGCCAACCCCTCCTTGAATCTCATCATATGTCCTAAATCTCAGACTTTCTGTTAGTTTCCTTTACACTGCATTCTTTTTTCTTTTTTGTCTTTCCATCTCTTTTGAAGATTTTTGCTGCTGGTGGCTAACTCTGATCCCTGCATTCAGGTTTGTCTGGAAATACGATGTGCAAAAGATAACCATGCCACTCTCTGTGTACATGTAAGTGTAGTTTCTTGCTGTGCTGGTTGCAGTTATAGTTTGTAGAACCTGACTTTGTTTTCAAAATTGCTTCTTGGTATCCCAGTCTCAGTGAAGCCTCTGCTCTGTGAAAGCAATCCCTCTCTTAATTTTTGGCTGTAAAACCCATCTGTTGAGGTGATTCCCCAGCGGTTGATTGTTCCATGTCAAGTGCTAGAGATTGGTTTTCACTGGGGCTTTAAAATGTTTGTTTTGTCCTCCCTGCTTGAGGTGCTGCCTCTCTCAGGTCACCTTACGCAAAGTCCTTCTCATTTCTGCCACTCAGCAAACCTATATTGTGATGCCATTACCTTAATATTGTTGAGCTGACTGTGTTCCAAGTCCTGATTTTTGATCACCTTGTCCTGTCACTAGATGCCGAGTGTAATTTGAGGATGCTGATGAAATTGCTCAAGAAGCTAGATATGTCTTCAGGGGTAGGTCCAGGTCTCACAACCATATCAAATGAGTTAGTCGTATTTATTAAGCACTTACTTGGTGCAGAGCACTGTACTAAGCACTTGGGAGGGTACATTATAACAGACACATTCCCTGCCCACAGTGAGTTTACAGCCTAGAGGCCTCTAAAATCTGTAAAATGTATTGAGTGCTTACTGTGTACAGAGTACTCATGTAAGTGCTTAGAAGAGTATGGATGTGTAAGGGATACAGACTCTGCCTTTACTGAACTTACTGTGTATTATGTTCTACTGTCTAAGAAGTAGAATTAAGAGATAGCATAAAATTCTTTGTTGCTGACAAAAATGTATTTTATGTGGGCGCTGTCACAGGTGCAGGTTTTTGTGTTATGTAACCTTAGTTTCTTCAGGCTTAATCCCAATTTACAGCCATGTGCTGACTCTTAAAAAGCAAGTAATAATCATGTACATGTCTTCCTGGGTTTGATGCCTCAGAAAGCGGACATCGACTGGAAAGTTCCCTGGGTATCTACCATAAGATCTTTTGTTGATGTTCATACCCGGATTAATTGGAAAAGATTATTGGAGCAACACACAGAGTTGTTTTTTTGTCTATCTATCCATCCATCTCCGTGCATTAGAAGTGTATTCTGAAACCAGCTTCCAAATCTCTTGTATGCTCAACTTCATTTATTGACTGTCTGCCTTGTATGAAGAAGTACACCTGACATTTGGTAACATTCAACAGAAGTGAAAAATAGTCTCTGACCTCAAGGACCATACAATCTAATGAGAAACAAGGGGGCATACATTTCTAACCATTTAAGAAATGTATATAACCATATAAACATTTAAGTATAAGAACTTAGATAAAAATGAAAACAAAACAAAGCAATTAATAAAGAGGTATACCCATAAGTTTTAGATGATGGGGAAACATGAGGAAGGAGGAGATAAATCATGGAATGCCTCTTTTACAGAGTGGCATTTTAGGAAGGATCTGAAATTGACGGTTGGAAAAAGTTGTTCCAAAGTGAAAGGCAAGAAATTGTTGGTATATTTAAAAAGTTTCCTTGGGAGGAGAGAAGAGTGTAAGCTGAAATATAGTAAAAGCAGAGAGTGGACAGGTAATGGAGCCAGCCAGCGGAGAGCCTTGAAGCCAGTGGTTAGGAGCTTTTTGTTTCATTCAAAGAGAAACAGGGAGCCACTGGATACTTTTAAGGAGTGGAGTGATATTTTCTGAATAGCATTTTAAGAAATCAATATGAATAGCTGAATGTGGCTTTGAGTGAAAAGGTAAGAGGCTTGAGGCAGGGCCACCAGTTTATTTTAGGATTGGACCAATCATGCCATTGTGCCTCATTCTGACATAATGGTTAGAGTCAGATAGGTCATGTCCAACTCTGACTCAACTGACCATACCATTGTAGAGAAGCTTAGGGATCTCAGTGAACCGAGGGCAACTAAATTTGCTCAGCAACTAGTTACCAGAGACCGGGCTTTGATAGTGTCATGCTTTTGTGAAGGCTGTGAAGACAGTATAGAAGTCTTTGGTTTGTGCTTGTACTTTTCTGAGCTATCGTGTTGCAGGAATCTAATTTGCTGTCATGGGTACTCTCCCAAGCACTGCTTTATACCACTGATTGATTTCCCTGAAGCCGTATTACAATTCATACAGTGTATGGTTAACTACCTCCTTCATAGGAAACTTTAGCCTGCCAGAGGGTACTGCTGAGAACTGTGTAGGCTCAGAGTAAACAGATATATCTATCCACATTTTGGTGGCAAAAGGTTAGATGTCTCGAGGGTAATTTAATATACAATGTAGGAATGCACAGAATCTTTACGCTGTAATTTACACTTGAAGATATTGTTAAAAAGATGTCTATCTTCATGTTCCGTTTGCACCTGAAAAGGCTAATAAATGATCTTTAGTGATCTCCATACTCAGTTAACATCAAGCTTGTCTTCTGCTAGAAGACTATAGCTACTGCTAAACCCCTGCCTGATAGCGCTTCTGTACGCATATTTAAACTTGGTTGTCTCTTTCTACCTGTAACTTATTTTACTGTCTAGATTGTATGCTCCTTGAGGGAAGGGATCGAAATTTTATTGAACTCTCCCAAGTGCTTAGTACCCTGCTCTGCACGGAGGAAAAGCTCAGTCAAATATTCACTGATTGACTTATCAAAGAGCTGTATTTCACGAAATGAAATGTTAAATCTTGCAATGACATTAGAGTTGGGAAAAATGATTTATTTCTGCCCCTTATGAATTGCCTGCTAGCTTTGCTACTGCAACAGGTCCTTGCTAATTGGCTACATTGCCTTGCTGTAATTACACCTTGGACTTGGTAGCATTTTTTCCCCTCATCCTATGGCTTTTGGAAGTACACAGGATCAGCACAGAAACTGCCCCCAACCCCAACAATTCCCTTCCCTCTTTTCTCTAACGAACCTACAGACTAAACCTGGGGATGTTTTCCACCCTTTCTGCGATCCTTATAAAGTTAGGCAAGTGTGATTAGTCACTTATCTACTTTGCTCATAATCCAAAGAAAGAGCAGACTCACTCCCCTGCCACTCAACTTTTTTCCAATTTTCTCTCTTTACTCTTCTTATATTTCTTCTTCTTAAGGTAAATGCATTTGCCATTTTTCCTAGGTATCGTCTTTGAGGTCTGGTCTGGTGATTATGTCCAGAGTTATACCCTACCAAAATCTGGCAGGGAAATTGCAGGATTTAGTGACCTCCTCAAGCATTCAGTCAATCACAGTTTTTATTGAGGGCCTTTGCATGCCGGACACTCTAGGAAGTCTTTGGGAGATTATAATCTACTGGATGAGACTGTAAATTACAGATGGGGGAAGAAGGAAAAGGGGATATGCAATAGGTTAGTGCTTAATAGGGTATTAGGTAATCAATTAGGTTAGGTTAGTGCTTAGGTAATCAATCAATCAATCAATCAACGGTATTTATTGAATGCTTACTAAGCACTTGAGAAAAGTATAGTGCAACAGAGTCTGTAAATGCAATCTCTGCCCACAAGGAATTTGCATTCTACTTGGGAGACAGGCATTAAAATAAATTACAGAGAGGGGAAGTGGAGTATAAGGATATTTACATAAATGTGGGGTTGAAGAAAGTATCAAATTGCCTGTTGTGAGGGGAGAATGGATTGGGGAAATGAGACTTTAGTCAGGGAAGGCCTCTTGGAGGAGATGTAATTTTAGGAGGGTTTTCAAGGTAGGGAAAGCAATGGACTGTTGGATATGAAAGGAAGAGAGTTCCAGTCCCAAGGGAGGATGTGGGCAAGGTTTCAGTGGCCAGATAGGTGAGATTGAAATTCAGAGAGTAGCTGGTGTTAAAGGAGTGAGGTGTGCTGGTTGAGTTGTAGTAGGACATCAGTGAAGTAAAAGGAAGAGAGTTGATTGATTGCCCTAAAACTGATGATAAGGAGTTTCTATTTCATGTAGAGGCAGATGGACAAACATTGAAGGTTTGGGCAGCAGAGTGAAGTGTGGATTAGAGAGAGGACAGACAAGAGGAAGGCAGTTCAGCAAGAAAACTGAATGTAGTGGTCAAAGTGAGATATAGTAAGTGCTTGGGTTAGCATGGTAGCAGTTTGGATCGAGAGAAAAAGGCAGGTTCTAGAGTTGTAAAGGTAAAACCTACAGGATTTCCTGACATTGAGTATGTGAGGCACAGTGAGTAATTTAGTTGTAGTGGAACAGAAAAGACCATTGGGATGTAGTGGAAGAAAGGTGTGGATAAAAAGGAGTGAAAGAACTGACAAAGTGCCCTAAAGCCAGTAATCAGGAGTTATTACCCCCAAACCCACAGGACTTCATCATATCTTTAAATTATATATTATAAATTATTCATATTAATGTCTCTGTCCCCCTCTAAATTGTAAGCTCATTAAGGGCGGGGAATGTGTCTGCTAATTTTGTTGCATTGTACTCTCGCAAGCGCTTAGTGTAGTGATCTGCACATAGTAAGCATTCAATAAATATTATTGATTGATAGATGCGGTGAAGAATGGGAAGCCATTGGAGATTTCTGAGGAGCGGGGAGGTATGTGCAGAATGACATTTTGGGAAAGTGATCTGGATAAAAGAGTGCAACATGGACTGGAGAGAGGAGAGACTTTAGGCAGGGAGGCAAGTAAGGCAGCTAATTCATCAATGGTACTTACTGAGCAAATTCTGTTTGAAGAGCACTGGGCTAAACACTTAGGAGAGTACAATTCAGTAGAAATGGTAGACACAATCCCTGCTTCCCTCAAGGAGCTTACGATCTAATGGGGGAGACAAGTGTTAAATTCCAGATAGGGGAAGCAGCAGAGTGAAAGCATATAGAGAAGCAGTGTTGCTCGGGCCCTGGAGTCAGAAGGATGTTTGTTCTAATCCTGGCTCTGCCACATATCTGCTGTGTGACCTTGGGCAAGTCACGTAATTTCTCTGGGCTTCAGTCACCTCATCTGTAAAATGGGGATTAAGACTGAGCCCCATGTGGAACAGGGACTGTATCCAACCTGATAAACTTGTATCTACCCCAGTGCTTAGAATAGTGTTTGGCACATAGTAAGTGCTTAACAAGCACCGTTATTATCATTATTATTATTATTAGTGCTATGGGACGGGTGGGGTGAGAAATAAGGTACTAATGGGGTCTAGTAGTCAAGCTGATATATGACAAGTGCCTTAACTCTCAAAGTCTCCATTTGATTTGAGAGGAAGGGGCAAATGTTGGAAATTTTATGAAGAAAGAACTACCAGAGTTTGGCAAATGACTATGGGGGTTAAAAGAGAGGAAGGAGTCAAACATAATGCCAAGGTTGTGAGCCTCAGAGACAGGGAGGAGGATGGTGGGGTTGTCAACATTAATGGGAAAGGAAGAGAAGAGGATTTGTGGGGGAAGATGAGGAATGTAGGAAATGTGAGAATGTAGAGGAGAAAGGACAGGGCTAGTGAGGTAAATTTGAGAGTCATCTTTATAGAGGTGGTATTTGAAACTGTGGGAGTAGATGAGCTCCCAAAGTTAGTAAGTGTAAATTGAGAAGAGAAGGCGACCCAGAACAGAACTTTGATTGACCCCCAGTTTCAGGGTGGGAAGCAGTAAGAGCCAGCAAGAGAGACTGAGAAGCATCAACCAGAGAAGTATGAAGGGGACCAGGGGAGAGAACTCTATCAGTAAAACCAAGCTTGGATATTGTATCTAGGAGAAAAGGGTGGTCCATCATGTAGTTGACTGCAGAGAGGTTGAGGAGAATTAGGTTGGTCTCTTTTAGATTTCCTAAGTAGGAGGTCACTGAAGAGGTGGAATCCAGATTGGAAAAGATCAAGAAGGAAGTTGGAGTAGAATAAATGGAGGCAGAGAGTGTTGTTCCTTCAGATATCTTTCACATTTGGCCAAAACAGACTTAAAACCTGAGTCTCAACCTTACTTACAAACAATAGGTCCCTCAGTCCTTTCTGGCAGTGGAAAGTGATCACTACCAAGAATGGTACCAGAGAAATCTCTACATTTCCTCTCTCATCCAAATATTTTACTCTCTCATAAATCAGGTTGTCCCTCTCTTCCCTCTCTCTTCCTTTTCTTCCAACTGCAAGAACTTAAGTGTCTCCCAGAGTCAGTCACTAGTTAATAGGAACCAAATACTCTATGTACCCTGCCTGTTACTTCCAGTGAGAGGCCAGATGTTGAAGGGCTGCTGAATATGGTGATGACGTGGGTGGCAGCCTGCATTTTGGGTGCTGTTTGGATAGAGGAGGTTTCCCTATGCCCTGGAGCCTTCTGGCAGCAGGAACTGCAGGATGATTTGAAAATTTCCAAAGTACGCCTGCTGTCTTTAAAGAAACACATACACAACTCTGCCAGAGATCTGTGGATTTTCCAAAAACAACCTTAGAGAAGTTTATTTTTTACATTTCAAACTACCCCAAATTTCTCCCTCGCAATTCTTATGATGGAAGTCTTCTGGTCAGAACAAAAGAGTTCTTGGTGCCTTTGTGGGTATTTTTGCATGTGAAATTATATCTTTAAAATTGCCATATTAAGTGATATAGTTTAAGGTCAGATGCTTTAGAAGCATTCCCCTCCACCTTTATCAGAACCATCATGGGTTGTTCAGTAACAACTTGGAAATTCAGTCTTAAAATTAAGTCAATTAGGAACGATGTTAGAAAATTTTGGAAAATAATGATCATCAGCTTAGTTGGTCCTGGTCACCTTAGTTGGTTAACCTGTGAAGTCTGAATGAGTTCATTAAATTGAAACCCATAAACAAGTTCTGAAGTGCAAGTGCCTTTGTGCATAAAGATTTGACAAATCTTTGTATTTAACTTATTAACTACAGATTTTTTTTTTTTGTCATTCAAAGCCATTCAAAGTGACTGCTCAAGTTTGAGGTCTTGACAACTCCTACGCTGTTCCCATTTTAAAAAAAATCCTATGGCTCAAGAAGTTGAGGAATTTTTTTCTTTGGAATAATCCTATTATTAGTGCCTGTTAGGAGGTCCAGAAGGATATTTTGTGAGAATGGAGTTTTATCATATTTCCTGTTTTCTTGTAAATATATCCATCTTAGAGAATTGCCTCCTAAATAAGTTGCATTCGAGATCTGAGTCTTGCACAATTATCTGGTGGATGTGGTGGGCTTGTTACATTGCCAATCATGGTAATTCAAGCCAAAAGAAATCTTTTGTTTGAATTACTGTGATGGGTAATCCTAAATGTTGTTATTGTATCTTTTAGGCCATTTAGAATAGAGCATAGCTGTAATTATGATAATTTAATCTTTAAACAGTTAAACCATTCACATTGGTTTTTCCCAGGTTCAGGAAGAAATGAGCAAAGGAATATACATGTCTATGTGCATGTGTGGGCTTGGGTGTTTTCCTTTCCATTTCCTTTCCTCCCCACAGGTCATTTATCTTCCTTTCCCTGCACCTTTTGTCCACTGTGTTCCACTCTCAAACGAAGTCATGTATTTGTATTTTATTTTTGCATTTTCTCTGTATCTCTTGAAATGCCCTGGTTAGGCTCAGCATAACCTCATATTGTCTGTAGTTGAAGCTTTGCTTTTATAGTGGCATTTAAGCAAGCTAAGTCTTGTGTAATTATCATAAATACTGGTGCCAGACCTCCAGACAGGGCTCGATCCCCGAGTTGAGTTTCTGGAGAGGAATTACAAGCTTGGATCAAAGGGTAACCCAGGAAAATTCACCTTAGTAGATTTCTGGCACTTACAAGAGTGGGGTTTGATGATCCAATTTTCAGCAGAGTTGTATGAGTGTCGAGGGGGTCTGGAGGGCTACTGTAGCGTCACTAAATTAAGGTCAATTGTGTAATGTGGTGGCTGGTTAGAAAACTGTTAGAAAGCTGTTTTTTTCCCCATTCTTATTCGTTCCTTCCTTGATGTCAGCTTTTCTGTAGCAGGAAAAATAAGATAAACTTCTAGCAGAAAGGGAATTTTTGCCCTTTAATTTTCTAGAGAAAGCAATAGAGGATGCTTTGAAAAGAAGGTATACAAGGTAAATAGGTACTCCAGTGTAAAGGAAACTGCAGAATAAGTCAGTGCTATTTTGGCTTTTTGATGAGAATAAGACAAGACACATCATTATCACATCATTGTGTTCCGAACATGTAAATTGGGACACATAATGAGACATCAAAATATAGTGAAGAATTTCAGTAGGAAAAAAGTAAAGAAAACTTCAGCTGACGGAGTCAAAGGATCTTTTTTTTTTCATTTTCATTTTCTACCTGGAATTCAATATTTTTTTTTAATGAGAGCCTCAAAGTTAAAAGGAGCTTCTGTGTCATACAGAAATATGCAGTATTGCTGGTTGGGGTTAAAGTGGCCTCTTCCATATTCCAGTGACTTAGTGAATGTTTGAAACCACACTGAGTCATAACCAGAGCTGTGGTTAGTTTCCCTCCCTGATGAAACATCCACGGAAAACTTTCACAGTCATGCCTTTTGCTAGTGGGTAGTCTGTTAGTGAGTGGTTTCAAAATGTCCTGAATTGATTTTTCCATCTAACCAAAGGTTTGGGGCGAGAAGGGACTGATTCAGCTAAAAAGGTGGCCAGGAATCTTCTCACTTTTGGGTAAAGCTTTTTACCTCGTGGGCAGAATTCTTATATGACTTCCTAAAGCTCCTCTTCCCCAACACTTGTCTTGATGATGATGATGATAATAGTGGTATTTGTTAAGTGCTGAGGTAGATACAAGATAATCAGGTCCCACATGGGGCTCACCATATAAGTAGGGAGAACAGGTACTGAATCTCCTTTTTGTAAATGAGGGAACTGATCATAGAGAAGTTAGGTGACTTGCCCAAGGTCACACAGCGGGTATGTGGCAGAGCCGGATTACCCAGGTCCTTTGACACCCAGGCCTGTTCTCTTTCTGCTAGGCCATGCTGCTTCCCTATTCTTGTGGCCATTCTGTGCCCCAGTCAATCAGTCATGTCAAGCCATCTACCTCCTTTCGAAGTTATTGATTTCTAGCCATCCTCAGTAATTATATGTGCATCAATCGGTGGTATTTGAGTAATGTGTGAGGGGCACTATACTAAGTGCCTCAGAGAGTATAACGCAACCTATTTGGTAGGCACTTCCCCTGCCCACTTATTTGTACTAGTACATACTGTGTCCTTGTTCTTTTTCCTCCTTCCACTATTTGTAAATGATTTATGTCTGCCTGACTCCCTCTTTAGATTGTAAACATCTTCTGTTGCATTCCCTTAAATGCTTAATACAGTGCTCTCCTCAGGAGGAGCAGGAGCTCAATAAACGTCACAGATTGATTGCAATTTAACAGCTGAATTCATGTCTTTCACTTCAAAATCTGATTGTGTTGGGTAGTCCAGGAATTACCCCCTTGTCCTCAATGTGATTTTTTTTAGAATTAACTTGAAGCAGCATGAGAAGCTGAGAAGCAGCATGGCCTAGTGGATCGAGCATGGGCCTGGAAGGTAGAAGAACCTGGGTTCTAATCCCAACCCTGCCGTGGTCTGCTGTATGACCTTAGGCAAGTCACTTCATTTCTCTGTGCCTCAGTTACCTCATCTGTAAAATGGGGATGAAACTGTGAGCCCCACGTGAGACAGGGACTGTGTCCAACCCAGTTTGCTTATATCCACTCCAGAGGTTAGTACAGTGCCTGTCATATACTAAGCGCTTAACAAATACTAGAATTATTATTATTATAGTAAGAGCTTAACAAATACCATTTAAAGAAAGACATCTCCTACCTTTGACACATCTAGATACCATCATTTTGTTTTCCACCCATTGACCTGTCATCAGTCAGTCATATTTATTGACCGCTTACTGTATGTAGAGGCCTTTACTAAGCGCTTGGGAGAGTACAATATAACAATAAACAGACACATCCCTGGCCACCATGAGTTTACAGTCATCATAGTTATTTCTTTCTCTATTCTCTTGGCACTTGTCTCAAATTTGGAGAAGGGTCAGGCCGTAGCGCTTGGAAAGCTTGTTCGGATTTAAGCTGATTTTGTTTTTTAAGAATTTTTCCTGGAGTTGATCTGTAGTGACCAAAGCAGTTCTCCGAGCTTCATTTTGTTTTTATGACCCTTCTTGGAACATGTTAAATAATTCCCCTTTTTCATGGAGTGCATTCTTTTCATATGTCTCACTCCCAAGAACTCAGTATTTCCACACATATCATTGATGTCTTTAGCATCAACCCAGTGGAAGAATTATATTGATGTAAGAGTTTGGGGATTCCAAAATAAAGCCAAAAGGATTGTGCTATGGGACAAGGAGTGGAGATGGAAAAATCAGTTTTTTGAAAAAGGAATCATATCAGATTCAAAGGCCGGTGCTTCCTCCTTCCCGCTGGGGCTCCTGTCTAGTAGGCAGAGTCTCACAAGAGACTGGCACAATCTATTGATCCAGATCGAAGTCCTCCGATGTCCAATTCTGTTGGCACATTTGCATTCAAAATGTGGATGTAATAAAAATGTAAACACGTTTTAAGGAGGGGGAAGATTGTGAGAGTTTGGATATGGATACTAATGTCTCTCCCTCCCTGCTTGTCAGCATAGGAAATTCCATGTTACATAAAGTCATTGTTTTGTCTAGCCCCATATCTTGCATCCGGAAATGTGTCTCCGCAGACACTTCAGAGGAAGCCTGCCCTCACTATGCCATAGTTGTGGTTAATTGTGCATTCGTATTTGTATTAATGAAGGGGAAGTGCCCCTATCTACCATCAGAAGTTGAACAATACCATCTTGAAGTATCCACTGGAAAGCATATGTATGTGTGGGTAGCATTATCATCATTTTCTAATATCACTTTGATTTCGGTAGAGTTTCTGTTATGAACTAAGAATGCATTCACAAATACTAATTTATATTCTCCGATCCCTGTGAGGTTATAGGTCTGCTGGACTAAAGTTCTGTGGTATTGTCTAAGCAGGGAATATATTTGTTGTTATATTGTACTCTCCAAAGTAATTAGTACAGTGCTCTGCACGCAGTAAGCGCTCGATAAATACAGTGGAATGAATGAGTGAATGAACATACCTGAGGAGTTGGGAACCTGTCTTGCCCTGACATCACGTCGTCTGGCCCAGCTCTCCCCAACTTTGATGGGAAGGAAAAGAGTCACATTCACAGTTGCGCCTTTGTGCTTCTAGGAATTATGTGAGTGCACTGGCTGTCATTAATGGGCTATTTGAGGCTGTGAGAGAAGCCCACACAGAAAGCCAGAGGGGCATGAAAGTACCTGCATTTAGTGATCCCCCCCACCATACAGGAGAGAGAAAAAGGAGTCATACTGATATCTTTACACATGCACACTCAACCCCAGACATATAGATGCTCACCTAGCCACAAACATAAAAACACGTAGACACATTCACCCAGCTACATACAATCAAACACAATCAATCAATATCAGTCTAGAATTAGGAGATATGATCCTCACCCTCAAGGTCAAAGAACTTAGAATCTAGCACACCCTCGATCACTTGGGGGCTGACACACTCACCTTCTGAGGCTGTAAGCTCTTTGGGGGAGGAATCATGTCTACCAACTCTGTTGTACTCTCTAGAGCAGTTAGAGAGCACAGTGCTCCATCCAAAGTATGTGCTCAATAAATACCAATGAATGAGTGATTGGGAACACACACCATGTTGTGTGTACACACACACACACACACACGTCGTATATATATACCCACAGCGACAACACATCAGACTTCTTAGAAGAGCTCTCAGCTCCATGAGTCTGTAGCTGTGCCCACCATGAGGGAGCTATCCTGTGAGTTGTGAGTATTGCAAGAAAATTGGAATGGATTTCCACACCATGAACCTTTTCAGAGAAATAGATCTAGATAGAGGCTGACATTGTCATCTCTTGTCCATAGGTTTGAATGGCATATGAGACTGCACTGTACATTGCCTGAGTTCCATCAGGCTCTTTGTAAGTGTGGATCTAGTGGTATGGATTTCAGTTACACTTATCTGTTTAATTTGTTTTTACAGTTTGTGAAGGGTGGGATTTTGTAACTTAGGGAATTTTGTAAGAGGTGGTTGTCTAACTTACATTCATTATGAATTGCCCAAATTTCATTTTTAATATCAAAGTGGGTCGTAAATGCAATCATCCTCATCAGTGGTATTTATTGAGTGCTTACTATGTCTCGAGCACTGTACTAAGCACTTCAGAATACAGTATAACAAAGTTGGCAAATATGTTTACTACCGACAATGAGCTCACAGTCTAGAGGGGGAGACAGATATTAGTATAATTAATTTATAATGTATAATTTAAAGATATGTACTTTAGTGCAGTGGGGTCACAAAGGTGAGGTGACTATCAAATGTATATCAAATCGTTATCAAACCAAAACTTCTCACTATTGCTTTAAGCCATGCCCCCTCTTACCTAACCTCCCTTCTGTCCTTCTACCTCCCAGCCTGTACAGTCCACTCCTCTGGTGTTTACCTTCTCCTGTGTCTTGTTCTCCCCTGTCTCGCCACTGTCCCCTAGCCCATGTCCCACCCATGCCCCATCCCAGTCCTCTTGTCCCACCGCCACCCCTCATCCCCCTCTCCTCGTCCAGGGCCCCGCCACCTCCTTCCCATCCAAACCCTCCCCTCCCCCCGCCCTTCCCCCCCTCCTCCCCTTGCACCCACAGCTACTTTCAAGTGTGGCCTCTGGAACCCCCGCTCTATTACAGGCAAGCTACCTTTCATCCATGACCTTTTCCTCTCCCGCTCTCTCCTCCTCCTCGCCCTTTCGGAAACGTGGCTCTCTCCCGAAGACACGGTCTCCGCCGCCGCTCTCTCCGGCGGAGGCCTCTCCTTCTCCCACTCCCCCAGACTCACCGGTAAGGGAGGAGGCGTCGGCTTCCTCCTCTCGCCCCGATGCCGCTTCCGCACTATCCCTCCTCCCCCCTCCCTCTCCTTCCCCTCCTTCGAAGCCCATATCATTCGCCTCTACCACCCACTCCAGTTACTTGTCGCCGTCATCTACCGCCCTCCCGGTCCCACCTCCGACTTCTTCAACCACCTTGACCCCTTTCTCACCTTCCTCCTCTCCTTCTCTCTGCCCACTCTGATCCTTGGAGACTTCAACATCCATACGGATGTACCCGACGACTCCTCTACCGCCCGCCTGCTATCCCTCCTCGACTCTGCCAACCTCCTCCTCCACCATACCGCGCCCACTCACCGACTCGGTCACACCCTCGATCTCGTCATCTCCTACCGCTGCACTATCTCCTCACTCACCAACTCTGAAATCCCTCTCTCTGACCATAACCTTCTCACCTGCCTCATCTCTCACACTCCCTCCCCCTGCAGATCTTCGCTACGGCCCCACAGAGACCTCCGCTCTCTCGATCCCATCCGTCTTTCCAATAGCATCTCTCCTCACCTTGCCGCCCTGTCCTCTCTTCCCACTCTCGACGATCAGGTCTCCGCTCTCGACTCCACCCTCTCTACTCATCTCGACTCTCTCGCCCCCCTTTCCCTCCGCCGCTCTCGCTCCACTAACCCACAGCCCTGGATCACCTCCTCCGTCTGCCTCCTACGCTCCTATGCTCGAGCTGCTGAGCGCTGCTGGCGAAAGTCCAAACACCAAGCCGACCTCACACACTTCAAATTTATCCTTTCCTGCCTTAACTCTGCCCTCTCCTCCGCCAGGCAAAGCTTCTTCTCCTCCCTCATCGACACCCATGCCCGTCACCCCCGCCGATTGTTCCGGACCTTTAACTCTCTCCTTAGGCCCCCTGTTCCTCCCCCTCCCCCATCTCTCACCCCTAATGATCTGGCCACCTATTTCCTCACGAAAATCAACACGATCAGGTCTGAGCTCCCCAAAGTCACCCCTCCGCCTCTCCCCTCCCCCCCAGCAACCCCCTCCCCTACTTTCCCATCCTTCCCTGCAGTATCCTCAGAGGAGATCTCCTCCCTCCTCGCAAGTGCCACCCCCTCCACCTGCGCCTCGGACCCCATTCCCTCTCACCTTCTTAAAACCATCACCCCTGCCCTCCTCCCTTCCTTAACGTCTATTTTTAACCACTCAATCTCCAAGGACTCCTTCCCCTCTGCCTTCAAACATGCCCACGTCTCCCCCATCCTAAAAAAACCCGCTCTTGACCCCACTTCCCCCTCCAGTTATCGTCCTATCTCCCTACTACCCTTCCTTTCCAAAATCTTAGAACGAGTCGTCTACAATCGATGCCTAGAATTCCTTAACTCCCATTCTCTCCTAGACCCCCTCCAATCTGGCTTCCGTCCCCTCCACTCTACCGAGACTGCTCTCTCTAAGGTCACCCATGACCTCCTTCTTGCCAAATCCAATGGCTCCTACTCCATTCTGATCCTCCTTGACCTCTCTGCTGCCTTTGACACTGTCGACCATCCCCTCCTCCTCCATACCTTATCTCACCTTGGCTTCACGGACTCTGTCCTCTCCTTGTTCTCCTCTTACCTCTCTGGCCGATCATTCTCGGTCTCCTACGCTGGAGCCTCCTCCCCCTCCCATCCTTTAACTGTTGGAGTTCCTCAAGGGTCAGTTCTTGGCCCTCTTCTGTTCTCCATTTACACTCACTCCCTCGGTGAACTCATCCGCTCTCACGGCTTTGACTACCATCTCTACGCAGATGACACGCAGATCTACATCTCCGCCCCTGTCCTCTCCCCCTCCCTTCAGGCTCGCACCTCCTCCTGCCTCCGGGACGTCTCCACCTGGATGTCGGCCCGCCACCTAAAACTCAACATGAGCAAGACTGAGCTCCTCATCTTCCCTCCCAAGCCCGGTCCGCTCCCAGACTTCTCCATCACCGTGGATGGCACGACCATCCTTCCCGTCCCGCAGGCCCGCAATCTCGGTGTCATCCTTGACTCGTCCCTCTCGTTCACCCCACACATCCTATCCGTTACCAAGACCTGCCGGTTTCACCTCTACAATATCGCCAAGATCCGCCCTTTCCTCTCCACCCAAACGGCTACCTTACTATTACGGGCTCTCGTTATATCCCGGCTAGACTACTGTGTCAGCCTTCTCTCTGACCTCCCTTCCTCCTCTCTCGCCCCGCTCCGGTCTATTCTTCACTCCGCTGCCCGGCTCATCTTCCTGCAGAAACGATCTGGGCATGTCACTCCCCTTCTTAAACAACTCCAGTGGTTGCCTATCGACCTCCGCTCCAAACAAAAACTCCTCACTCTAGGCTTCAAGGCTCTCCATCACCTTGCCCCTTCCTACCTCTCCTCCCTTCTCTCTTTCTACCGCCCACCCCGCACGCTCCGCTCCTCTGCCGCCCACCACCTCACCGTCCCTCGGTCTCGCCTATCCCGCCGTCGACCCCTGGGTCACGTCCTCCCGCGCTCCTGGAACGCCCTCCCTCCTCACCTCCGCCAAACTGATTCTCTTTCCCTCTTCAAAACCTTACTTAAAAATCACCTCCTCCAAGAGGCCTTCCCAGATTGAGCTCCTCTTCCCCCTCTACTCCCTCTGCCATCCCCCCTTTACCTCTCCGCAGCTAAAGCCTCATTTTCCCCTTTTCCCTCTGCTCCTCCACCTCTCCCTTCCCATCCCCACAGCACTGTACTCGTCCGCTCAACTGTATATATTTTCGTTACCCTATTTATTTTGTTAATGAATTGTACATCGCCTTGATTCTGTTTAGTTGCCATCGGTTTTTACGAGATGTTCTTCCCCTTGACGCTGTTTAGTGCCATTGTTCTTGTCTGTCCGTCTCCCCCGATTAGACTGTAAGCCCGTCAAACGGCAGGGACTGTCTCTATCTGTTGCCGACCTGTTCATCCCAAGCGCTTAGTACAGTGCTCTGCACATAGTAAGCGCTCAATAAATACTATTAAATACTATTGAATGCCCTCCCTTCTTAAATCTGCTAGACAATCACTCTCCCCACATCCCCTTCAAATCCATATAGAAGGCGCACCTCTTCCAAGGGGCCTTCCCAGACTAAGCCCCACTTTTCCTCAGCTCCCACTCCCTTCCATGTCACCCTGACTCACTCTCTTTGCTACCCCCCCCCCCCGCCCACCCACAGCCCTTACGTATATATGTCTATATCTGTTATTCTATTTATTTCTATTGATGTCTGTTGTATTGCTGTCTCTCCCTCCTCCCCCCTCCCCACCCCAAGACCGTGAGCCCATTGTGGGCAGGGATTGTCTCTCTTTATTGCTGTACTGTACTGTCCAAGCACTTAATATGTGCTCTGCACATGGTAAGCGCTGAATAAATACGATCGAATGAATGAAAGAAAATGCCCAGAGGTCACAGATCCAAGTGCTTAGATGATGTAGAAGGGAGAGAGAGCTGGAGGAAAGAAGGCTTAATTGGGGAAGACCTCTTGTAGGAGATGTGACCTTAAGAATAATTTGAAGATGGGGAGAGTGATAGTCTGGCATATATGGAGTTGGGTGGGAGTCCCAGGCTAGGGGGAAGATGTGGGAAAGGTGTTGACGGCGAGATAGATGAGATCAGGGCACAGTGAATAAGCTAGCATTAGACGAGCGAAGTGTGTGGGGTGGGCTGTAGTTAGAAGATGAATACAATAAAAATACTTCTATATTGCAGATTTGGATTTGAGGATCAAAATGCTATCCTTCATATAGACCCTCACACAGAATTGTCAAGAGGGGCATGGCACCGAATTACAGTCAGCACACTGGCAGTACAAGGGTTCTTTCCTCTTTATTTGGCTGTTAAAATGGGAAAATGTCTTATAAGCCAGTTTTTTAGTATTCAGAAACAGCCTGTATTGATGTATAGTTCTTCATAGTGGAAAATGATGCTATTGAAGGAGAGTTCCTATGCGTGCATGTGGGTGTGGTTGAAAAGATGTATGTGTACTCAGAAGTTCATTTCACTCTGCAAATAAAGACTGCCTTCACTTCTTGACAGTGCACAGCTGAGTCTCACTTCTCTTCAACTCTTTGGAGGGGTCCATCTTGCTCTTAATTGTTTTGTGTTTTTCAGAATGTGACTCTAGATCTTTATCTGCTCAAGTTTCATTTGGATAACTCTTGGCTATAGAAATAGTATTTTTTATTAAGTACTTACTGTTTGCAGAACATTAGGCATCATCTCAAGGGACTCACAGTCTAGATATATCACAAACTCAGTTTTAGAGGAGTCCAACACTCATCTCAGGGCTATTAAAAAGAGATAATCTGCTCAGATCTTTCTATTAGATTGGCCTGCAGACTGAGACAGAAGGTGTGTTTAGCTGATGGAGAGTTTAGACAGCGATCACAAAGCTCTTCAAGCCAGAAGTCTGTACTGTATGTGGCTAGAATATTTTTGATCATACACTGGTTTTGTATCACCTCAGATTTTGAATAAAAAATATGTGTACTTTACAAAGCAATTTACAGATTTTTTCATAAACAGTTTTTGTCCTCATAAGCAACATTACCCAATATCTCTATGAAGAAGATCAAAAATTGCTAATTCTGCTTGTAATGAAAATTAAAAGAATTAAGACATAGAAAGGTCATGTGACAATGCAGGTTAGAGAGGGAGAACTGAGAAACATTGTGAAGAAATTGGAGAGGGGCAAGAGCAGGGCAACAAATATGATTGAAGGAGTTGGAAGATCTGTTACTGAATTGTGCTTTCCAGGTGCTTAGTAAAGTGCTGTAAACACAGTAATCACTCAGTAAGTACGATTGAATGAATATGGGTTATATACCATAGAAGAAAGAGGACTGAGAGGTAACTTCATAACCATCTTGAAAGAGAAGAAGAGTTTGTAGGTGGAAGAAGCTGACCATTGTTCTCTCTAGCCACTGAGGACCACTGAGGACTAGCCACTGAGGACCAAAATGGAAAGATTTTGCTTGGACAGTCTCTAGACTGGAGTCTCGTATCTAACTATCTACCTAACTCAGTTATCAGCTACTCGTGAGAGTCATTGTTCAAAGGTCTTTCGTTACTATATCAATCATTGGTATTTGTTTAGTACTTACTCTGTGCAGAGCACTGTACCAAACTCTTGGGAGACTACATACAACAGTGTGGGTAGACACATTCTCCTCCCACAAAGAGCTTCCAGTCTAGAGAGGGAGGCAGACATAAATATCAGTGTCTTTACATTTCAATTCTGTAGCACTTTAGCTCTGTTACTTGGTATCCCATAGATGTGGCTAGACATGAGATGCGTGAAGGAACAGCATGGCCTAGTGGAAAGAACATGGGTCTGAGAGTCAGAGGACCCAGATTCTAATCCCGGCTCTGCTAGTTTCCTGCTGGGTTACCTTGGGCCTGTCTCTAAACTTCTCTGTGTCTCAGTTTCCTCATCTGTTAAATGGGGATTCAATACCTTTTTTCCCTCCATTAGACTCTTTGTCTCTTGAGGGACAGGGACTGTGTCTGACCTGATTAACTTGTATCAATCCCAGCACAGAGATCAGTACTTGACACAGAGTAAGCACTTAATGATCCAAAAAAGAAAGATTTGATTCGAACATTTTCAAGTCTACCTGGGATCCCTTTGCAACAACACCACAGCCGTGCTCTACAGCGGGTGAAGAGGCAGGCAGTCGGCTGATCTCGGTTAGCGGTGGGCGTGACATCTGTTCCTGGTTGGTCTAGGAGAAACTGAGCCGTGACAGGGAGGCTTTTCTGACCAGGGCTTCAATTGAACTTGTGGTGAGTAGGTTGTCTCTTAGGTTAAACAGTCCATTTTGGTTGGAAAGGGACCGTGGGGCTGGGGTGTGGGGAGCAGGGGCTGTGGAGGCAGCAGTTACTTCCCTTATTTGATGTTACATTTGAGAGTTGATTGGGAAGAGAAAGCAGTGGAAATGCAAATGGGTTTGAAGGGGGAAGCTAGGAATTAAAGTTTACTCCTGTAGATAGATTTTAAAGTGTAATAGGGAAAGAAATCAAAGTAAGGTACTATTAAAGAGACTGTGAAGTAAGAAAAATATTAGGCAGGGAAAGAAATGAAGAAAAACTAGGGGGGATCTTGTAGAAGAATTAGTTTGATGGAAAATAGATTCTGACTAGACTTGGAAAGCCAGATATATCTATAAAAAAGTGACAGTAGGAACAAAATTAGTCCAATGGAAAATAGACACTGAAAAGGTTTGGAACTGCCAGATGTGGCTATAAAAAAGGAGGTACAAAAAAACCCAAAGAATAATATACTTTATTTTAGCATCGTTATTTTATGGAAAAGTTATATGATGTGTTTTTTTGAGCTTTACGAGGTGCTTCACATGAACTATATCTCACTTATTTTTCTCCCAGATAGTGGGAACTTTCTAGGTGAGGGTCCCTCAGGTAATCATCTTCATTATGGGGATTTTCTTTTTTTCACATGTCATGTTCACATGATGTTTTTTCTACACTGCCATCCTCCATTAATGCTACACATTTACAGGTTGGATTTGGTACACTCTCTGCCTGCGGGATAGCTTCAGGCAGGATTCTCAATCATCGTGGCTGAAGCCAATTAATTAGCTTACTTCACTTGGAAATTTATTCTTAATTTGTAACTCAGAAGATGTGAAAGCCAAATGCAAACCCCAAAAGCCATGGGATGAGGAGAGTTTGACTTAGACTTGATATTCACAGAAGCAGCTTGCGTAGTAATTAGAGTATAAGTCTGGGAGTCAGAAGGACCTGAGTTCCAGTCCTGACTCCTCCACTTTGCTGTTTGTGAACTTGGGCAGTCACTTAACTGTGCCTCAGTTACCTCACCTGTAAAATGGGGATTAAGACTGTGAGCCATTTGTGGGACAGGGACTGTGTCCACCCTGATTATCTTGTCTCTATCCCAGAGCTTAGAACAATGCCTGGCACTCAGTGCTTAACAAATACCATTATTATTATTAGTCACAATCCCAGCAGTACAACATTCTGCAGTGGGAGTGTTTTCTTCTGATTAAAACAGGCGCCTGGTAGATGGGAATATTGGTCCTATTTCCTTCTGGCATACCAATAGGTGGCACATCTCTGCAGATCGCTACAAGATTGTCATGTGAAATGCTTAATTGTAGAAGGTCAAATACTTGCAAGTTTTCAAAGGCCACAAAATTCCCCTCTGGGACTGTACAGCACAGAGGTGTGGTAAATTAAGTAGGTCGCTCATCACTGTAGCATTATTAGTAATGATAGTTATTGAAAACTTACTGAATCCAATGCTTGAGGACGAAGCACTTAGGTACGTTGTGTGTAAAATGGACTGTCTACCCCTTGGATCAAAAGTTACCTAGCTCATAAATCATCAGGGAATTTTAAAAGGACCAAACAGTTGATGAACATTGAAGTTAGCTATTCTTAAAATCAGAGGCAGTGTGGTGATTATTGGGAAGTTATGCTGTAGAGGGTGCAGAGGGGATGACAGGCTTTAATTAGGTATTACTGGAAGCTTAAAATGAAACTAATTCTATGTGGATAAAAGCTCATGAATATAGTTATTAAAAAGAGCCCACTGAAGTTAGTAGATTCATTAAAGAAGCTCCACATCAAGTAGAAACTCCTGACCATGACTTTTAAGGCACTCAAACAGCTCTCTCCTCATTGCTTATCCAGTCTCTTCTCCCACTATATAGCCCAGCTTGCGTTCTTCAGACCTCTCAAGCTGGTCTACTCCCTTTCATCTCTCCTGCTGATGACCTCTGCTCACCCCTCTGTCTAGTCTAGAACTCCCTTTTCCTTCACATCAGGCAGGCCACTAGTCTACTAGGCAGTCGAAAAATAATAGAATGCTCTATATGCACTCCCCAATTAAACTCTTTGATAGCCCCCCAAGGGACAGGGATCATGTCCAATTCCTACCTGTGTATTCTCTCCCAGCCCTTCATACAATGGTCTGCACATAGTAAGCACTTAAGAAATACTATTATTGCTATTATTATTTGACGTGATTTACCACATCTCCTCCTTTGGAGGCATGATTCAAGTGCAGCCCTGCTGTGCATATAAAGTAGAAAATTTGGACTTGCTGAAGTTTCATTTTAATCCTAAATGGCCTTAAATGGCCCTCAGAGCAGGAAAGGGTGTGATTCCCCACTTCTTCCCACTCTACACTGTGAAGGGTTGATATCAGGGAGCAAAGAAGCCATCAACTAGTGATAAGGAAAGGCAAAGGCCAAATATTGGTCTTTCCACCTTTCTCACACTATAATTCATACTGCTTTTTGGATGGCTGCTTGGTTTCTTGCTGCCGTCCTAGTCATGGTTTTCCAGGATTCTGAGACTTGTTTTTTCATCTTATGATTATTCTGAGGAACTATTCTATATGCAAACAAATTTTCCCATTCCTCTACCAAAAAAGTCTCCTCAATCTTCACATTCATTCATGGGAACCAGTGTTGTATAGTCATTCAATAGTATTTGTTGAGCACTTACTATGTGCAGAGCACTGTACTAAGTGCTTGGAATGAACAAGTTGGCAACAGACTTGTATAGTCGAAAGAGTACGGACTGGGTTCTAATCCCGACTCCACTTACCTGCTTTATGATCTTGGATAAGATGCTTAACTTCTTTGTGCTTAAGTTCTCTCATCTGCAAAATGGGAATTTGGGTGCCTGTTCTCCTTCTACTTTGTGAGTCTCATGAATAATTATCCTGAATCTACCCTAGCTCTGAATACACTTGGCATATAGTAAGCATTTAACAAATATTATTACTATCATTGTTATTATTATCACTATCCAAGCACAGGCCTGGAAATCAGAGGACTTGGGTTCTAATTCTAGCTCTGCCACTTGTCTGCTCTATGACCTTGGGATAATGTACTTAACTCTCTGTGCCTCAGTTTCTTCATCTGTAAAACGGGGATTAAATTATACTTTCTCTTATACTGTGAGCCCCTTCTGGGACAGGGACTGAAACCTGATAATCATATATCTGCCTCAACACTTGGAACAGTGCTTAGCACATAGTAAGGGCTTAAATATTATTATTGTTATCCTCCAGAACAGTTGCTTCTTTGAAAGATTTGCTGGATGATGGATTTCCAGCAAATAGCCTCTGCTGAATTTAACACTGTTGGATGTGCTTACGTTAGCTCAAAGGTATCCTCTCCAGGGCCGTTTATTAGTTTGCGTACCTGTGCATTGTGCTGACCTGGGTAATAGACTAAGCGTTTTATTCATCTTCGCATCTTAGCTGGCTGCCTGCCTATCAAATTAAGTTTCTAAACCCCCTGGGGAAGGAAGTATGTGAAATCTTCTGTTCTGTCCTGTGCTTCTCTTCTTGTTAGTCTGCAGTAAATGCTGGGATGTTGTAAGAGAAGATTAATAATATTGAACATGACTTTTAAAATGAAGAACAATGACCACAAATTCACGGAGAGTAAATTAAGTTCATAGATTGACAGAACTTGAGTGTCCAGAGTAATATGAACATTCAATTTGAAATGATGGAAACAGAATAAATTGCTTGAGGCGATATAACAACGTGTGAAATGCCTTACTAACTCAGACCAATGGTCAGTCCAATAAAAGGTGCTTGGGGAAAGAAATGTAGTAGGTGCTCTTTTTGGACACTCATCCCTTTCTGTAAATAATCCATTATGGATCTGTTATTAAATATCCAAACTCTTGAAGCATTTGAAATTTTCCTGTGGTAGGAAATTCCATTTGCTTAACACCCACTATAGGAAGGTTTTTCCTTTTGTTTGCTTTAATTTGGTCACCTTTCACCTGTAAGCTTTAGCAATATTGATTTTTATTGTTATTGTGGAGTTAAGTGCTGGTGTGCCAACCACTGTGCTAAGAAGTGGGTGGATCAATCGTTCATATTTATTGAGTGCTTACTGTGTGCAGAGCACTGTACTTGGGAGAATACACTACAACAGAGTTGGTAGAGACATTCCCTGCCCACAGTGAGCTCACAGCCTAGAAGGAGCTCACAATCTAGAGGGGATAAAAATTAATTGGATTTGGACACTGTCCCTTCCCTTCCCAGAGCACACTATCTAAGAGATAGGGAAAACAGGAATCTTATCTTCATTTTACAGATCGGGAAATGGAGGCATATAGATTGAGTGACTTGCCCAGGTCAGTGGCAGAGATGGGACTAGAATCTGGGTCTCCCGACTCCCGGGCTCCTGCTTATTTCACTTCCTCATCCAGCTGTTGTGGAATTTAATAGTAATAATCATAATAATAATGTTGGCATTAAGCACTTGCTATGTGCCAAGCACTGTTCTAAGCGCTGGGGTAGATACAGGGTGATCAGGTTGTCCCATGTAGTGCTCACAGTCTTCATCCCCATTTTACAGATGAAGTAACTGAGGCACAGAGAAGTTAAGTGACTTGCCCAAGGTCACACAGCTGACAAGCGACGAAGCTGGGATTAGAACCCATGACCTTTGACTCCCAAGCCCATGCTCTTTCCATTAAGCCATGCTGCTTCTCAATAATGCTGGATTTGTTAAGTGCTTACTATGTGCCAAGCACTGTTCTAAGCACTGGGGTAGATACAAGGCACTCAGGTTGTCCCATGTGGGGCTCACAGTCTTAATCCCCATTTTACAGTTGAGGTAACTGAGGCACAGAAAAGTTAAGTGACTTGCCCAAAGTCACACTGCTGACAAGTGGCCAGGCTGGGATTAGAACCCACGACCTCTAATTCCAAGCTCTTTCCACCAAGCCACGCTGCTTCCTAGTGAACAGCAGGTCTCTGATCCTTCCACTCACCTCCCTTGCCATTTTGTAAACCTCAATCCTGTTTCCCTCAGCCTTTGCCTTTCCAGATAGAAAAATTCTAATCTTCCCAGTTTATCCTTATTCGGTAATGACTCGTCGTCCTGATTGTTTTGGTTGTTCTCTCCTACGGAAGATGCAAAGATTGGATCTCCATGTAATCTTCAAGGTTTTTTTCTTGTTTTTGTTTTCTTAAAAATTCATGGCATTGAGCCATGACCTAACTGGTTCTTGAAAACAATTTTTAAAAATGTGTTTTTCACTTCTTGAGTTTTCGTTTTTAGAACCAAATAATCAGAAGCTTTTTTTTTCTTTCATTTAACTGTTGCTGATATTTCAGGTACTAGTATTCTTAGTGCCTTTCTGTCCAAGGGAAATATCGATCGGAGGCTTCTGATGTCTCACACCTATATTAAGTATTTTGTATTTAACAGAGTTGCTACATGTGTTTGCTGATTTTCTGGTCGCAGTGCAATTTTGAGGGGGGTTGACCAAATCAGGATGTAAGAGAGATTAATAAATACTGATGGATAGGTACATTCAGTGGTCACTAATGCAAAATTAGTCATGGGTGACATTGATATTGCAAAGAGGAGAATCTAGGGCAGTAGTGCATTGATGTGAATTTAGTGATCAGTAAGAAAACGGTGAGAATGAAAGTAATAGCTCCTTGACTTTTTTTATTGTGGTACTTTATTACCCTCAGCAATGCATTTTAGACAAGTAGCTCCTCCGAACGATGGAGGACCAGACAGATTCAGAAGTCACAGTGGTAGGAATTTGGATAGGGACAACAGCTTCAGAAAGGACAGCAGTCTTGGGGCAGCAGTCACAATGAGATCATTGTCCTTGGAAAGCTTTGGGAAAAGAGAATGCCCCTTCTGTCATGTTTTTTCAAGGGCGCACACTCCCTAAATCTTAAGTAGGGCGGACATCGCTGGTAAGCAACTCCTGATGACGCATGTGCCTGATTTTTTGATAACTCGACTAGCATCATGCTACTTTAATGTTCCCTTTTGCCTGATCTGTGGTAATCTGTCACTGTTTTGTAGATGGCTCATTTAGCAAGTTGAACCAATTTAACACTGAAAAATGTCAGTTGAATTAAAAAGCTATCCAGAATGGAAGTCTTTAGATAACCTTTTTATGAAGCAGTTGATGGAGTAACCCTGTCTGTTATCCTTTCCATTCTCTGTGTCTGTTCTCCATTTTAGACCAGTTCGAGGCTCAGGTGAAGGAAAGAAGCAGCATGGCCTAGTGGTAAGAGCAAGGGCTTGGGAGTCAGAGGATGTGGGTTCTAATCCCAGCTCTGCCAATTGTCACTTCAGTTCTTTGTGCCTCAGTTACCTCATCTGTAAATTGGGGCTTAAGACTGTGAAGCCCCATGTGGGACAACCTGACTACCTTGTATCTACCCCAGCGCTTAGAACAGTGCCTAGCCCATAGTAAGCACTTAACAAATACCATAACTATTATTATTATTAAAGAAGAGTTTACAGTCCGTTTCAATCTAACGTAGCTCCTGGCTTATTCCCACTTCACAACGGCTTCTGTTTGGAAGCACATTGGTGTCCACGGTGTGGATGGCAATTTGCCATATTATGATGCTCAACTCCAGTAAGCCCCACCTTGGAATTCAGTATCCAGAGTCACGCAGACATTGGAGAAACTCTTAAAGTCTCAGTGTCTGAATTTAAAATGGTTTATTCATCTCCTTTCCTAATCCAGAGGAAGAATCAAGTAAATCGTCCCTGCCCCTACCTATATGTAATATGGAATGCTTCTGAAATCTGAGAAAATTTTGCATGTTTAATTGTGGGAGCTTTGAAGTAAATTGTAAGACTGTAAGCTCGCTATGGGCAGGGAACATGTTTGCTAATTCAACTGTATTGTACTCTCCCAAGCACTTAGTACAGTGCTCTGCGTGTAGTAAGCGCTCAATAAATTTGATTGATAAATTTGATTAGATTCACACTTTAGACTGAAGACTCAGATATTTGACAAAATGTTATTGTGATAAAGAACTGAGTTAGTTTTTTCTTAACTACTAAGAGAGCATGGGCCTGGGAGTCAGAAGGACCTGGATTCTAATCCCGGCCCTGCCACTTGTCCGTTGTGTAACCTCGGGTAAATCATTTAACTTTTCTCTGCCTCAGTTCCCTTCTCTGTAAAATGGGGATTAAGACTGTGAGCCCCATGTGGGACAGGGATTGTATCCCACCCTGTGATGCTTTATCATCATCAGTGCTTCATCATCCTCAGTGCTTCGTACAGTGCCTGTCACATAGTTCTTAAGTTCAAGAAAAAACAAAAACCAGGAAGGGATTAAGGATCAAGATCTCTGCTGCTCCTGGAGAGATTGTTCGGTGGCCAGGTTGAGTTAGGGGATAGTTGGGTCAGAATGAGCAGCCCTGGCTCACCAAATGATATTTGGGGCCATTCTTCGTGATGATAATAATGATTATGGTATTAAGCACTTCTATGCCAATCACCTGAACCAAGCGCTGAGTTATTTACGAGATAATCAGGTTGGACCCAGTCCATGTCCCACTCAGGGCTCACGGTCTAAGTAGGAGGGAGTAGGATTTGATCTCCATTTTACGGATGAGGAAACTGAGACACAGAGAAGTTAAATGACTTGGTTGAGGTCACACAACCGGCGGGCAGGTCCTCTGACTCCCAGGCCCATGCTCTTTCCACTAGGCAACACTGCTTCTGTGCTGCTTATGATTTCAGAAGAAGCATTGTCACCTATTTCCCTAGGACCTTCTCAGTTCCCTACTGAACACTGCAGGCTGAGGTAATTTGGAGACATCGAGGGCAGGAACGTGGGGTGGATTCAGCCCTACCTCATCGAAGTACCTCAAGCTTCTCACCGTATAGTGCTGTGTGGTTACTAGGCTTAAGCTGACCATACTCATGGTGAGTCTTCTAAGTTCCTCTGATGCTCTTGGAGCATCAGGGCTGCAATGATTAAGCAGACTGCTGGCTGCTACTGTAGGTCTCAGACTGTTTCTGGAGGGTTGGCTATCCTGACTCTAAGGGATACCAGTTCCCAAATGTAATTTTTGAGTTCTGTGAGTGTGTATGTAGGCAAGTGGCAGTTTATTCATTTTGGTATGCGGCTCTTACTAGCATTAGTAATATTTCTTAGTCATCATCAGCCCCTCTGTTTTGGCATAAACTACCAATAAATTCAAGAAAGGAGTAGGTAAATGAATAATTTGAGGGAAACGATAGGAAGGTTGTTGGACATCCATTCCTAACCATAAGGATGGATGTAAGGAGGATAACCATCACACTGTATTCTTCCAAGCATCTTTTGTATGCACTTTTGAAGAGAGAACACTGGGCTGTATGGACCACTGCTCTGACCCAGGATGTCACTGTCATGTTTTGTTGTATAGTGCTATACTACAAGTCAGTATGCCAAAATTCTGGGTGCTGATGGAACTATTTTCTGCTCATTTCACAGAACCTCTTCTAAACAAATTCATGACCATGGGGGATATGAAGACCCCAGATTTTGATGACCTTCTTGCAGCCTTCGACATCCCAGATATGGTCGATCCTAAAGCAGCTATCGAGTCTGGACATGATGACCACGAAGGCCACATAAAGCAGAACACTCATGTAGATGAGGATTCTCACGCCCCCTCGTCGTCTGACGTTGGAGTCAGTGTTATCGTAAAGAACGTACGCAACATCGATTCTTCTGAAGGAGGAGATAAAGATGGCCATCATTCCACTGGGAATGGCTTACACAACGGGTTCCTAACAGCATCCACTCTTGAAAGTTACAGTAAGGATGGAGGGAAATCTCTGAAAGAGGAAGGACCCCCCTCCGAAGTGACCCTTAAAGAATCAGCGTTCAACCAGTTTAGCCCCATCTCCAGTGCTGAAGAATTTGATGATGATGAAAAGATCGAGGTGGATGACCCACCTGATAAGGAAGAGATGTGTTCAAATTTCAGAGCAAATGTGTTAACGGGAGCGGTTTCCCAGCAGGACTATGAAAAACTCAAGACGCTTGCAGGAGAGAACTTGATCAAGCCAGGGATATCTGCTTCAAGCAGTGTGGACAAAAACAAAGTTGTGAAGCGAGAGACCGAAACAAATTCTGTGAACTTGGGCGTCTATGAACCCTTTAAAGTTAGAAAAGTGGAAGAGAAATTGAAAGAAAACTCCGAAAAGTTGCTTGAAAACAGGGTCCCGGATGGAAAGCTAAGCTCTGAAAAGAATGAGGCTAATCTTGCCAGCGTTTCCCAGGCCAAAACCAAGTCATCTGCTAAACTTTCTTCATGCATCGCCGCCATTGCAGCCCTCAGTGCTAAGAAAGCTGCATCAGATACCTGTAAAGAGCCAGTGACCAATTCAGGGGAATCTTCTCCTTTACCAAAAGATGTGACTGAAAGCCCTCGAGCTGTGGAGAAGTCGCCCGAGTCACAGAGTCTAATTGATGGGGCAAAAAAGGCATCTGTAAAGCCACCAGACAGCCCCAGGAGTGTCTCGAGCGAGAACAGTAGCAAAGGGTCTCCGTCCTCTCCTGCAGGATCAACACCAGCAATCCCCAAGGTTCGCATTAAAACCATCAAGACTTCCTCTGGAGAAATCAAGAGAACGGTAACCAGGGTGTTGCCTGAAATCGATCTGGATGCCGGGAAAAAACCTTCTGAGCAAACGGCTTCTATGGTGGCTTCCATGACATCTCTCCTGTCGTCTCCCGCTTCTGCCGCTGTCCTCTCTTCTCCCCCCAGAGCGCCCCTTCAGTCGGCAGTGGTGACAAACGCAGTCGCTGCCGCGGATTTGGCCCCCAAGCAGGTCACCATTAAGCCCGTGGCCACTGCCTTCCTCCCGGTCTCGGCCGTGAAGACGGCAGGCTCCCAGGTGATTAACTTGAAGCTCGCTAACAACACAACGGTGAAGGCCACGGTCATCTCTGCTGCGTCTGTCCAGAGTGCCAGCAGTGCCATTATCAAGGCTGCCAACGCTATTCAGCAGCAGACTGTGGTGGTGCCAGCGTCTAGCCTCGCTAACGCTAAACTTGTGCCAAAGACCGTGCATCTTGCCAACCTTAATCTTCTGCCTCAAGGTGCTCAGGCCACCTCCGAACTCCGTCAAGTGCTAACGAAACCTCAGCAGCAAATCAAGCAGGCAATAATTTCGGCGGCCACCTCCCAGCCACCCAAAAAAGTGTCGCGAGTCCAGGTGGTGTCCTCTTTACAGAGTTCTGTAGTGGAAGCCTTCAACAAGGTGCTGAGCAGCGTCAACCCTGTCCCGGTTTACATCCCAAACCTTAGCCCTCCAGCTAACGCAGGTATCACGTTACCCACCCGGGGTTACAAGTGTTTGGAATGCGGCGACTCCTTTGCCCTTGAAAAGAGTCTGACGCAGCATTATGACAGGCGGAGTGTGCGCATTGAAGTAACGTGTAACCATTGTACAAAGAACTTAGTTTTCTACAACAAATGCAGTCTCCTTTCCCATGCTCGCGGGCATAAGGAAAAGGGAGTGGTAATGCAGTGCTCCCATTTAATTTTAAAACCCGTTCCGGCCGATCAAATGATAGCTTCTCCTTCAAGCAATACTTCCGCCGCACCTTCTTCTCTTCAGAGTCCGATGGGAGTTGGCACCCATACCGTAACAAAGATTCAGTCTGGCATAACGGGGACGGTAATTTCAGCCCCTTCGAGCACACCTATCATTCCAGCTATGCCTCTAGATGAAGATCCATCAAAACTCTGTAGACATAGTCTAAAATGTTTGGAGTGTAATGAAGTTTTCCAAGATGAGACGTCGCTTGCTACGCATTTCCAGCAGGCTGCAGACACGAGTGGACAAGTAGAGTATCTTTACATTTTAGTGTTTTGGCGGAAGACTAGCAACTAATATTTCAGAAATAGGATCTGTATCAGTTGAGAGTGGTAGCTCTGTAACTTTGTAATGGTAGCTGTTGTTTCATTCCAAAATGTTACATTATTGAGCCATAAAACTCCCTTTAGGAAATCATTTCTCCACTACATTTACCAACTGTAAACAATTGAAAGCCATTTTAGAACAGTTAAATCGAGGAATAAATATGGAAAAGTTTGATTTAGAACAAGTGAAAGGGAAGATCTTGGCACCTTTATTGCATGAGTATTAGGGCTTGTTAATTTTGGAGATGGGGTTTTTTTGGAGATTTTGATAACTACAGGGTCAGTCAGCATGATAGTAATACTCAAAACTCAGAATTTCACATCAGGTATACTGCACAGTAGTGACAGTCTTCAGTTATTTTGTATGTCGTTCCTTTTGTTATAGCTCTTGGATTTATGGCATGTAGTAGAATCCTCTTATTGGGTATCAACTTTGTTGGTGTGCCTATTAAAATCAGATTGACTGTCTCAGGGAAGATATTCAGAATAATATATTTCCTTTCAGTGACCCAAAACTACAAGTAACCACCTATGCCCATTTAAATAGTAGGTTTGCTGTGGTTTGCTGACTCTGTGGCAGTGAAGTGTGAATTGGTGTTTTACTAAAATTACATTTTCAATAAGAAGTTTTTTATTTCAATCATGTTCTCTCCAGTGATCCGTACGTTTCATTTAGTGATATTTTCAAGTATCCCAATGATCTTAGTATATTTTTAAAGCCAAGCGACCAGAATTTGGACAGCTCAAATTGGGACGGGAATTAGAGTAGGAGGGAGCAGGCCAAGAAGAGCATCCAAGACATAAGAAGAGGTGGAAGCGAAGGGACAAAAAATGAGAAAAAGAAAGGTAGTAAGAGGTGAAATAAAAAGGAAAGCAGAGAGATGGTAAACAAAGAAGAGGGGATAGAGAGAGAGGAACCAGGGAAAGGTACTCATTAATCTGGTCATTTTATGTGGGTTGAAGGGGAAAAGGGAAATGAAGAGAAGGGAAAATAAAGGTTGTATGAGCCAACCATTCTTTACCCCTTTCAGTGGTATAGGATTCAACTGTGTCCCAAAGATGATCTAAAGTTCCTAAAACCCTGGGATATTCTGTCTAAATCAAGGCATCTGGTCCTCCCCCTTTTAAGCCAATTTGCCAAATTGTTTTTATTTTAGTCCAGTCTGCTCTGTTCCCTGTAATCTTCTAATTAACTGATATGAACTGGCTTTTTCCATTTACCCCCCTCCCCAATAACCAGTGCAGGATGAAAAGAAGGAGATTGCTGCATTTTCACAGAATTCCCAGTAGTGTTGGTCTCAGTCATCCAACTTTCTGCTGTATGGAGAAAGGGAACTCTACAGACTCCTTTGTTTTCATGGCCTATCACAGTTTTCCTAATCGTGGTTTTGAGTACAGTCAACTCTCCTGTAACAACGGGGGTCGTGTTCTCAAAGAACCTCATGTTATGTAAAACTCACATTCTGCTACTCATCACTTGACTGATGCCTCAAGCATACACATAACCAGTGCTGCCAATACCAGATCATGTGCTTTCCAGACCAATCTGATGCGTGCTGAGGAAGGAGCATTCCCTAACTTTTCCACAATGTTGTGTCTAAATTTCATGATGAAAGCAGGTATTATGGCAGAAATAATTGTAGCCTCCATTTTTTTTTTAATTCAATTTTAGCTTTCAGGGTATATCATTCTGAGCAATGCTTTTCCTTGGCCCCAGATAACACTGACATTTCAAGCGATTCTGAGACAACCTTGAGCTTCTCTGATACTATCAGAGTTCATTGGAATTACATGGAGAACATAATCGTAACTACTTTTAAGTTCACTGTTACCCGTAAGCTTATGATAAGAGAACTTTAAGCAATTAAGTTCCCTTTGTAATGCTAATAAACTTACCGATACAATGGAGAAGCACAATGGGATTGAAGTGCTAGGATAATAAATTATCCCCTTGAAACTGGCTTAGAATATTTTTTTCTTTGCTTTCCACAAACTTCCATGAAACTTCCAGTCAGTCAATCAATTGTTTGTATTTATTGAGCACTTAAACTGTGTGCAGAGTAGTGTCCTAGGATCCTAACCATTTTTCTCTCCTTCCCTCTTCCATCCATCCCTCTTTTCCTCTTTCAGAGGACCAGAGAATCTTCTTAAGTTCTTTGAGATAAAAAGACAAAGAATCCTCAAGTGCCTCCTGCTCTAGTTTCTGAAATAAGAACAGTTAGGGGAGTAGCACCACCATCTTGCAGGCTTGTATAAGTGTCAGGCCCATATGATGTACCCCTCAAAGGAGAGTAGAATAGTTTGGTAGGTTGGTAACTAGTGGGTTATCTTAGTAGAAATTTGTACATATTCTTTAAGTGGAATGAGAACCTCCCATATTGTTGTCCTCTTCATCGTAAAAATGTGCACTTGAGATACCCCTGCTATGTGACTCCAGTTGTATTCTCATCCTTTAAAACAATTACCACAGTGAATGGTTTCCCCATTTTGCCTAAGGCATTAAAGTCAGATATCAAGGAAGGAGTCAAAAGAAGAAGAAGTATTTCCTTTTCACTTCACTTTTTGGCAAATATTGATAATTTGCTTGGACCCTCTCAGTATTTGCTTTTATGTTTTTGAAGTTAGATTAGAAGCTTTCTTGCTATTTTTTCAGGTAGATCTGTTTGGCTCAGGGTGCCTTGGGACAAACGTGTATTTTGAAGGTAAATCTGCCATATACATTTCCAGTTTGCCCCTGGAACTTTATAGGGCAAATTCAACATGAAGAACCAACCTAGTGTTAATAAGGCTTGTGCTGAGCACAATGCAAGGTTTTGAGCCATATTCACTAGCCCCAAATCCAAGTCCTTGTTAGCAATGTATGTCGGCATATTTCCCTTAAGTCAGGCTTTTGTACACTTTCAAAACTGTCCCCGGTACTGCCTTTCTCTTGCTGCATCCATGAGGTTCCTTTGGGAAAGCTTCTTGTGGGCAGGGATCATATCTACCGAAACTGTTGTACTGAACTCTCCCAAGTGCTCAGTACAGTGCTCTGCACACATGAAGTGCTCAATAAATACCACCAATTGTCATTCTTCAAAGTCCAAGCAGGTGAAGCAACTGGGACAGCTCTCCAGTACCCTGGATAGGAGCTGCCGCTTGGCCAGGCATCTGACCAAAGAGTTGGCATGCAACAAGTCATCTCTTATCAATTAGTGGTATTTTTTGAGCACTTACCATGTGCAGAGCACTGTACTGAGCGCTTGAAAAAGTACAATACAAAAGAATTAGCAGACCTGTTCCCAACTCTTATCCAAATAGTGTCTCCAAGAAGTCAACCTAATACTTCTCTGGCTTTACCTGGCTGAATTATGAAATAAAATGCAGTTTCCAAGCCACACTCATGTTAGCTGTTTAATGTCAGGAAATTAGTGCAGAAAAGACACAAATCTAATCTGAAGTAACCTCAACCTGTAAATTGGATGTTTCATGTTTATAATAATAATAACAGTGATAGCATTTAAGTGCTTACTATGTGCAAAGCACTGTTCTTAAGTGCTGGAGAGGATACAAAGTGATCAGGTTGTCCCACTAGGGCTCACAGTCTTAATCCACATTTTACAGATGAGGTCACTGAGGCACAGAGAAGTATAGCGACTTCCCCAAAGTCACACAGCTGACAAGTGGCAGAGCCAAGATTAGAACTCATGACCTCTGACTCCCAAGCCCAGGCTCTTTCCCCTGAGCCACGCTGTGTCAAGCCAACATATTTGTATTTAGGGATAGGGCTTAAAAACCATGTGAGTGGTTAGTGGGGAGGTGAAATCCTCTCACCAACAGTTGTACTGCACTTTTTAATGACAAAACGTTGTATCAATTTCATTTCCGTGCATCTACCCCAGCACTTAGCATATAGTATTGCATTCATTCATTCAATAGTATTTATTGAGCGCTTACTATGTGCAGAGCACTGTACTAAGCGCTTGGAATGTACAAATCAGTAACAGATAGAGACAGTCCCTGCCCTATGATGGGCATACAGTCTAATCAGGGGAGACGGACAGAGAAGAACAATAGCAATAAATAGACTCAAGGGGATGAACATCTCATTAAGACAATAGCAAATAAATAGAATCAAGGTGATGTATATCTCATTAACAAAATTAATAAGGTAATGAAAATATATACAGTTGAGAGGACGAGTACAGTGCTGAGGGGATGGGAAAGGAGAGGGGGAGGAGCAGAGGGAAAGGAGAGGGGGAGGAGCAGAGGGAAAGGGGGAAAAGAGGGTTTTGCTGTGAAGAGGTGAATTGGGGAGTAGAGGGAGCAGAGGGGAAAAGGGGAGCTCAGTCTGGGAAGGCCTCTTGGAGGAGGTGAGCTTTAAGTAGGGTTTTGAAGAGGGAAAGAGAATTAGTTCGGCGGGGGTGAGGCGGGAGGGCATTCCAGGACCGCGGGAGGACGTGGCCCAGGGGTCGACGGCGGGGTAGGCGAGAACGAGGGACGGTGAGGAGGTGGGTGACAGAGGAGCAGAGCGTGCGGGGTGGGCAGTGGAAAGAGAGAAGGGAGGAGAGGTAGGAGGGGGCAAGGTGATGGAGAGCCTTGAAGCCTAGAGTGAGAAGTTTTTGTTTTGTGTGGAGGTTGATAGGCAACCACTGGAGGTTTTTAAGAAGGGGAGTGACATGCCCAGAGCATTTCTGCAGGAAGATGAGCCGGGCAGCGGAGTGAAGAACAGACTGGAGCGGGGAGAGAGAGGAGGAAGGGAGATCAGAGAGCAGGCTGACACAGTAATCTAGCTGGAATATTACGAGAGCCTGTAACAGTAAAATAGCCATTTGGGTGGAGAGGAAAGGGCGGATCTTGGCGATATTATAAAGGTGAGACCAGCAGGTCTTGGTGACGGATCGGATACGTGGGGTGAACGAGAGAACCGAGTCAGATGACACCGAGGTTGCGGGCCTGAGAGACGGGGAGGATGATTGTACCATCCACAGTGATAGGGAAGTCAGGGAGAGGACAGGGCTTGGGAGGGAAGATGAGGAGCTCAGTTTTGGTCATGTTGATGTGCTTAACAAATGCCATAGTTATTGTCAGTATTTCAGATTAATCTTGGCTTTATTCTTAGAGATGTGTTGCCTCTGCATACTAAATCAGATGTATTTATTGAGCACTTATGGTATGCAGAGCACTAAACTAAGCACTTGAGAAAGTACAGTAAAGTTGGGAGACACGAACCCCACCATAAAGACCTTAAATCTTAAGGGGATTAATTTTGATCATTTTGGAAAAATGCTTTTTGTTCTAAGTCCATCCATCTTTTGTTTTGTTTTTATGGTGTTTTTAAGTGCTTAACATGTGCCAGGCACTGTACTAAGCCCCAGAGTAGATAGAAGCTAATCAGGTTGGACAGAGTTGGACTCATTTTTATCCAAATGTATCTAGTTTTTTTTTTTTAATTGTGGAATTTATTTTCAGAGGTCACTGCTATCAGTGTGCCTTTTGGAACAAAAAACCACAGCTAGAACATTTTTAATAATTATCTTGAGGTTTTGAGAAACTCCTAGATCGATGACTCAAATTGTTTAATGCTAATATATTGTGGCCATTCTGAACTTTTATATTACATGTCTTAAATGAATTCAGTAATATTATAGTGCAAATTCCATCAATCCTTCTGGGTCTACAATATACCTTAATACTAACACAATATGTTTCAGTTTCTTAAGCTCCATTAGGAAATTCCCTACTTGTATTGAAGATAGTTTAGTTTTTTAAGCTTAATTCAACTTTTCTTGCCTAAAGTTGTTTTTATTTCCAAAGAATTGAAATGAATATTTAACACGTACTTTCCATGTGATTGTGCCAACATGTCATCGTTGCTAGTTCACTTTAGTAGCAAAATCTTTGGGAGATCCTCAACACCAACAGGCAGCATGTATGCCAGACTTGTATCTCTTTCCCTACCTCTTGTTCCACTCCAATCATTCAATCAGTGCTGTTTCTTTAGTGCTTACCGTGTGCCGAGCACGGTACCGGGAGCTTGGGAGAGTATAAAACCCTTCATTTCCCTCTCTGCCAACATCCACTCCTCCGTCTTGACTGTAAGCTCATCTTCTAGAATGTAAACTCGTGTACAGGGCATTTGTCTGTTGTATAGTTCTGTCGTACTCTCCCAAGCTCGTATTACAGGGCCCTGCACACAGTAAGTGCTCAATAAATAAGATTGACTGACTTTTTTATATGATGTCCAGATCCCCCAGAGCATACCCGAGTAGTCTTAAAAATAAGCAAACCATCTCTTGCTGAAACAGACTCTCTCACTTTTGCCAGTTTCCATATTGTGTGGGTCTCGTTCATGGCAACACAAGACTTTCTTTTGATTATTCAGAATTCTCTGATCAAGCTTAGGGGAATATGGAGTCTGGTGCTTTTATGCGTGTGTGTTGGGCTTAACTGCAGCACTGCATGGTGGGCCCAGGCTGCGAAAGGACAGAACAAATGGGAGCATGTGGTTCTGCTCCACAAGCCCAAATAGCACAGCAGTAATCATCATCAAATGCCGTTGAGTCGTTTCCGATCCATAGCCACTGTGTGGACTTATTTTCTCCAGAACATCCAACTTCGCTCTTCTGTAGTTGTTCTAGTATGTATATCCTTAGAGATTTCTTGGTAAAAAAAAAATACGGAAGGGGCTTGCCATTGCCATCTTCCACGCAGAAAAACTTAAATTTATTGAGTGCTTACTGTGTGCGAAGCACTGTACTAAGCACCTGGGAGAGTAGTACACTATAACAATTAGCGGACACACTCCCTGCCCACAGCAAGCTTACAGTCGGGAGGAGCTCACAGCCTAGGTTTTCGAGTCATTATGTGAAAATCAATTCCGACAGGGGTCCTGGACCACAAAATCCTCACAGCTTAAGTGAGGGAGGACAGACAACTATAATAGGTTATTTTACACTCAACCACAAAGGGCAATTCAAACTGAACAGAACAAATATATCAACTATGCCAGTTAAGTTTGTTAAACTGTTTAAAAGTTAAGTTGGAAGGTGCAGTTTTTAGGTACGTCTTCATTCGGGGCAAATCCGTCTTTAGTGAAAAACTTCCACCGTTGTTCATGTCCTGAGGGTAGAACAAGGGTTTCTTTCTACCCTACCGTTACTTCTGGGAACTTGGCTGATCTGGCAGAGTGTTGGGAGGCAGGATAAGGCCCCAGCCAAGGGGCCAACTCCTGAGGATTTTGGTGCTCCCATGGAGCAGAAACCTAGAGGTTGTATGAACCGGAATTTCTGCTTGTCATCTCTGGGGGGGCTCAGCTACCAGAGCACCAACTCTCATATTTTCAAATGCAAAGTTTTACACATACGGTATTCCTTACTTAAGGGAAAATTGGGTGGTTGTAAAGTCACGTAGTTCCGCAGGTTTACAAAGTGGGGAAAAATGCTTTTCCTGTTTCTCCCCCACCCTGGGGATATATAGGACATGGCACGGCGCTCTCTGAGTGTACAGCACAGCATAGCTGGCAATTTGGCTTTGGACAACCTCAGCAGATTTGCCTGCCTGGTGATTGAGCAGGGCTGCTGCAGCAGTCCTTGTGTGGTTTCCTATGTGGTCTCCTTTTGAGACATAAGAGGGTGTTGCATTTCTGACAGCCCCCAAGGTTTTAGGATTGTTGGCTGCACTTTTTTCAGGGTAGAATAAATGCTCTAAAGGAAGAATTCACTAGTCTGGCACTTATGTACAGACCCTAATTTATTTATATTAATGCCTGTCTCCCTCTCTAAACTGTAAGCTCATTGTGGACAGAGAACATATATACCAATTCTGTTACAGCATACTCTCCCAGGCATTTAGTACAGTGCTCTGTACACAATTAGAGCTCAATAAATATGATTGATTTTTCCATTTTGAGAAATTATCCCCCTTGATTTAAAAGGTAATAAAATATAGTAAATTATATATAGTAAATAATAATGTAATAGCATTTGATAGAGAAGTAGAATAATGAAAACAATCAGCTCAGTGTTCCTGATTAATTTGGTTTTTCAGTTTGTAAAAATGAAATGTAAAAATGAAAAAATGCTTTTCTTAAAAAGCACCTGTAAGTAGTTAATAAAATATATCATTAATGGAAGCATTTGGCAGCAAAGAAGTAGAATAGCAAAGCAAGCAGCATGAAGTTGAAATTTAGGAAGCAGCATGGCCAAGTGGACAGAATACAGGCCTGGGAGTCAGTAGGATCTACATTCTAATCCCAGCTCCCCCACTTGTCTGCCATGTGACCTTGGGCACTTCACTTCTCTGTGCCTCAGTCCCTCATCTGTAAAATGGGGATTAAGTCTATGAGCCCCTGTGGGACCTGGATTGTGTCTGACTTGATTACCTTATATCTACCCCAATGTTAGTACAGTGACTGTCACACAGTACGCGTTTAACGAATACCGTAGAAAAACCAAAAACACTTAGCTCCCTATGTGCCCTAGAAATCCAGATGCTACTCTGCCCTTGACAGATCCATGATGGCAATGGATGATGGACGGAAACTAATCTCGACTGAAAGTGAGCTTTGGCAGAATCATTCTGTCATATTTATTGGGTGTTTACTGTGTGCAGAAGACTTTACTAAGCGCTTGGGGGAGTACAGTGCAATAATAAGCAGACTTACAAGTGGGTCCAGTCTCACCTCCGGGAGATGGAACCATGCCTGAACTGTTTTCCCTGTGGACTGCTGGAACCACAAATCCCCGCAGCCCTCTACTTCTGTTGCACATGTTGAAAATCCTTGTGTTTGGAGCGGCGAATCTTCATATGGTAGGCTGTGTAACAGCCTCCTCCCCACCATGTGTCCACCTGAAACTACCAAACAGAGGAGCTCTAGAATGTGGGGCAATCAGTCAAACCTAAACAGCAGAGCACCACATACTCTTCGTGCCTGGGCCATGCAGAGCCCTAGAGCAGATCAGGACAAGTAAGGATTCCAGAGATTACATCCTGATTTTAAATATCTGCTCTTCCTCGTCTCCTAAGTGTGTACATTATTGAAATAACTTTGAAGAGTAGTTTGCTCTGGAGTCAAACATGACTATTTTGCGGTGTACTTTTGCACCTTGACTGCAGTTTTGAACAGAAATGGAAAAATAGTTTCCATTTAAAATGTCATTCAGGTTTTTTTCCACTGAATATTTTCCAGAGTCCTGGGAGTTGACCTAAATGAGAAGCAGCATGTCCTAGTGGCTAAAGCATGGCCCTGATAGAAGGACCTGGGGTCTGATCCCAGCTCTGCCACTTGTCAGCTCTGTGACCTTGGGCAAGTGGCTTAGTATCTCTGTGCCTCAGTTACCTTATCTGTAAAATGGGGGTGAAAATGGTGAACACTAGGTGGGACATGGACTGTGGCTAACCTGATTGTCTTGTACACAAGTGCTTAATACAGTGCATGGCATATAGTAAGTATCAAATACCATAAAAAATATAAAATTTTGGAAAGCTGAAAGGCAAAATTCCACTGAAGGGCTTATGATTTATCCCTATGGTTCTGAGTGCAAATCTGTTAGGGTTTACTTCTAACAGAATGCCTTTGGCTTAATTGTGCGTCTTCCATTCACAAAAATAAGAAATGTGTTATTTACAATACCTATGGGTAGATTTTGAGAAATTCTGAAGATTCATAACAAGATATGCCTGTTATGATTGTCTCAGGGCATACCTGTCATTATGAAATACAAAAATGGATTGTCTAGAAGGAAAATCATCTCTTGCCGCTCACTCTTCTGTGTGCTAAGTCTCTGTCATTGCAAAATATGTAATTCTTGTCAGGCTGAAATCATACATGTAAGGTGGTTTGCAACAGCAAAGCTTTTGCTAGTATTCATAACCACAGCAGCTGGCTGCTACTGATCTTCCGTGGAGTCTTAACCAAAGCGAATGTAAATGTTTAATTCTTCTTCACCTTAGTCAAATTGCTGCTTTGACACTGTGGTTGTTAGTGGTACAGACTAATTTTGTCACTTCAAAGATACTTCATGCGGATGGTCTGTGGCTTTTTTCCGTGGCATAACATTCAGGTTTTCTTTTGTAGTGCTGCAAAGAAAGATGCTTTGGAAGGAATATGAAAAAACATTTTTTCTATTTTTGGAATAAGAAATTTTGTTTTGCCATTTTCTTATGTAATCAAAGAGTACTCCAGATTCTCCACTTTTGTATTGGTCCTTATTAATGCATAGATGGCAAAAGATAAATTGTGATATTGGTTCTGAAGCTCAATAAATGTGGTAAGACCATTTTAAACAGGGTTATGGTTAGGCTTTTGCTCTTAATTGAGCCTGTGACAAATTCAAGCAAATTCCAGAAGTAGTTCTCAACAATAAAATTTATCATTTTCCCTTTGGGATCTCTTTGGGGGCTTGTTGTTTTTGAAATAATTGAATAAATATTTTTATTTTAAAGTCTACTTTATTCCATTACATTTCAAATAATTCTAAAATGTAGTGTCCTGTGCTCCCATTTTGAAATTGAGATGATAAATTAGGAAGCAAAATCTATTGCTAAAAATGGTCATTAAATCTATATATATAACCATGGTGAGCAGCCCCAGGTTCTGGTTGACATACAGACTATCTTGCACCTACATGGTCTAAGTCCTTTGTTGTCTTTAAAAAAATATATATCCTCCGTAACACAGTCTCTTAGGGTCCAAACCTTGGAGGAGTGCTTGAAAAATGATCAGAATGAAGAGTTCTATAAAAGGGCATTTTAAAAGAGCTCAATTAGTGCAGAATAAAAAGTATAAATTTATGGAAATTAGGATGTTGAAAAAATCTAATCAGTGACACCACTCCAGAGATATAAAGGGGAATAATTCAGTGATAATTAATGACAGTGCAGTGCTCTGCACAGAGCAAGTGCTCAGTAAATATGATTGATTGACAGTAATTGAAAAGGACTAGTGCTGTACACTCAGTTCTTGCATGACACTTGTAACCACTAACATCTTGAGTTAGAATGGTGTTTGAGAATCAGAGAACATTCTTCCAATGACACACCCCTGTGTCAAAGGATATAGTTGTGTGCATTGTGTAGCATCAGTCAAGACACGGTTATTCCACCACGACTAGTTCTTAACCCGGGTTCATGGAGAACCTAACCCCCTCATTATGGGAGTGCTGACCATAAGTCAAAAAGCACAATTTTTTCAGAAAGCTCCAAATATTCTCTAAACATTTCATTCTTCCCCTCACATTCTGGTGCCAGAGAAGAACCCCTTTTATAAATATGAAATGAATATTGATATATAAAAGTCAGTGTATTACATCAGTGGCACAATGTACAGAAGAGCACAGCTTTCTCACCTTGCTCCAATGCTCTTTTCCAGTCCTTTTTTGCCGGTCCACTTCCTGCAGAACTAGTAAACCTAGTAGAGTCTAGGGGTCAGTATCTTCTTGGAAGGGTGGTGTGGAAGTATGGGAGTCCCAGGTGAAATGAAGATAAACGGTAAGGTACGAGACATTTTAATAGTTGAGACTAATGTTAACACACAATGAATATTTCAGAAAAGGATTACTTTTCTGAGATCTTAAATTATTTTGATATATTAGGACATGATAAAAACAAAACGAAACCTACCCACTCTAACACTGTTTCTCAATAATAAAGTTTAGGTATGATGGCTGTTATTAATGGAGCTGTAGCAAACAGAAGCTGCCTGTGAAGTTCTTTAAATGTGTTTAGAGTTAATGTTTAGCAGTGTAAATGTAGTTTAATAATAATAATGGCATTTGTTAATCGCTCAATATATGCCAGGCACTGTTCTAAGCGCTGGGATGGGTACAAGCAAATCGGATTGGAGATGGTCCCTTTCCCACGTGGCCCTTAATTGTATTGCCTTGCATAAATATTTAAAGTATTCAGTAAATTTAAAGATCAATTTTAAGATTTGACTAGTCCCAAATTGAATAATAGTGAGCACGCTTTATGATTTGAATTTCTAAACACTAAAAAGTACCATAAAGGACCATTTTTTAGTATTTTATTTGTCATTTAAAGATTAACCGTTTTAAATTTGGAAGACACTTTTTTTAAAGAAAGGATGGCAGAGTTTTGAGTTTTGCCAGTGTTTTTCTGACTCACATAAAAGGCAAATTCTTTTTCACTGGCATTTATAGCTTGGTTTAATGAAGTAAGATTTAAAGATAAATCCTGCATTTGCAAGTTTTTGTTTAGTAGTGATTTTTAAAGTGTTTCATATATGGTGCCCAAAGATTGCTGTTTAGCTTCGTATTAGAGAAGAGTGGATCACACTCATTTCTGATTTTTCTACTGACTTGACAGCACCTAACCTTAGTTTTTATGTGTGCATTTTAAATGGAAATAAAGTAGTAATCTAAAGCTGTAAAGCAGAATATTAATTTAGTTTGGAATTTGTATCTTTGAACTTGATATTGGTGTTGATATTAAAAAATAAGTCATTTTAAAGACCAAATTGGTTGCAAACCATCTCCCCCACTCCCCAAACTAATTTAAGATGTTCTTTCGTACACCCGTATTTCAGAGTTAGCATTGTAGAAACAGTGATCACAAATTGATTAGCCTATAAATTCTTTTGGGTGCTTCGAAGAAAATAATGAGTGATTGAGACTGTAACTCCAGCAAAGGTATATTAACGAAATATTAACTAGCTATAATATATGCATGAAAATGAAGGTTTGAACATGTAACTGTCGGATAAAGTGTGTGTTGTCAGGCTTGAAAGAGAAAGTCAAGTTCAGACGTATCACATTTAAGCAGTATTATGCAAGAGACACTCACATTAATTGAATTAGGAACTATAAAAGTAACTGAGCCCCTGTCTCACCCGGTTAGGTTAGAATGAATTATGTAACATTTTTCACATGTACCAAATTAAGCAGGTGTACGTTTACCTTTAAATTAATTACTTGGCTTTTTCCATTGGTTTGTTTAGCCACAACTATGATAGTGTTTAAAATGAGGGATTTTGTGTGGGTTATCTTTTAAGGTGTAGCCAAAATTCTTTGCGGAACAGGAAATGTGTGGTGCAACCAAATTTCACTTTTCATTTCTGTGTTTCCTTTTGTTTATTTAGAAGACTTGCACTATCTGCCAGATGCTGCTTCCTAACCAGTGCAGTTTTGCATCCCACCAGAGAATCCATCAGCACAAATCTCCATATACGTGCCCCGAATGTGGGGCAATCTGCAGATCGGTCCACTTCCAAACCCATGTCACCAAGAACTGTCTGCACTATACACGGAGAGTTGGTTTCCGGTCAGTATGCTGTTTCCTCATGTGCAAGTAAAATTCTGTTGTGACTTAATCGTGTTATTGCTGTACCCCAATTTAGCCCTTTTAATTGGTCCCAGGAAAATAGGGTAAAGCAAAAAAGGGCTCTCTAAAGCTCAGGCTCCACAGGAAATAATGTACACAAATGCAGTTCTGAGATCCAAAATATTGAGTAAAACAATATAAATCTCCTTTAAAACATAATAAAAGCAAAATACAAGTGGTCATCAAATGGTATTGCGAATATGTGCCAGTAATAAAGGGTAAGAATGAATGAATGAATAAATTCTTTGTTTTAATATTTAATTATATAAGTCCTTAATGTTCAGAGAGTTGCTTTTCCACCTCATTGAGCAAAAACTACCTTATCCTAACATATTAGCGCTGCAGCAGCATGTTGGTAGATGAGTAGCAGCGTCGTCTAGTGGAAAGAGCATGGGCCTGGAAGATAGAGGCCTAGGTTCTACTTCCAGCTCTGCCACTTTCCTGCTGTATAACCTCAGGCAACTCACTTAACTGCTTCTATGCCTCACTTTCCTCGTCTGTAAAATGGGGGTTTTGCCGTAATTTTTATTCCTAGTCCTGTGGGCATGGTGGTGGGAGGGAAGTCTTCAGTTACTGTGGATGCTTTTCTCGGTTTCTCTGCTTAGGTGCAGGAAGGAGGGAAAGATGGTGCTGTCACTGCCCCGCCCATTGACCATAGCCATTGTGTGCCTTGTCCCAACCAATGACTAGAGCCAGTGCGTGCATCGCCCCACCCGGGACCACAACGGTGTGTGCCTTGCTCCACCTGTCGCCTGCATCCAGTGTGTGCTGTGCTTCACCAAATGATGGCAGCCAGTGGGTGACTCAGCCTCTCCAGTGACTGAAGCCAGTGTGTCTTCAGTTCTGTGAAGCCAGTGTGTGCTTCATTCCACCCAGTGACCCTGGCCAAAGTTTGCCTCACCCTGCCCATCGACCACGGCCAGGGTATTGCTTGATCAGTCCATGACCGTGGCTAGCGTGTGCCTCACCCCGACCAATCACCGTACCTACTCAGTTCCTCAGTGGATGACTTGTCCCACCAATGACCATAGCCAGGCTGTGCCTCATTCCACCCAGTGACAGTGGCCAGCATGTGCTTTGCTCCAGCCGTTGATCGTGGCCAGCGTGTGCCTTGCTCTACCTGGCAACCCTGACCAGTCTCAAAGATTTGCCAACATTTAATGCTATATTGAATGGACTGTAATCTCCACTGAGGTCAGTCAAAGCCCGTCAAAAGTTGAGAAGGTGAGGAAGGGTTGAGGGTTTAAATAAACTTGGCAGGTACTGGAAATGAGAGACCAATATATGTAATTAAAACTCACTAAAATTTCAGCTCAAAAAGAGCGATGAATGATCTTTGAATCTCTTCAGAATTTTAGGAATGCGTTGTCTGTCTTTTTTTCTATGGTGTTGGTAAAGTGCGCACTATGTGAGAGGCTCTGTATTAAACGCTGGGGTAGGTACAAGCTAATCAGGTTGGACACAGTCCCTGTCCCACATGGGGTTCACAGCTTTAATCCCCATTTTTCAGATGAGATAATTGAGGCACAGGGAAGTGAAGTGACTTGGCCAAGATCACACAACACACAAGTGGCAGAGCTAGGATTAGAACCCATGTCCTTCTGACTCCCAGCCCCATCCCTATCCACCAGTCCATGCTGCTTCTCAATAGCCTTATGTATTTATCCTTGGTTTACGCTATTATAGTAAGGATTTTGTGGTGGTGTTATTGAAGGCCATGGAAATATGGTTCTAATTTGATGTTGCATGTAGCAATTATGTGAGAGTAAAATCTGTGACAGTTGTTCAACTCTGACCTCCAGGGAGCTGGGCAGTTTTCTGACATGATAGGTTTATATCCCATGTGTTTGAGACAACTTGGTTGGCTATGGTCATACCATATCCTTGCTGAATAGCTTTTTTCAACCTCCCTCTCTTTCTCCACCCCTCTCACATCTGATTTGTTTTGATGGAAAATGAACCAATCGGAAGTAAGCACTAACTTTAAGAAAATTTTCATTTACTGTCTAAAGATTTTGATTGGTTTCAATAGTGAATGGGAAAAAGACAATTTTTACCTTTACATTGCTATATTGCTGGAATTAAGTTTTAATATTCATAAGAGTGTGAGCTCAACTCCAGCATATTCAAACTTGAAATAGTTGAAATGTGTGAAAGTGGCGATGACAGGTTCATGTTATCACCCCCGAAATCCCTTAGTTTTGGTGGAAACTACACCTTTCCTAGATTCTCCAAGTTTGCAGTAGGTTAGAATACATCGATTGATTTTGTATTGTTGTAATTCTTTCTAATCCTCACCAGAGCCATATAATAAAGTAAAAATACTACACTGAAAGTACTTTCCCGTTCTCATATTCAACCACATTCACCCAAATGAAAAATAATTCACTGTCATTGATATCACCTTATACAATAAATGTGTGTGTGTAGGTGTGTGTGTGCACGCGCACGTGCGCGCTGGGAGGTTGGGAGGGTGCTTATGCCACAAACTAATTTCATTAGATACCTGAGTAAATGAGTCTATATAGCAGTTATAGCTCCTATAAAATAGCATTAGCAATTGCACTAAACACCTACAGCGAGCACAGAATTGTGTTAGCCACTTGGGAACATATAAAAGCAATTCCCAATGTGTTTTGTTTTAGGCAATATTTCCGAGGCTAAGTAATTATGAAATTAACTTTCTATTATTTCTTCAATTGGAAGGCATTCACTGCTCTCCCACCCCACCCCACCACCGCCCAGGAACACTTTGAGTTGTTTTCACCCTCTAGTGTGTCTGTTCACAGTGTCATTGCTAGCTATAGGTTAACCTTCATTTTCAGGGATTAGTTCTTGCTCCTAAACTCATCTTTGTTTTCCAGAGAGGTAATTTGTTAGGTTTTTTTTTGTTTTTTTCCTATCTGCCAGGCTAGATTTAGATCTGAGGATGTTTTCTTTATAATAGAAACTTTTCTTGATGGAATGGATCTCAGTTTCTTTACCTTTTACATTTTTTATCCTTTTTATTGGGGACATCCTAAGTCTCTTTGTTTCAGTGACAGGATTCTTATATATAGATATAAATATAGAGACAGATATGTACACATTCATATGTAAGAAGAGTTTTCCTCAGCTGAATTCACTCTTGTCTCCACAGTCTTGACATCCTAGCACACTCTAAAATTTCTCTCATCCATGTCATCATCATCATCATCAATGGGATTTACTTAATGCTTACTATGTGCAGAGCACTGTGATAAACACCTGGGAGAGTACAGTGTAATAGACTTGGCATTCCACGTTCCCTACCCACAGCAAGTTTATAATCTAGGGGGAGACAGTCTAAATATAAATAATGTATAATGTAAATATGTAATGTAAATAAATAATGTAAAGATATGTACATAAGTGCTATGGGATTGAGTCTGGAGTGAGTATTAAGTGCCCAAAAGTCATGTATCAACAACTTGGCCTATTGTCATTTCAAAAGCAACCTATAATTCCATCAAATCCAGTGGCCCTCTTTATAAGGTCCCCAGGATTAGAATCCCCTCCTCTCTCACACCAACCCAATTCAAAATATCACTATTTCATTCTACTCTGTAGTCAACTAATCAGTATTATTTATTAAGCTCCTTCTGTGCACGGTCCTAAGCACTTGGAGGGCTCCATAGAAGTGGAAGTCACTCTCCCAGCCCTCGAAGAGTTTACCACTTAATGGATTATATACTACTTTTTATCATATACCACTCATCATTCTCTGTAGCCTAACACTGTCTTGCAACTCTTAGTGTAACTCTTTTCTGTGAACCTCTTATCAATCTATAACACAGATTAAGCACCTTCTGGACAGAGCACTATACTTATCACCTGTGCGCTCTGCACACATTCTTTCAATCGTATTTATTGAGCACTTAGTGTATGCAGAGCACTGTACTAAGCATTTGGAAAGTACAGTTCAGCAACAGATAGAGAAAATCCCTACCCAACAATGGGCTCACACAGTAAGCGCTTAATAAATACGATAGAATGAATGAGAATCAAAGTGAGTATAATTAACTCCTTTTCTCAAAGATCTTAAAATCTATCATGTTTGATTAATAATTATTGGAATATTGGTTACATACCTATTATGTGTCATGCTCTGTTCTAAGCGCTGGGTTAGGTAGATTCAAGATGATTAGGTTGGGCACAGTCCCTGTTCCATGTGGGACTGACAGTCCAAGTAGGAGGAAGAACAGAATCCTCATTCATGATCTTTAGTCTTGTGTAATCTTCAACTCCAGCCCTGATCTCTCTCTCCTTCTCTGCAGTCGCTCGTTTCCTCCTGTCTTCAGATCATCTCTACTTGGAAGCCCTGCTGACTCTTCAAGCCTAACGTGTCCAAAACAGAATGCCTTATCTTCCTACCCAAACCCTCTCCTCCCCTCCCTGACTTTCCCATCATTGCAGACAGTACAACCACCCTCCCTGCCTTACAGGCCCATAACCTTGGCATGTCTCTCATTTAACCCACCAGTTGAATCTGTCACCAAACCTTGTCGATTCAACCTTCACAAGAATGCTAAACTCCACCCCTTATCCATCCAAACTGCTGCCATGTTAATCCAAGAATTTATCCTATCCTGCCTTGATTACCCCATCAGCCTCCTTGCTGACCTTCCTTTCTTCTATCTCTCCCCCACTCTAGTCCATAGTTCCCTCTGCTGCCCAGATCATTTATTCACAAAACCTCTCAGTCCATGTTTCCCCAGTCCTCAAGAACCTTCAGTGATTGCCCATCCACCTCCGCATCAAACAGAAACTCCTTTCCATAGGCTTTCAAAGAATCAATCACCTTGCCCCCTCCTCCCAGATTTCCAACTGCAATCACTTCTCTAATGCCAACCTAATAACTGTACCTCCTTCTTGACTATCTCCCCACCATCCTCTCACCCATGTCTTGCCTGTGGCCTGGAATGCCTTCCCTCTTCATATCAGAGAGGTGATCACTCTCTCCACCTTCAAAGCCTTATTAAAAGCACGTCTCCCAGTAGCCTCCTTTGACCAAGCCCCCATTTCTTCTTCTCCCTCTCTCTCCAGCATTACCCTTGCACTTGGATTTACACCCATATTAATGTTTCCCTCAGCCCCACAGCAGTTATGTACGTCTGTAATTCATGTACGCCTATTAATATCCGTCTCCCCCTCTAGACTGTAAGCTCGCTCTGGGCAGGGAACTTACCAACTCCATCATAGTGTACTCTCCCAAGCTCTTATACAATACTTGGTACACAGTAAGCGCTCAATAAATATGATTGATTCAATCCTTCTTTTGCTTTTGAATATCATGTAAAGGACATGAAGCTCTGCTCTGGGTCCAGTGGAGAGACCACTGCTCATGGAGAGCTGGCTGGAGCTAGCTGATGAAGGCTGAAATCTCATATGACCTTGGCAATGCCTTGTACTTTGCCCCACTTACTGTACTGTATGCTCTTGCAGGAACATGACAAAATGAGGATAGAACAGTCTGAATGGTCTGCCAAAGCCATTACCACTATTACTGATTCCACTGTATATATTCTCAGGCTTGAAGTCTGAGGACTGAAGCTCATCTGTTCCGAGTGCTTAATACAGTGCTGTGCATGCAGTAAACTCTCAAATATTACTGATCCCTGAGGAGGCTCTGTCTTCTTCTGTAGGATGTGTTCTTACCCTTGTCTGTGTTACTCAATTCATCTCTCGGAGCCATGAACTTTTATTTTTTTTTCCATCTGCCATTTTTGAGTTTCCTGTTTCCTTAGCTACCGAGGGAATATAAAAACGTTGGGGTCAGGCAGATTTCTCAAATGAAAGAGGGTGCTTTTCATTTGAATCACCTCCATTTTGATAGCTACTATTGGCTGAGGTTGGTTAAAAGAAGATATTCCACTTGAATCATTGTTGGAGTTTCTTGAACCAAGATGTAAAAAGTGTTTAGGAACAAGCTGCTACAATGGCTGTTATTATTATTGACTTTCATTTCTTCAAGATGGGGATGCTGGAACTGCTTTGTTCAGCTCCTGGTGAGAATGAATCCCACAGCCAAAATGCTGTTGTCCTTTTATCTTTGACATTTTCCCTGAGATAATAGAAACAGAATGCCAGCCCCATAAATGCATTTTGGGCCACAACAAAACACTTTTTGCATTAGGAAACAGATGATCACATTAAGAATTCTACAAATAAAAAGTGTATTTGCTTGTGATTTGGTAAGTTTTCTCACTGTAACAAGATTTATTTGTTTGCTTCGTCCACCAAGGAGGATTTTTAGTGCTTAGCTAGCAAGTCTATCCACAAGAGTATGTCAGGGGGGTAAGGAGGAGCATATATTTTTATATATTTGTAGTTCCATTTTGTAAATGTGGATTGCATGAAAAATGTTCATTCCAAACAATGCCTTTGGTGACTCCCTATTCAATCCTACCTGACACTTAGGATGGAATTATCTATTCTAGAGTAAAAAGTTAACCAAATAGGGAAAATTTTAAGAGAGGTACATAATAGAAAAAAGAAAGTATCTTCAAAGATAGTGGATGAGGGATAGGTGGTCTAGAAGACCTGAATGTGAGCCCGTCACTGGGCAGGGATTGTCTCTATTTGTTGCTGAATCTTACATTCCAAGCGCTTAGTACAGTGCTCTGCACACAGTAAGCATTCAATAAATACTATTGAATGAATCAATGAGGGGTAACAGAAAAAGATGCTACCAAGATGGATTAAAAGCAACCGGGTGAGTACTGGAGGTATTAACCAAGAGAAGGAAGTATTTACAGTTTTTGTTACAAACAGCAGGATTTTGGAGGCTCTTTTTTTTAAGAGGTAGTCTGAATACTACCAGAAAACCTAAGAGATCCACCGATGAGCTAAAATTACAGATTTATTGTACATAAAGGACTGGAATTCAATGGAAGCAAGATAAAAAAAGCCATTACATTTTAGAATAGGCTCTGTTGTAAATCAAGCCACGTTTACCCTAAAAAGGCAACTTTCTTTAAGAGCCATGCATTCTTCTCAGCAAATCATGAATGGTGAGTAACCCTGCTTTGATCTTTGCCACTATAGGTTTTCCTAGAGTACCTTACAGCGGTGCCTGAAGTAAGGCCCTTCTGAAGTGCTAGGCAAACACAAGATTGATGCTATAGGTATGTTGGTCAGATCTGGGAAAACCCATACTCTCCTTTAGGTCACTCATCGATGTGGAATCTGTAACTCCCAGACAAGCCACTGATAATTTGTGCCTTTCCTGTTTTGCCAACACCTGTGTTGTGTTGGTTTTTCACAGCATTACAAAATGTTGTTCTACTGATGCATATTAGGAGTGGTTAAAACCTTCTGGGTTAGCTGTTCTATATACTCCTGAAGTTGACTCTGATTTCTTTTTCTGCACTAGCTCTATTCATATCCCAGAATTACACCGAGCCTTCAATCTTTTGAAAAGAAAAGAGTTCAATTAATGAAATCGGGAAATGTAACGAAAGCCTGATCTTGAGTCTTCCCACAAATGCTGATTGTTACTTTTTCCCTTTTGCAGATGTGTACATTGCAATGTTGTGTACTCTGATGTGGCCGCACTGAAGTCTCACATTCAAGGTTCTCACTGTGAAGTCTTCTACAAGTGTCCTATCTGTCCAATGGCATTTAAATCGGCTCCTAGCACACATTCCCATGCTTATACCCAGCATCCTGGAATCAAGATTGGAGAACCAAAGTAAGTAATTCACATGAAAGAGAATGTCTTCTATTGAGTGTTTTACTGGTGGTAGAAAGTCAAGTTGTGTTTAACTAAGCTATCTTTGTTATTAATACAGGGGATATATGACATTCCTGTAAATTTGTCTGCTCTGAATTTACGTAAAGAAGGTTCGCATGACAAGTCTATTTTTAAAAGATGATACCTTACCTATGCTATAATTTAAAATGACTTTTTGAGAGGCAAGAAGCTTCTTTTTCCTTTTTTGTTTTGAATTGCCTTTCCTATACACACGCACACACCCCCCCCCCACACCCCCCACCCTCCAGTGAGTGTGAAAACATTTTAATTTTTTTAAAAATTGAACCATGATGCCTTTTTACTCAATACCATGTTATTATTACATTCATGAGATAGAACCTGGAAAAAACTCATTAGTCACTGTTTCCCTCCCTTCCTACCCGCCCCTACAATTCACTAAGCTTCGCTGTAGTTCTCTCTCAGAGAGCATGCAGGACCGCAGACGCTCCTTCTCAATCAATCATTCAGTTATATTTGTCTGATTCCTTACTGTGTGCAGAGCACTGTTCACTCATTCATTCACTCAGTCGATTTTATTGAGTGCTTACTGTGTGCAGAGCACTGTACTAAGTGCTTGGAAGAGTACGATACAACAATAAACACATTCTCTGCCCACAACGGGTCTAGAGGGAGAACTTACTAAGCACTTGGGAAAGTACAGTATTAATAATGTTGGTATTTGTTAAGCGCTTACTATGGGCCGAGCCCTGGTCTAAGCGCTGGGGTAGACAGAGGGGAATCAGGTTGTCCCATATGGGGCTCACAGTCTTAATCCCCATTTTACAGATGAGGTCACAGGCACCGAGAAGTTAAGTGACTTGCCCACAGTCACACAGCTGACAAGTGGCCGAGCCGGAATTCGAACCCATGACCTCTGACTCCAAAGCCCATGCTCTTTCCACTGAGCCACGCTGCTTCTTGTACAGGGTTGGCAGACACAATCCCCACCCATAAAGAGCTTGCAGTCTAGTGGGAGAGATAGCAAAATTAGGTTTCAGATAGGAGAAGTGTTGGAGTGCAAGGATATGATTGCCCTGCTTGGATTCCATGTGATTGAACATATTACAATCTAATCACGTCCCATTAAAAGACTGTAGCTCTGAAAAATTGAGCTGTTTTTACTTGCCGTCCTTGACAGAATTGCACTACAATGGCTTTTTGTCTAATTACCAAGCAGAGAATAAAAGTTAAGACAATTTGGGTTGCACACCAGGCTACCAGTGGACCATTTCATGTGTTTGGCAGGCCACTAATAGAGCACTTTCATTTAACCAATGTTGCTCTTTGATGAAGGGGCAGGCCTCCCTTGAATTCTATGTTATTAAAAAGCTTTCTGTGTATATAAAAATACCATGTGAACCTTAGTTCATTAATCCTGAAGACACCCTTGTGAGTTAATCACGTGGGAAGTATCATCATCATATCCTCAACACTATTGTCTCTAGGATTGGAGATACTGAAGCAGAGAGAGAGAGAGTGAGTGACTCTCCTCCTTCTTCCCTCCGTCCCCCCCGACACCTCATAGAAAGTTATTGGTAGGTCACAGCTGACCTCTTGCCCATATCCTCCCTCTGTCCCTCCTCAGACAGATAATTACTCTTCCCCACTTCAAAACGTTTGCACATCTCCTCCAAGAAGCCTTCCCTGACTAAGCCATCTTTTCCTCCTCTCCCACTCTCTTCTGCATCACCTTGACTTGCTCCCTTCATTCAACCTCCCTCCCATCCCCACAGCACATATATATGTGTAATTTATTTATTATTTATTTATGTATATTAATGTCTGTCTCCACCTCTAGACTGTGAGCTCATTGTGGACAGGGAATGTCTCTTGTTGTTTTGTACACTCTCAAGCGCATAGTGCAGTGCTTTGCACAGTAAGCACTCAATACGAGAATGAATGAGAAGTAGAACTAAGTTTTCTGTCCAGAATCCATTCATGTAATCACTTCCTGGGCACTGTGCCATCTGCCTGACAATGCATTTCCTGGGCAGCATTGGGATACTCATGGAAATATTTTTTTGTTTTTTTTGTGAGATGCAGATGAAATCCAGAGTTTTAAATGTCTGAAAACTAAGCTGGCGGAGAGTTTCCCCAATCCATCAGTCAGTCCATCCATCAGTGATATGTATTGAGCACTTACTGTGTGCAGAGCACTGTACTAAGCTCTTGGGAGAGTACAGTTCAATAATAATAATAATCATAATAATAGTGCTTGTTAAGCATTTACTATTACAAGTACTATTCTAAGCGCTGGAATAGATACAAATTAATCAGGTTGGTAGACATGATCCCTGCCCTCAAGGAGCTTACAGCATACCCATCATTCACAGCCAGTCCAAGGTTTCATGGTTTCTCAGTGACAGTGCCTTTGTCTGCTACAATAAGATACAAGCAAGCAACAGAAAACTAGCGGTTCATTCCTACAGTGAAAAGATTAAGATACCTTCTACCTTTGGGGACTTTTCCAAAGAGGAAAAGATTAAGAGTTCGTATCTATAAATCTAGATGTTAACTGGAAGTGTTGCCATTTCTCTGTTTCCACAAAGCAATGTAAAATGCATATGCTGACCAGTTTATGCTTATGCAGTAAGACCGATGCGGACAACATTACACAAGCACGCCCTTCCATGCCCAGAGAAGTTAGTCTCCCAGTTGTATTCCACAGAAATGTGGGCATTACTCTCCTTTGCTTGGAGCTTGTTCTTCCTCCCCAGGAGAGGTAGAACTGTTCAGCTGTCACTGAGATCCTGAGTAGTGTTCTCCCTTTTCCACTCCCCAGCACCACCTTTCCACTTGTCCCTAGCCCAGGAATCTCTGGGAAGGGACTGCTGAATCCAGCAGAGATAAGGTCTGTGGGGGTGGAGGATTTGCCACTATGGGAATGGGAGGGTGAGTTTAGAACCTGAAGGTCAACAAAGGAGGCAGGAGGGCCTGACCAATCCAACTGCAAGTCGCTCCATGCTGGGGTGGAATGATAGGGAGGGGCAAGCAGGGGAGGAGAAGATGGCAGGAACCAAAGGAGATGGAATTTCTGGACAGAGGGCTAGAGCCTGCAGCGCTGCAGAGTCAAGATTCTTCCTCCCAATCATCTGACTCAGTGGTTGTGTGGAAAGAAATGGAAAATGTGTGCCCGTGTGCACATACACACACACACACACACACACTTTCTCCCACGTATTCCACAAAAGCATGTAGAGGGAGTAATAAAAATCAATTTTCATAAGCATATAGTCTACTTTTATTACACAACCGTATTCAAATTGTATACTACATGTGGCTATCAAAAAGTTATTGATTATATTTTCAAAAAAGTCTCTTCCACTTTCTCTTCATCCGTGAACTCATCCATGGATTTTTCATGCACCTGTTATATATAAAGAAGCACAAATATATTCACATTGGACTCTTTTCCCTTTTTCTGTTCTGGTCCCTGATTCTCTCTCTCCCCATTGTGTATCAAGAAGTTGTGTCCAACGGGATCATCAACTCAGCCAACCACTGGTATTTATTGAGTACTGGGAACTGTGTGTTTCAATTCTATTGTACTTTCTTGAGAGAGTGCTTTTATTTATATGGTGTATATATAAATGGTATTTATTGAGTACCTAGTGAATGTAAAGCACTCTCTCAAGAAAGTGCAGTAGAAGCGAAACACACAGTTCCCAGTCCTCAAGGAATATGTAATTTAATGAGACAGTCAGATGTATTTTATTTACAAATGGTGGGAGCTGAAGAAAGAACAGGGATATTAGTAGTACAACTATGATGTCAAGGTGAAATAGCTGAATAAATAATTGAATATGCAAATAAATACACAGATATGCAAAAGTGCAGAGGATAGGAATTAAAGACAAAAGTACTTGGGTTTCTGTACATCTTCATATATTCTCCCATTTCCCCTATCTGTAATGTATTTTAATATCTGTCTCTCCTCTAGATTGTAAATTCCTTGGCAGGGATCATGTCTGCCAACACTATTGTATTATACCCTCCCAAGAGCTTACCACGGTGCTCTGCATACAGTAAGCTCACAATAAATGCCATTAATTGATTGATAGGACTTATTCAGGGATAGTTTCCTGCAGAAGATGGGATTTTAAGAGAACTTTGAAAACTGGAACAGCTGTAACCTAGCATATTTTGGGTGCAAGAAAGTAATTCTAGGCTGAGAGAACAGAGTGAATGACAGGTTAGAGTTGTGAGAGTGGAGAGTAAAGTGCAGTTGGAAAGTGTGTTAGAGAGGAGCATGGGGGTGAGCCAGAGAGAGTGTGAGGTTGGAGGAGTGGAGGAATGACTGCTGGTATATGAGGGCACGAGCTGGGAGAGAACCTTGACATCAACTGCAAGGAGTTTTGTTTGATGTGGAGCAAGATGCAGAGCTTTTGGAGTGTTTTAAGGAGTGGAGAAAGGGGTGCCAAACAACATTTAAAGAACATGATCTAAGACAGTGAGGAGTTGAGTATAACATCAAGATTTTGGGTTTGAGAGACAGGGGAGATGGTAGTGTTATCACCAGATGGGAAGGTTAGGAGGAGGAGTTGATTTAGAGGGAGGATAAAGTCCAATTTTAGACATGTTTGAGATGTCTGGGAGGCTTCCAAGTGGAGAATTCCTGCAGGCAAGAATAAAGACTGGAGGTTGACTGGGTAGTCAACCTTGGCATCTGAAACAGTTTTAGCCCCGAGAGCTTTCATTTCAGAGCTAGTTCACTAGCTATGTTTGACTTGGGGTTGGGGGTGGAGGGGCTGGACAGAGACACAGGGAGGGCAAATGAAGAGTAAGCAGTGCAGAGGAGGTAGGAGACCCAGAGCCTGAGATTTGGGTGCCATCCCTCTAGACTGTAAACTTGTTGTAGGCAGGGAATCTCTCTACCCACTCCGTTAGAATGTACTCTCCAAAGCTCTTAATAACGCAGTAAAGATGTTATCTGTTAAGCACTTATTATGTGCCAGGCACTGTACTAAGCATTGAGAGAGGTGGATACAAGCAAATCGGGTTGGTCACAGTCTGTTTCATATGGGGCTCATAGTCTCAATCCCCATTTTATAGATGGGGAAACTGAGGCACAGTGAAGTGAAGTGACTTGCCCAAGGTCATACAGCAGACAAATGGCAGAGTGAGGATTAGAACCAATGACCTTCTGACTTCCCGGTCTGTGCTCTATCCACTACTCCATGCTGCTTCTCGATCAGGATAGCTCAGGGAGAAAAGAGTGGTAGAGCCAGCCCCTGAGAGAGTCCACTGAAGAGAAAATCGGATGGTCGCAGGGGAATGGATTGCTATTGAGACAGGTGCCTCCCACCTTTGAAGGATAAACTTCATCCTTCATCTTTAGGGGCAGAGAGGAGGGATACCTGGGCACAGACTAGGTATTTCTATTAATAAATATACAAGCACATGCTCATATCTCCCACTTCATTACACACATACATACACCCAAACACCCACATTAAAAAAAAATTACTACCATAGGCATTCTACACACACTTATAAATGCACAGACCACCTTCCCCTTCTCACAATCCATGTATACATACCTATATCTCCCCACATAAATATAGACATATGCCAGGACCCATACATGCTTATCCAGAGAAGCTAAGATCACCAGTTGGGGTACACATGTGGCCATGTACAGAGACCCAGAAAAACTTCCCAGGATGCACAGTCACAAAAACACAAGTACACTCAGTAGCAAGAGACAGAGAGAGACCCAGAAGGATTCAGGTTCCAGAAAAAGCAACAGGTAGGAAGAAAGCAGGAGGGAAAAAATAGAAATGAAATTGAGAAGCGGGAGAGAATGAGAAGCGTATAATCTAGTGAACCCAGACAAAGCCCAGATAATAGTTTTGATATGCATTATACAGTTTTCCCATTATTAGGGAGTTATGATTTTTAGAAATCGTGCTTTAAAGAAAATGCACATTAAATTACCTCAGTGTGAGTGACGTAGCCCAACTATTACTTTTGAAGAGACATTGCAATCTGTTCAGATAGACCTACATTTTTGGTAGAACATCTTCTAATTCCCTAATTGGGTTCTATCCATTTGTATAATGAAAACATGAAGCATAGGAGAACCGAGTGGGCTGTGTTTTATAATTGAAGACCAACTATGGTTTTTAGGATTCTTTAGATCACACAAATGCTATTATATGATGATTGAATAAAGATAGAATGAAAGGAAATGGACTTACGCTGCAGCACGAAGAATTTAGTTGGGAGTAAGGTAGATGAAATGACCACTGAGGGAGACTGGGGAAACTCCTTTTCCCAAAAGATTTTTTTTAAAAGAGCAATATAGAGATTATTAGCTATGTGGTATGGTTGGGGTGGGGCTCTGCCTGAAAGCAGAAGAATAGAGAGCACACTCTAGAAATTCTAAAATTCTGTTTTAAAAATTATGCTGGAGTTGATTTTAAAATGGTTAATCTTGAAATGCCTCCATATTCAGTATTTTGGAAACATAAAAATTTTAAAATGTTCAATTGTTTCTTAAAATTCCTTAATTAGTTCAATCAGAACGAGGGCTCAGTATAACTTCTATATTGTGGTAATCAGCAGATTTTGCCACCATGCCTTTAAGCAAAAATAAGTTCACTTGCTCCAACCCAGAGAAGCTGCTGAACAACAAAAAAAAAGTATTTCATTTCCTATTAAATTTAGAATTGTTAAATTAGCCTCCCTAAGTAAAACTTTGGTTCTCAAAATTGTCTCTACTTTTATCATTCTAGCTGCTTCGAAATTAGTCTTCATTAGCTTCTCCTAATAAATTCATTTGAGTTTTAATAATAGTTTATCTCTCAGAAACCCAAACCAATGCATGATGGTTACTTATAGCTAGTAACAGTAGAAGGAAGCAGCATAGTTTTTTTTTTAAAATAATGCCATCTTGACATGGAAACAAACCATTGGCCACATCCCTAAATAGGGGATTCCATTTCCCAACATTTTCCAAACAAGATTTCTGTTGAGCAGTAATAATTTTCAGTGAATTATTATTATTATTTTCTTTTGGGGGGGAGACCAGCCACCTACAAATAAAAAGGAAAGCTAATTGGAGAATCATTACTGGCGTTAATTTTGTCTATAATCTCTTCGTGCTATTTTCATTTTACCTGTCTACCCCAGCGCTTAATACAATGTTTGGCAAACAAGTAAGTGCATATCAAATACCATATTATTACCTGAGAAGGAAGTAAATCAGGAAACTATTTACAGTTAGCATATGAGTTGTTTTACCTTCTGACACTCCCAAAGAGACAACATTACAGGAGGGTAGAATCTGAATTCCATTTCTTTAGTTCCAGGCAAGAGATTGTTGTGCTGAAGGGAGAAAAGAGTTGTCTTCCTGAAAGGCCCATCACAGCTGCTACATTAGGAAGAGTTTAAAATTGTCCACTCCCATTCCTCCTCCCAATACTGCTTCTCTCATCTTGACAGCCCCTCATGCCTCTTTCTTCTTGTCTGTTTTATGGTGGTTGACTAAGAATAGGTGTGTGGGTGTTTGCTTGCCTTTAAAGCAGCATTTTAAAATTTCTGTTTTAAACACATTATTGGATTATTGTGTAGCATACTTTATATGATGGCATTAGATTTTGAGGAAGGAAGGATGCAAGTGGATTTTGTCAGGGAGAGAGAGAGAGAGAGAGGAAGGAAGAAAGAAAGGAGGGAAGAAAGAAAGAACAGTTGGGGAAGAAAATTGGGTAACAATGAAGAGCAGCAGGACCAGAATAGTAGCTCCCAAACTTAGAGGCACTCATTCAGGGAATGTAAAACACCTGAGGCTAGAGGTGAGCGAATTTGAAATTTATATGAATTGAATTTTCATTTGATGGAACTAGCTACTCTAATGCTCTGTTTCATGTTCTGACATTTATGGAAATGATCTACCCCGCTTTAAGAATGCAGTCCAACTCTGCCTTCACTGGCAACAATCTAAAGCCAGAGTCCATTTCATTTTGAGGCAGCAACAAGATTAGGCAACAGGAGGGCAGAGTCTTTTTATTTTTGTCCTTTTCCTTTGACCTCCATGCCCATACACTGGCTTAAAGCAGGGGCTTCTGGGAAGGCAAAGTTGTTGTTACTATGATGATATTTGTTAAGCGCTTACTGTGTCCAGCACTGTTCTAAGCACTGGGGTAGATATAAGTTAATAAAGTTGGGCACAGTAGTTCCACTAACGCATGCCTCCTGGTCAACAGGGAGTAAAATATGAAATTCTATGCAAGCTGGAAACTATGTCACATAGTTTAAATTCATTTTTCACTTTTCCAGTCTTTCACTTTTTAAAACCAGCACCTCCCATTACTGAACCCCTTCTAAATTGCCTGTATTCTTTATAATGGAAGTGAGTCGTCGTAGGCAATAGGATAATGAATAGGGTAAGCTATTTATTTTTGTTAGGTGTCATTCAACTCATCCAGCTCAAAAAAAGAGACTTCTGGACAATCAGGGTTTCCTCATTCTGGCTTCCTGGGAGTGTGGGGTGCAAAGAGTAGATTTTTTAACAATTTCACCCTCCTCCTTCACTATCTACAATGTATTTCCTTATTGTGTCCTCTTTGATTGGACTGCTGAAAAATGATGGGAATTAATTTTCAGTAAATATGAATGTATCAGTAGTAGTTATTGAGCACCTACTGTTTTTTGAACATTGTACTAAGTGCTTGGGAGAGTACAGTATAATTAGTAGACACAATCCCTGCTCTGAAGGAACTTAGAATCTAGCAAAGGCAATAGATGCTAACATCAATTAGAAGGTATGGTCAATCAATCAATTGTATTTATTGAACACTTACTGTGTGCAGAGGACTGTACTAAGCGCTTGGGAGAGTGCAATATAACATTGTATGTAACAATGTATAATTATATAATTAATGCATATATAATTATATGTAATTGTGTATAACTATGCAGTATAACACAGTGAGCTTACAGTCAAGAGAGGGAGACAAATGTTAATATAAATAAATCATCTAAACTGTAGTGGTGTCTCTACAGTGTAGCACAAGGACTGACCAGGCAAGTGTGAAGTCACTATTTCAGTACTAAATGAGACTCCACACCCTTATGAAAGATGGCCCGTGGAGATGGAATCTGGATATGCCTTATTTCGGAGAAGTGTTTTCTCTTCCAAGAGAGGAACAGTGTGGTCTAACGGAAAGAACATGGGCCTGGGAGTCAAAGAACCTGAGTTGTAATCCTGGTTCTGCTGTTTGCCTGCTGGGAGACCTTGGTTAAGTCTCTTAACCTCTCTGTGCCTCAGTTTCTTCATTGTAGAAATGAGATTCAGTATCTAGTCTCCCTCCTACTTAGAATCTCCCTCCTACTTAGACTGTGAGCCCCATATGGGACAGAGTCTGTGTCCGACCTGATTAACTTTGATCTACGGCAGTGCTTAGAACAGTTCTTGATACATAGTAAGTACTTAACAAATATTATTATTATTATCATTTTGTAGGGGCAGCTGACTTCCAAATCTGCCCTGTTGTAGTAGCCTGGTGATGCTGTACTGTTTCCTAAAACAAACTCTCCCTTGCCTGCAAATGCCCTGTGCTGATACTCCTGTAATTTTCTGGCTCCAGCCTGTCTAGTTGTGTGGAGAATAACTGCACATTTTTTATTGCTATTGCTCATTGGTGGGTTTTTTTTTCCTTGCTTTTTCCACTGCTTTTCACAAGAAAGTGGAAAAAACCCTATCAGTCTTTACTAAGACACTCGAAGTATTATTCTGAGTGATGGCCTACCAAATGGATGAAAGGACAGTGGTGTTTGCCGTTCTTCAGGCCTGAGAGTTATTCTGTTTGTGACCAAAGCCTGCACTTGTTCTCCTTGCTTACCACGTGGAAATTCTACTGGGCACAGGGGAATTGATGATATAATGGAGCTATCTAGTCTGCAGAAACAACTCTAGCACAAGACTCTGAGCCCCTTGTGGAAATGATTTCAACCCTCTTAGCCTGTATCTACAACAGCACTTAGTACAGTGCCTGGCATGTAGTAAGAACTTAACAAATACCATGAAAAGGGCCTTCTCACGGTACTTAGCAAAAGGTACTTATGACTTCCCACCATATAACAATACTGCAGGGTGAATCAACAATAAAACTTTGTACTATAAATCCACTTGGTTCCACAGACATGAATTTTTATTTACCACTTCAAAATATTTTGAAATAATGAACTACAAATAATGAACCATTTCCAACTATGATGATCAATTTTTACCTCTAGAGATAAATTGTTTTCCCCAATACTTTTGGAATAAAATTATTTCTTTAAAAGTAAAATGATGTCATTTCATTGAGATAACACTTTCTCATTTAAATGTGAACAGAAACATGTTCCTTAAACTGAGGAAACCTTCCCCTCCGCCTCTGCCAAATTCTGAGATTTTTGTGTTTATTTCTATGAGCGCTTTCAAGAAAAAACATGAGTTTCTCCTCAAGAATTTTCTGGGAAGCAGAGTGGTCTAGGGGATAGAACATGGGCCATGGGTGGTCTAGGGGATAGAACATGGGCCATGGGAGTCAAAAGGACTGGAGTTCTAATCCCAGCTCAGTCATTTGTCTGCTGTGTGACCTTGGGCAAGTTGTTGGTGTCACAGGAGTGTTCCCCAAATGGCAAAGTGTCAGAAAAGATATATATATATATATATACAGAGTCATGTATATATAGCCCTGTCTTCAGAGCAAAAGACAAAACTCTAGGTCAGCCTTAAGAGAGGCAGGTCCCATTTGGGGCTTTTGTGAGAAGGCCGATGTACCTTTCTTTTCCCTCTTTAATTCTCTCTTCCAAAATCTAAGACCTTCTTTTCCTTTCCTATACAACCTTGTTTTTAATACAGCTAAAAAGGTAAAGGAGTCTGGGGGTTTGGGGGAGAGAATTGGAGGTTGGGAGTATGGGGGAGAAAAGGAAAACAATTTGCACTTTTCCCAGTAAAAATGGCAATCTTAGAGGCAGATATCAAGTGTTCGGAATCCACTCCAGCCAGTCCTGATTAATTCACAGGCTTTAACTGAGTATAAAAAGTCACTCTTTTCTAATACTGAATCAACTCCCCTCCTTTCTCATATGCTGCCTAGATCATAAATTACTGCTATGCTAATCCCTTGAATATGGAAGAAAGCATTAATGTTCTCTACAAAGTTGCTAAGATTACCTCTAGGACCCAACAGGAACAGAGAGCCCATGATCCCTAGCTTTTCACCACTTCTCAGATACCTGCCCTTTAGGCCTGAGTTTTAATTCTGGAAATCTGAATGAGGCTTAGAAGTTAAAGAGGGCTAGGGTATCCTATTTGTTTGACTGTTCTTCCTTGGAAGGTTTGGGCTTATTGCCATGGAGCTCTGTTCTGTCAGTCTTGGGCTTTATGTCCAGATAAGAACCTTTCTTTGGTTGGGTCAGATGCCTTGAGCAGGATCTGGTGCTATGTAGTGCTTGCAGGGCTCAGAGAAAAGTAGATTAGATTGTCACTTTACTGATGGAACTCTCCTGGTGGTTATTTTTGATCAGTATTGCATATTTGGAGGAAACATGTCACAGAAATGATGGTTTTAATTTCGGCTGTGTTATCTTTTCAAGCCCATTGTGTCTTAGTGAGACTATTTTCCATTAATAATAGAAAATTTAAAATAACCTTTGGCTCTCCTGATGATGTTTTTAGCAAACAAATTTTACTTCAAAATTAGGTTAAAATAATTTTTTTCTCACTCCGAAGTGATATTAAACCCAAAACCTAGACCATAAACTTGATTTGTAAATTCATAAATGTTTAAATAAATAAAGCTACTGATATTAAAGAAACAAAACAGTAATTTTATTAGTTGTGGTCCACATAAAGTATAAGTGTATAATTAAATGCTATGTGAAATAGGAAATGTTTCTCATCATTGTTTAAATGAAATGAACAAATACTCTAATTCTATTTAAATTTTTAGAAAAGGATGTCATTATCTGCATAGTACAGTGGGATGGGCGGACGGAGTGTTAGATATGGTCCTGTTCAGAAGTAAGAGGATAGAATATTATTTAAGGATTCATCATTGGTTGATCTAGCCTCAATATGGATATTTTCTGTATCCCTGTCTTGATAGTGATTGTCCATTTCTCTCTAGAGATAAAAATTGATCATCATAGTTGTGAATGGTTCATTATTTGTAGTTCATTATTTCAAAATATTTTGAAATGGTAAATAAGAATTATTGTCTGTGGAACCAAGTAGATTTATAGTACAAAGTTTTATTGTTGATTCACCCTTCAGTATTGTTATATGGCGGGAAGTCATAAGTACCTTTTGCTAAGTAGTTTATATCTTTTATGCATCCTAAGGAAGCATGTGCCCCCTAATGATAATAATGGTACTTGTTAAGCACTTACTATGGGCCAAACTCTATTCTAAGCCCTGGAGTAAATACAAGTTAATCAGGTTGGATGCAGTCCCCGTTCCACACTGGGCTCACACTCTTAATCCCCATTTTTTACAGATGAGGAAGCTGAGGCACAGAGAAGTAAAGTGATTTGCTCAAGGTCACAAAGCAGACAAATGACTGAGCCGGGATTAGAACTCCAGTCACTTTTACTCCCAGGCCTTTGTTCTATCCACTAGACCACCCTGCTTCCCAGAAAATTCTTGAGGAAAAGCTCATGTTTTTTTCCTGAAAGTGCCCATAGAAATAAACACAGAAGTCTCAGAATTTGGTGGGGGTGGAGTGGAAGGTTTCCTTAGTTTAAGGAATATGTTTCTGTTCACATTTAAATGAAGTGTTATGTGAATGAAATGCCATCTTTTTACTTTTAAAGAAGTAATTTTATTCCGAAAGTACTGGGGAAAATAGGGCTATTAAAATAGCGTTGCCACCAACTTTACACCTATTCATTTCTCATGGGAGTTATTTCAGTAATTAATGAGAAAACAGAAGAAGATAATATAAGTCCTGTAAATAGCAATTACTTCTTAAAAGCTAACTCAGGAAATTTAAATCAGGGATTTTAAGTTCAAGAATGGCATTAAGGAAGAACAGATTGAAGAGGAAAAGAGGCTGTTAGTTTTTATGTCCCCATCTTAATTTTTACCCCAGAAATGATGCAGGGGGCCTTATCCCTTTCTTCTTTTTCTCCTTCCTTGACCTCCACATTCATCCACTCTCAGTTGGTTTCCCTCAGCTTCCCCCTAGTATTCTTTATGTCTATTCCCACAGCTCTTCAAAGGAGAGGAAGGTTCACTAGGAGGCCCTGCACAAACCAACATAATGGAAAAGGGGAGACTCTCGTGCTGAGGCCAGAACTGTTTCTAAGTGACTGATCAAATCCATTTCAAGGAAGAGATTGTAGGGACAATCTAGGGTCATGACATATCCTGACAACTTGTGCCCAGGACTTTCAGAGTGTGTGTGTGTGTGTGTGTGTGTGTCTGTGTGTCTGTGTGTCTGTGTTTAGAGGGCAGGAGGGGGGAGAGGGGAGGGATGAAGAGATGATCTGGGAATTCACAGTTGCTGAAAAGTAGTACCTCAGGTAGCTAACGAGAGAGGTAGTAACTGTTGAATGTTCAGTAGCCTAGCATTCTGCCTGGAAAATGAAATCAAGCTTCAGCACTTGAAACACTAACTTGCTTGTGATTTCTTTTTTTCATTTCCTCCTTGTTGGCCCACCCCTTTGGCCACCATGATGGAATTTATTGTTTAAATTTGGACATAGAAAAACTTGTAAAAACTGCTCACCTCAAAAGTGATCGATTTAGACATTGAAGAAGAGTCATAATTGTCTTACCTCAGATGCTAATTGAACAGTCAGATTCAGGATGCAATCTAAAGTCAGCTAAATGCCTAAGATGATTTTAAGCAGTATGTACATTGGAGACCCCTACTAGTGGTATATCTAGGATAATGAAAGCCAAAGTATATTTTGTGGCTGCACTAGCAGCTAAGTGTAGGCTCATAGGACAATGGGCGTGTTTGCTTACCCTCTCCTGTCAAATTAAGTTTCCCGTCAAATCTGTCAGGATATTTTATTTATGAATTTATAAGAGGTGAAAAGACCCATCACTTCAGGCTTTGATGAGTAGGTATTGGAGTGCTCCTTTATTTCAAATGGAAGAATGAGTCAAGTGGTAACCAGTTCTTTTTTCAGATGTCATTTAGTTGAGCACAATTCATTTTATTGTGTATGTTTATTCTCGATGTACTTGTGCCTCCTGATAACACCAGTTGTAAAATAACAGTTCCTACGACTTAAGCGATCGGGCATAACTGACGTTATTTTTACTGAACTTCTTCTGTTTTTAGAATAATATATAAATGTTCCATGTGTGACACTGTGTTTACCCTGCAACCCTTGCTGTATCGCCACTTTGACCAACACATTGAAAACCAGAAGGTGTCTGTTTTCAAGTGTCCAGACTGTTCTCTTTTATATGCACAGAAGCAACTTATGATGGACCATATCAAGGTGTGTGGGCATCTCTCATCTTTAAATTCACTGGCAGATTGGTTTATTGGTAGTAGGTCAAGGCAAACGCTATAAAGGAAGGGATGGGTGCATACTCTTGTTAAGAGCAATTTGCAGGTTAATATCTTCTAAGCCGTGCAACTCTAGACTGCTCTCGTTCAAAGCTGTGATGTGGATAATTGTAAAAGTTAACTAATGACGACTCTAACTGCATGTAGTTAACTTTACATTTTATATTATTTTGGGGCATCAGTAGTAATTTCACAATTTAACATTTTTCTGCGAACCAGCCAGTACTACTTTATTCAAAGAAACAGACACTATCCTTGCAGAAGGACATCTGAGTGGCATTAGTGGGAACATAGAATCATGTTTGTGTGCATATGCATTCATGTATATATGCATATATCTATAGTATGTGTGTATATAAATATTCTGAAAGTATCTCATTTTCACCATAGCCTTACCCCTGTTTTTTGATTCTTCTTTTAGAGGGTGCAGATAAACTGGCCAATAAATGACTAATATGGAGTCTGATAAAATAAGGTGCAGGTAATTTTCGAAGTCTGCAGGCTAGTTCTGGAAATTTTTTCCTTGAATCCCATCCATTTTATGGCCCAGTCTGACTGGTAGAACAATCTTGTTCCCTTGTGAGTTGTGTGACAGTGCTTGCCCTCTTTCTTCCTCCTTTACCTTCCCACCCCAACCATGTATGAACTTGCCAGTTATTCAGTTTAGTGGGTGAAAAATGCCTTTTTAAACTGAGATGTAATACCCTGCAAACATGGAATCTCGTTTTTGCTTAAATTTCAACTCTCCATTTTAATGCCAGAATGGCACTGCAATAACTGCTGTCTGGTCAAAACTCCAAAAAAGAGATAGCTTTAATTGCAAAACTACCCATAGCGCTTCTAGTCTTTCAGCGACCAAGTAAATCGATTTTTCTAGTTCTAAAGCCCTTGTTTTCTCTGAGTTGAACATGACTGAATACATTCCTGAAGTGTATCTTTATTGCCCAATGTCCACATGCCTAGTCATGTCATTTCTTATTGAGAATGTGAACTGTGTCACTCTCAGTTAGATGTAGTCTTTGCCATTCAAGTATATCATGATTAAGTGTGAGTAAAAGGAAAACACATTTTAATGGAAAATAAATTCTATATTCTCACTTGTATAAATTTGGTTTTAAAAAAAACCTTTAAAGGTGGTTTTAAAGGAGCAGTTATTCAGTTCTTCCCAATAAACATATATTTCTTTGTAAAGGAAATGGAAATTTTGGATGGATTAATGGGATCTAAGCACTTTAATTTTTTCAAATAAACATAGGAATTTTTAAAATTATAATGGTATTAATTTTATAGTTCCTCCATTCCAAGCTTGGAGGGTTAGGTTTTAAATAAGCAGGTCATACATAGCCCTCCCTCACATAGGGCTCACAATCAAAGTGGGAGGAAGAGCAGGTTTATCATCTCCATTTTACCTTCAAGAAAACCGAGGCCTAGAGAATTTAAGTGGCTAACTAAGGTCACATAGCAGACCAGTGACAGAGCTGGGCCAGAACCTGGGTTTCCTGTCTCCAGTTGATCAGTCAGTTAATCAGTGGTATTAATTGAGTGCTCACTGTGTGCAGAGCACTGTCCTAGGTGCTTGGGAGAGTACTACAGTTCACTTGGTAGTCATATTCCCAGCCCATGGAGAAGCTTACAGTCTAGAGGGGGAAAGACATTAAAATGAATTACTAATAAGGGAATTGCAGGAGTGTTGTTGGATAGGGAATGTATTGCTGAATTGTACTTTCCAAGCACTTAGTACAGTTTTCTGCACAGAGTAAGCGCTCAATAAATACAAATGAACATGTATTTAAATGCTTTGGGCCTGAGGATGGAGTGAATATCAAGTTTTGTTGGGTTTTTTTAATGGTATTTGTTAAGTGCTTACTATGTGTGAGGCACTATACTAAGTGCTGGGGTAAATACAAGGTAACGAGGTTGGATAATCAGGTTGGACACAATCCATGTGTCACATGGGGCTCACAGTCCTAATCCCCATTTTACAGATGAGGTAACTGAAGCCCAGAGAAGTTAAATGATTTGCCCAAGGTCACACAGCAGAAAATGCAGAGCCACTATTAGAACCCAAGTCCTCCGACTCCCAGGTCTGTGCTTTCTATTAGATAGGGCTGCTTCCCTCTTCTTCTACTCTTTGCATTAGGCCACTTTTTCCTCCCTTATGAATCAATCAATGATATTTATTGAGCACTTACTGTGGACAGAGGACTTTTCTAAGTGCTTGTGAGAGTACAATATAATAGAGTTGATAAATACACTCCCTGCCCACTCAGGAGCTTACGTCTAAGAGGGAGATACATTAAAATAATTACAGATTTGTACATAGGTGTTGTAGGGATAAGAGTGGGGTGAATAATGGGTACAAATCTAAGTGGAAGGGCAACACAGAAGGAAGATGGAGAAATGAGGGCTTAGTCTGGAAAAGCCTCTTGGAGAAGAGGCATTTATAACCCTTTAAGAAAGTTTTACCATATATGATTTCTACAGTTCCTCTTTAAATCCATGAACAGGTCCACCCTCTTCGAAGCTAAGGGCTCCCTTGAGTTAATTGCAAAGCTGACAAGAAATTATGAACTGTGGAGAAGTTTTAGAATCCAGGGGCTAGGAGGAGGAAAATAATAGGGTGACATGGAGAATATGGGAGTATCTCGTAATCACATTTCAAGACTGTAAGCTTGTTGGGGGCAGGGAATGTGACTGTTTATTAGTTGTACTCTCCCAGGTGCTTAGTACAGTGCTCTGCACACAGTAAGTGCTCAGTAAATATGATTTAATGAATGAATGAAGTATTTCAAACACATTTATAAATATTGCAGTGGTGTGTTTAATGTGGTGTAGAAAGAAGAGCTAGGTATTTTACCTTATCCCCCACTTGCATTTCTATAAAAATTATTTCAACTGGAGGGAAGTAAAAAGAGAGGGAGGGCAAGGAAAGTGTCTCTTTCTCTCTGGGCTTATTAACTTGTCTAGTAGACATGCCTGCTTTAACCAAAATTTGCATCATTCGTTTAATTTGCCAAAAGTAGACTATTTTGTCCTTGTATCTCTGTTTTGCCCTGGCTCCCTAAATCAGCTAGGCAATTGTCATAGTACTGAATTCTCGTTAGTGAGGAGTCTAAAAATGAATTATTTCCAAATGAGCTCTGAAGTAGCATATACACATACCTATATAAATGTATAAAATTACTACCGAATAGTCACATTTTGATTTTAGATATATGAATTAAGTTCTTGCTGAATAATAATTTGACTTAGAATGAGCAAATTAGAAAAAAGATCAGAGGGACTGCTACATTACCCTGCACTTTTCCACTATTCAAAATTAATTTGATTCTTTTATAGTACAATCTATTAATCAGTGGTACTTAGTGATTGGCTACACCCATGTATTCTGAATTCATCTTTTAGTGGAAAGTGTTGTTATCCCCAGTTCACCTTGTGAAGTTTCATAATGTTTTGGTCCCCAGTGTATTTAAAGACTATTTAAAGAGCCAAGTTTTTTTTCCCCCCATTTGTTTTTGGACATAACTTAAAAAGAAATCCTGGGCTTTTCTTTGAGGTTGATACTGTCGGCTCCTGTTTCAGGCACACCCATTTAAACACCGAAGCAGGTGGCAACATGGCAAAGAATACCACACACAGCCATGTCGCTCCATAAGGCTCCTCCTCATCGCCTGCCTGCTTTTTCCCTTACCTCAGAACTTGCTAAAGAAACACTCAGATTTTTTTTTCCCCTGCCAGGCTCTGTTGTGAGGCTCCTTTTATAATCAGGGTATTGCATGGAGAGATGTATCCTCCTTGCTGCTTGAGGACATTTTACCTTTGGTGAGGATTGACTACATGATGGGATAGATTCTTTCCAGTAGCACTGGTTTGTATAGGACAATGCAAGGTGGAGAAAGCAATGACCTAGACGATGCCAGCATATGCACATTATAAGATCACCCTCATCTTATGTAACTCATAGGTTAGAGAATTAGTAATCATTTTTTGGCTACAGAAAAGGAAAGTTTGTGATTGCAGACATGAAATGGCACGTACAAAGCATATGGCAACTCTTGAAATAAGCCCAGCTTTGTTTTATCGTTTGCTTTTTGTACTTTTTACTTTGGTTAGGTTTCTCTGGTGCAAAGTTTGATGGGTGTTTTAAATAAAAAAACAGCTAAAGAATAAATACAACTTTAACAATTAGTTGTTGCATTTCAGGCCTTCTGGCAAACTTTGTGATGTCTTTTTTTTTTTCCTTTTCACATTGTAGTCTATGCATGGAACACTGAAAAGTGTGGAGGGGCCTCCAAATTTGGGTATAAATTTGCCATTGAGCATTAAGCCTACAACTCAAAATTCATCCAGCCACAACAAAGAGGACACAAAATCCATCAATGGGAAAGAGAAACTGGAGAAAAAATCTCCCTCTCCTGTGAAAAAATCAGCAGAATCTAAAAAAATAACCAATCCTGGGTGGACGTGCT